>NW_027466071.1:4735000-4802500 GCF_046127955.1 Nelusetta ayraudi
TCTGACTCTAAACAGACTTGAGCTCCAGCCTGGCTCCACCCTGACTTCCTCCAAACGTCTCCCTGCGTGGAAGCCAGAGTGAGAAGAAGCATTGGTGTCAAACTCTGGCCCGCGGGCCAAATCTGGCCCACAGTGTAATTCTATTTGGCCTGCGAGGCCAATACAGAATCACTCCTGGATCTACGACTCGTCTCTGTGGATGCAGTGACCGTGCAGTGGTGCAGGTAGTTTGGTCTTGTTGAAGGTCAAAGGTCGCTTTTTCAAGCCAATTAAAGGAGCTCATCGGTACAAGGAAGAGCATTAAAAAAAAACAGGTTGTCTGTGTTGGGGTCATTTTCATTCCATTGTTGCTGCCCTGACGTGACATCACACTGCACTCTCTGCTCAACTCTCACTGTCAACGTGCTAATTGGACGAGTGGCTCGACGCCCAGACGCCACAGAGCAGCTTTGCTCTCGCAGTTGAATTATGTCCAGGGTCACGTGGTCCCTGTACACTGGAAACATGGTTTTGGCTGAATTATTTCCATGATGATCTTCAGCCTTCACCTGGAGGACCAACAAACAGTGGCGGCTCAAACACTGTCGGTTGAATAAAATACAGTACTACCCAGAAAATGAGAATCTCCTGAGAAGGTTGTTGTATTTCTCCATGTGTGAACTCTTCTGAGCCAACAACACAAGACAGACTTTTTAAAGGCTCAGGGCCCTTCTGCAGGTGTTTTGGATTCTTTGGACTCTTTGAAGCTACAACACTGAAGCTTTTCACAGTCTTCTAATTTTCTTGAGTTTGTGGGTTTGTGGTTTTAATAAGCTGAAAATCTTAATCAGCAAAGCTACAACAAGGAACTGCTTGAGATGTCAATTTGCGTGGAATGGCTCAATAAAATGTGTTGCTGTCATCTTTTATGTTAAATTGCCAAAATAAAACAACTTTTACTTGATATTCTCATTTTTCGGGTAGTACCTGTAAAATATTTATAGAGTAAGAAGGAATAACAATGTTGTGAACAGTTGGATTATTTACAGTTATCTACGTAATAATCCAACAAACAGTTAAAAAAAAAAAGTGACTAGTTTCTTTGTAAATGCATGAACATGCAGTTGAATGGCCCAGTAGGAGCTCCAGGTGCTTGGAAATGATCTCTCTGACAACAGAGGAGCAGAGCGCCAGGGAGGGACGGGACTGAGTGTTGTCTGGGGAGTCACACAGAGCTTCTCTTGGCCATCTGGTGCACCCACACCACAGAATCCCTCTGAGAACTCCTCTCCAACCAGTCATGCGTGACTGTTTAGACAAAACATATGATGGAAGATGCACCATATGAAATGAGTGAGACATTGTGAAACCATATCTTGTTTTCCCTTCTTGCTCTAGATATTTCATTTTTAGTTCTTTTTTTAATGAATATCATTTTCTCCTTCTCTTTGCAGCGCTTTTGTTGCTGTAATTATGCACATTTTGCCCAGTGTGGGATTCACAGAGCCGTTCTATTCTCTTGTTTTTATTAAGTAGGAATTTACCGTAGGCAAAGTTCAATGTGTACGATAAGCAAAAATAAACAAAATAAATACTGATGAGATAAACACAGATGGCGATGTCTGAGGTGTCTCTATATTTGTCCACAGGCTATTTGAATATAAATGAAGCAGCAGGTCTGACACCAACCATCCTGCCACTGGCATCCTCTCCTCACTCTGACTGAAACACTGAAGCAGCTTTTTATTGCTACTCTGCATTGTGAGGGGCTGATCTCAAAGACACAAATGGCATTCTGTCTCGCTGTTCCCGTGATTGTGTTGCCCCCCTCCCCCTCTCTGCAGTGCTGCGATGGGACCCAGTAAGCAGGATGAGGAGGACTACGAGGACGTCCCCATCAACAAGACCTGGGTTTTATCTCCCAAAGTCTACGAGAGCGACGTGACTCTGATTCTGAACAAACTGCTGCAGGGATACGACAACAAGCTGCGGCCTGACATTGGAGGCAGGTGGAGTTGTTATTCCCTGTATTGACCGCCTTTGTTTTCACGATATTTCTTTGTTTTTGATATGCAGGCCTTGGGTGCAGTGTTGCTCAACTGGTGGAGTCTCAGGACACATTTATTTTCTTAATTCCACAAAAATAAAGACGCTAGCCCACGTCCTGGTGCATTCTAGTCAGTAAATGGCATACATATGAATTGTGTCTCCTGCAAAATAAATGCCTGTAGTTGTTAATAAATATATAGATGTATTTTAAAAAGGGAAACTGCCCATGCAACCGCAACCCCAATCAAAACAGCTCTGCGACCCTAAAGTGGAAGCCACCAGTTGAAAAACACTGCATTTGTGTATGTGTGCATGTATGTATATATTTTTCTATACATCTAAGCAGCTCAGCACAACTGTGTACTAAACCTACTATTGAAAAATTTGGTTTATTTTAGATTTATTTTATTTACTTTTGTGAAAACTCTGATAATGAATGTTGTTCATTTCAGTAAAGCATATTTTCATTTTGCTGTCATTTTTCAGTGAGACCCACAGTGATTGAAACTGCTGTGTACGTCAACAGCATTGGACCAGTGGACCCCATCAATATGGTGAGACTTTGTGATTTGTACCAGTACCTGGCCCATTGTTGGCTAATGTGACAAATTGTTCAAATATTTTACAAATGCTTTTATGTCATGAGAGTGGTTGAAGCGACTAGCATTAGCAACTAGCAGTAGCTACTAGCTAGCGTAAATCAGACTTGTGAGAGTGAATGCAGTACCAGTACTGCTATTGCGCAACAGCCAACCACAGTTATTATTAATTACTAGTAATTGATTAGAATAGGATAGAAAATAATAGATGTACTTTATTCATCCCAAAATGGGAAACTACGCAAATTACGCAGTTGTAAAGATGATTGTAATTTGTCCAGAGTGTTAAATAACAGTCGTGGGCAAACTACAAGAACGCTGTCTTTGGCTCTGTGGTTTCACAGTATTAGTACTCGAGTGTGACTGGCATTAAAAGCTTGTCCTCGCCCCGGCAGGAGTACACCATCGACATCTTCTTCGCCCAGACCTGGTACGACAGCCGCCTCAAGTTCAACAGCTCCATGAAGCTGCTCATGCTCAACAGCAACATGGTTGGGAAAATCTGGATTCCCGACACGTTCTTCCGGAATTCCCGCAAATCCGACGCCCACTGGATCACCACCCCCAACCGCCTCCTGAGGCTGTGGAGCAATGGGAGGGTCATGTACACCCTGAGGTGGGACAGTGGCTGCTCTCTTTGCCCCCTCCAGTAACAGTTTACTTTGTTTTTGTAGTTTATGCGTGAAAGTACAAACTCTAAAAATATACATATCTTTGTTGTTTGTGCAGCTTTATTGTGTGTTCCTCTAGGTGATCTCAGTTTGTCAGATGATGCATGATCAAATGGTCCTAGTGTTTTCTTTCTACTTTTGTCAGTGTGATTACAGAACATGAAGCACTTTTTACTCTGATTCACCTGAGAGGAGGAAAACCCACCGCTGAGACCTGCTTTTTCTCTCTCTCACAATTCTGTCTCTGTCAGGTTGACTATTAATGCGGAGTGTTACCTTAAGCTGCATAACTTTCCAATGGATGAACACTCGTGTCCACTGGAGTTTTCGAGCTGTAGGTGGTCAAAAGTCGCCCCTCAACCCCGCTCCCATTTTTTTGAAACCCGTCATCTCGACTTTCAAACTTGTGACTCTCCACAGAGTTGGGCTTCTCTGTGGGCTAGCGTAGAAGCTAAGCCCTTGTTCTTTCTCCTTGCTGAAAGGTCCATCTGCTTGAGGCTGCCCTCTCTAAGCCTGTACTAATCTATCATTCGCTCCACCAATGGAGAGAGGAGGTCACCCCCGTCCCATTCTCTTTGACGGCCTTAATGAATTATGCACCCTCTCCCAGTCTGATTCATGCCCTCTGTGACATCAGTCATTCGTCTCTTGCATTTGTGCTTCAGGCTCTAATGTCTTGTCGTCATCATCTAAAAGGGATTGTTCGGGTTTTATTGTTAACGCGAAACTGTCTTATCGATTGTTGTCGCGCAAGCTACGGTGGAAAGCTGTAGATGGCGCAACAATGAGTAAGTACATTTCCGCAGTGATTTTGAAGAACCTGGAATATCCCTTTTAAGCGTTTCCATTTCATGGAGTTGAGAAGGAAAAGAAACATCTGGGCAAGCACAGTCACAGAAAATGTCGTCAAATGAGCACAAAACCAGTTGTTGCATCAGCGATGAAAGACTGAGAACAATGAGCCGTGTTCAAATAATGCTTTTTCTTGATGGATGAAGTGTGATGTTTGCATATCATACCTAATTTATCTGTCTTACATATATGAGCCTTGTATGAGAGACCTTGGATCAAACCATGTCTTTTGTCTGTTGTCTTAAATTTTGAAAAATACCCAAACTTTGCTGCCATATTTGATCAATCTTGGTTCTTTCAGTGAGAAAAAGCAACTGAAACACCAACAGCTTAACCCTTCTTCGAGTAAAAGTCCAACCGAAAAGCAACCTTAAGTTATCATTGTTAGGATTAAGTAGTATTACTAACAATATCTGATATGATTCAACGCACGTATTTTAGTTTTTATAGCTATTTTCTAGATGACAGTATGAATGTAAATGGCGTACAAGCAAGTACAAGGTGCCTCCAAGAGGGAAAGATAGCGAGCAATTTTTCAGTTCCCTCAGAAAATCACTGTGGGCATCGCAAATTGCATTTCAGCCAGCCTCTGAATCTTTCCCCTTACATACGTGCCTGAGGCGCAGCAATCACACTGAATTACTGTCTGGGAGTAAGCACCAGTTCACACCTGCGTGGAATACAAATTGTTTCTCAGAGAGGCTTTTTGCTAGCTCGAGTTCACCTTCTACACTTCACATGTGGAGTGGACAGTGTTCATTTGAGGAGATTTCAGAAGACTGTGCGGGTCAAATCCATCTTGAATGCTTCCCTGTGCCTTGCCATGGTGCAACGTCCCCCCCCGTGACCCACTTTGAACCAAATGCTGCGATGACTCTCTGTGTGGATTCTACAGACAACAATAAGGGCTCTAACTTGTCTACTTGTGTCTGTCTTGGACACGGGGGGTGTGTAGATGGCTATCCTAAGAACGAGATCTTGTACCGGTGGCAGAGGAGGGCGGTGGAGGTGGCAGACCAGCGCTACTGGAGGCTCTATCAGTTTGCCTTTGTGGGTTTGAGGAACACCACTGATGTTGCTCACACCCAGTCAGGTAAGAAACGGGCTTATCTTCCTACATGTGTCCACGGTGCATCGATGGTATGCCTAATTCATAATGGTATACATCTTCTACCCGTTTAGGGGAATATGTGATCATGACCATCTTCTTCGACCTGAGTCGCAGGATGGGCTATTTTACCATCCAGACCTACATTCCCTGTAGTATGATTGTGGTTTTGTCATGGGTCTCCTTTTGGATCAACAAGGACGCTGTTCCGGCCCGCACGTCTCTAGGTATGAAACCATCTAGTATGCCATCTCTTCTTTTGTGCCTGTTTTGAAGAGTTGTGTGGGTGCGATGGAACTGGACTTGCCACTAATTATTATTATCACTGGTTGTTGTGTAATCTTTGCATGCGACACCTATTACTCCTCTACCTGTCGGAGAGAGAAGGCGCTCCTCAGTCAACCCTTGAGGAGCTCTCTCAAGGGTTGAGTCTTTTTCCCTGTTTAGGTTTTTTAGGTTTATGCCCCTTCAAGTCCACACACAAACACACACACGCCTTCAGAATGCTGCTGACGCTCTTGCTTAAGACTATAAAAATGATTCCCACTGCTCTGCCTCCCTGTTGGGCACTCGGTTTGTAGGTCGTGGCCTTTGGGGGGGTCAGCACTGCTCACCACTGCTACCTCAAGGAATAGGTCAAATGTGGAGGAAAACTTTGACATCCTTTGAGATGTGATGATATGCTTGAAGTTAAAAGGTCAAAAGGTTGAGGTCCCAATGATTGTCACATCCCGATGGATGTGAAATTTGTCCTCCGCATTTGACCCACCATCCCCTGAGGGAGCAGTGAGCTGCAGCGCTGCCTCATTAGGGAATCATTGGGTGATCCAAGTCCAACCCTTAATGCTGAGTGCCAAATAGGGAGGCAATGGGGATCAAACCCACAACCTCCCAGACTCAGGGTGGACACTAAAACACTGAGCTGCTCATGTGGGACTTTTTGCCAAATTAAAAATCTTGCCAATGTTATGAAATTTAATAGGCTTGAGCAAACCCCTGCGACCCTGAACGCAGGAGAAAGTGGCTGTAGAAGACGGGTGAAATCTATTTTTGGACTTAAAAGGGTCCTATTAAGAAAAACAGACTTTTTCAGCTCGTTAACGTGTCATTTTGCATCACTGACATGCCAACTGACACGCCAAGGGTCTGATTTACGGAAGGTTTTGGAGCAGAAACGCAGACAGCAACGTCATCGCACCGACTAATTCATCACCAAGCTGTTCTACTAAAGAGGTGCAGTAAGGGTTGTGACCGTCACACGAGCAAAGCAACGAAGTCCATTTCACACTTTAGGCTTCATGAATATGTAGATACTGGTGTTTCCGACAAGACCTGCAAAATATTGGCCGGAGAGGATGCAAATCAGTCAAGACTGATTGCGACTCTTAGTTTTGTCTTTTATTTGGCACCTTTGAGAGGAGGCTGTTAACTTTGCGCAATTAACTGGTTACACACGGGACAATCAGTACTGGCCAGGAACCCGCAACCTGCTTGCTGTGAGGCGACAACGCCAACCATCGTGTGGCCCAAAATTCATTTATTAAATCTGGAAATGGCCTTAAATGGTCCCCTTTAAGAACTTTAACCAATTTGTACATTTCTAAAAACCTGTCTAGGTATCACCACGGTGCTCACCATGACCACTCTGAGCACTATCTCCAGGAAGTCCCTGCCCAAAGTCTCCTACGTCACTGCGATGGACCTGTTTGTCTCCGTCTGCTTCATCTTCACCTTCGCTGCTCTCATGGAGTACGGCACCCTGCACTACTTCACCAGCAACCGGCAGACCAAGAAGACAAAAGGCAACAGCAACGCACAGGTGCCCGACGCTCTTTGTCCTCCTTATGTTCTTCTAGACCAGGCATGGCCAAACTAAGGCCCGGGGGCTATATGTGAACCCGTTAAGCCTTTTTAATGCGGCTGCCTAACTTGAAGAAATAATATGAACAATCAGTCAGTCATCAAACAGCTGCATCTCCTCCATGTTTGCAGTGATTTTAGAGTGGAGTGTCTGTGTGAGGCCACTGGATGGTATCAGCAGCTGAATTCTGATATGTTTGCCGTTCCTTACAGCAGAAAGTACCCAGCATGGTGAATATCAGGCCCGGCACTTCCCTGCTGCAGATGAACAACATCGTGCCCTATCACGAAGAGGCTGACTATGCTTATGAGTGTTTGGATGGGAAAGACTGCACCAGTTTCTTCTGCTGCTTTGACGACTGCCGCTCAGGCGCCTGGCGTGAGAACAGGATGCAGGTGCGAGTGTCCAAGATTGATTCCTATTCGCGGATATTTTTCCCAACTGCTTTTGGCCTTTTCAATCTGGTCTATTGGATAGGTTATCTGTACCTATAAATTAGTACCTCATGTAAAAGGTGTGGCTGGAGTTTAACATCTGCAAGCATTTTTATCAAAGCAGAGCTGCTCCTGCAGCCTCTCTTTCTGTTTTTTAACGTTCGTACTGGATTAGAATTTAAAAACGAATGGCAGTGCCTTGTTTTTCCTTTGCTTTTAATAAGGCATGGCCAGTGATTGACAGGTAGCGTGTCTGCTCCGCCTCAGAGCGCACCGTGGCAAACAGCCACTGACTACACTTACATCATGTATGCAGCATGGGTAGAGACTTTGAATTCAAAGTGTGTAGTGTACAATTTCACTGCGCTTTGTTTGTTGATATTAGCGCTATAAGATAAACCCCCCCCACCACCACCACCAACACACAAACACACACAAACACACACACACACACACACACACACACACACACACACACATACTCACCAAAAGCCAGCACTAACACAAGGAGGCATTTTGTTTGATAAATTTCCACATCTTACATTCCTGATGTTTTATACCAGCAATTTACCAGTTCATTGAAACCCTTCTTAATGACTACCTAGCAATGGTGGAGCTTGACCTGTAGATTTTTCAGAGGTAAAACTTCATTGTATGTTGGTCGACAGTGAACTGTGGTCCTCCACATGGTTAAGTTGCCAACTGTTTTGGAATAACGCACACGGAGAGAAAAGCATACAACAATAACTACAAAACAAAACCACACGGAACAAAGTGAAGAGAGCTCTGGTCCCAGAAATGTTTACACAAGTCAAACTCCAGTCCACACACACACACACACACACACACACACACAGGAGATATTGCCATCACATCTGAAGAAGAAGAAGAGTCCTGCTATATTTGTTTACTCTTTGCCACTGTGCTATTGATACGATTGAATATGAAAAAGTTCACTGCACTTTGCAGTTCAATGCGTGTAATAAAGGGTCTGCTCTGTTTCTTGAAGGTGTTCCCTCGACTTTCATAAAAGCCAAAATTTCCTATTCGTAGAGCAAGCAAATTTGTAAAGTCAGTTGAGATTGGGAAATTTGGGAAAGCGCTCTGAGTCATTATACTGTCGCTGTAAAGATTAAGATACCTTTATAAATCCGAAGGAAAAAAAAAAACATTGGGTCAACTGGGTTTGTTAATGGGTTTGTTTTTTTGTAGGCAAGACCAGTGACTCATTTAACCAGCACAGTGAGCGTCTGCTCAGTGTTGTTGATAGGGAAGAATTTTTAACCTCTGTTCCACGGTGAATTGCTGTCAACAATAATGGCTGGATTTAGGACAGCCAGATTTTCTATGAGAACTTGTCATGAGTGGAAAGCGGCATTCTGCACCGCCCGAGGCCAATACTCCACCCTTACAACAAGTGTACGAGGTTGAAATGTTCCAGGTCCAACCTACCTTACAACTCAAATTGTTTCACTTTCCTTTTTTTTTCTACGACTTCATCTTGTCTGGAGGTATTAACATGTGGACAATATGGATGTTTTTCATTAATTTCCAACAAATCAGATCGGAGCAAATCAGGAACAAATCTTGCAAAACGCAACGATTGTGGAAATAAATCCATAGTTAATTCTCAGTACTTGACACAACTCAGCAGAATTAAAATGATGAATGACCCATGGTTTCTGTAATTGTACTGAGTACAACGGTAAGCTGCATAGAAATGTAAAGTAGATATTACTGTATTATGACGTGGCCTGATACAACTAAAAGTATATTTGATTTGATTTGTTTTCAAATGGCAAAGGATCATGATGCTGCTGTTAGCTACTTTCTAACATAGCCTGGTTTACTCTCAATCCACCGCTTGGATGAATGTTAATAAGCACAGTAAAGGATGCATCTTCCCTTTGAAACCACCTGCAAAATATGTACACAAGATTTTATCACGTATGCCAAGGGAAAATACACACTGATTTAGCTGATGCGCTAATGCTACTAAGCATGAAAACATCAGTACTTGCTCCTTTTTTCTGGATGCCTCAGTTCAAAGTGCTCGTAAAAACCACATTACACATCTGGGGTTCCGACATATTTCTGTCTTTGATTTTGCTAATAGCATTTGCTAGCTTGTGGCCGGGATTGTGACAGCAATTCAAGTAGCAGAAATCCGAAAAGCAGCTAAATGAAACAACATAACTAACACTAAAATATTGTCATCTGTGTTTTAAACATAAGAAAGCTCACTAAGCCGATTCATTTCCATAACTTGTTACGGCAGCGGAACCCAGTGGACAATCCAAAAGCATCCAGACATTTTCAGTACCATACTATTCAACCGTCAACAGAGCTGAGTTGACAAAAAGCCATGATTTGAAGGAGAAATTTAGAAAAGAATGTCCTTTCAATCTTTAAATACCAACAAAAATGAGACAATTCTCAGTGTTGTTCGAGACCACCGAGAGCCATGAATGTTGTTACTGCATCGCTCCTCTGTGGCTCTGCTGCTGATCTGGAGACGTGAGACAGAATCGGAAGTGATCTGCTCACAGCAGTTCACAGACATCCTCCACAATCAATGCTCCCAACAGAATGTGGTTGCAAAGAGGCTCCGCCCAAAACTCTTATCAAATACATTGGTAAAATTGTCAGCAACTGAAACACCAAGCAATACAGAGCAAACTCCAGTTGGATGTCCCTTCACTTGACCTTGTCCACAAAACAGCCATTCCAAGCCTTGGCTCGCCTGAGGTTCCTTCCCACATCTACAAAATGTCTTGGTGGAAACTAAAGTTGTCCTTCGCAGACTCAGTGAACCTTCAACTACACTGACTGTTCAGTATGAGGCTATTACTACATGTGTGATTGTGTAATTGAATTCCACGTTGGTAACATGCAAACCAGAAGATGTCGAATGACCCTTTGCCATTTCAAACGAATAAGTCGGCAAGAGACGTACAGGATGTATTGTGAGTGTAAATAGTGTAAGAAGACCTTCAGCTTTCAGCCCTGACACACCTGTCAGGTACAATTCTGTGCATTCATGTAGAGCGTTTTCCTGCTTTTTGTGCTGTACTGAAAAGAGTAAAACAAGATGAAATAACTTAATACAATGCTGACACTTAAAATGTAGAACAATAACCAGTCAATGCAAACGTCATGAGGATAAAGAGGAAACATTTTTCAGTCAAACGACTGATTGTTACTGAACAGTCTGCACACACCAAAGAAACTCATCAAGCGCTAATATTCAACACCCACACCGACTTGAACCGTCCAGGAACTTCATCCCTGGCAAGGTTTCAGAATCAGAATCAGAATCAGAATCAGCTTTAGAGGAACCGTAGAGAAACACCAGTAGTTCAACATGCAAGGATCTAACCAGGAACGTATTGAGAGACACAATCTATGCAAGTGTAGACATTATTACAACTGTTATCTTAGCTAGGTCACTTCCTTTACTGTGAGTGAGGGGTCTTCAATCTGTTGCTTTCACTTCATTGGTAGATTCCTAGTTTTGAACTGAGATGTGAAAAGCACGATGACTCCTGATGCGGAAGAGACGCTTGCATCGTTTTCTGTTTCTTTGACCCAAAGTGGAGAAGAGTTTGAATACGTTTCTGCCGGCAGGAAAGTGCGGAGTTCCCCGCTTACAATTAAAGTTCTGACTAAAGTGATCATCTCAGCATGATGAGCCAGCTTGATCTTGGCACACGGTAACATGGATCATCTTCGGGGTTGTTTCTTTCTACATGTTGCAACTTGTGTCTTTCTGTAATACTGATGAACCGTCGCTCCCCATGCTAGTGAATTAGCACACAGCTAACTGAGAGTAACCAATATTACAATCCACCTGGTCCACCGGTCCAGAACCCTCAGAGTACTCTGAAGACGTTGAAGGACATTTATTATTATCATAGCACTCAGCAATGAAGAGACAAAGTGTTTGTCCTTGATTCAGGTCGACTCTCAGTGGTTGCAAAGGGAGGAAAGGCATTTAATAATCCAGCATACAAAAAACAGTTTTTTATGAGTTTTATATGCACTGATGGCAGCTTTACATGCTGCATATAAACTTGTGTTGCATCACGTTGAAGAGAAGCTGAGGTCAGCAAATGGCTCAGTTTGAAGGTCTGTCTACTATCATCATGAACACCCCTGGATCCAAACCCACTACAGTCCAGCAGGAATGAAGCCCCGCCCACCTCCAGTGTGTAGTCAACCCTGTGTCAGTGAGTAGAGGGAGGTCTCACTGTCTGCCTGGTGTGTGTGTGTGTGTGTCCAGTGCACTCATCAGGTGTGGCTTCCAGCTGAACAACGAGCTTCAGGTCATCTTACCAGCGTCAGATCTTCCTCTGATGTAGCATTTCTTAGCAGGCTTGCGTGTATCAAAAGGAAATTGTGTAGATACATAAAGTTACAAAATGTTACTCTCATGATGATAAAGGCAAATACAGCAGATGACATAATTGTACCACTGACATTCTAATAGTGATGCTTGAAGATGCTGCCTATCAAACCACTCTTCCTTATTTGATATATATCCACCATCCACACTACACCTGTACTTCATACCAACACAGGTTAATTACAGTCTTATTAATGCAGTTTGTTTTTAGTGCCTCTATGCTGAACCTGTACTCTAGTTTACAATTTGAAAACGCAATCTTTTGCCCCATGTCTTGACCAGAACCAAGTCACAAGCATTTTTTTTTTTTTTTTTTTTTTTTTAACCAACAGATGCACTTTTATTTCTTCATCTCTAACAACATTCTGCCTCATCTTAGAGATGTTGACTTTTCTTTGGAGACAAACTTGCTAAAGTGGCACAGACGTAGATTTGTGATGAGGCTGGCGAGTGTTGGACACTCTGGTGACAGTTCTGGTCTGAACATGGGGTCGCGGCTCTTTCAACGCAGCATATTGTCTTTGTTTCTTTGAGGACATCAGGTCCAGGCCTCCACGCTCCTCTGTGTGGGCTTCGCTGTTTTCAGGATGTACGTTCCAAAAAAAGATGAGATGCCACTTTAGGTGGATCTCAAGCCGTCAAGCAGAAGGCTATTTTAAGTGTATCCACATGTTTATTTGTAAATCAAAACTTGTATGAAATCCCCATTGTTGTATGTAGCTGAATCCAATGCTGTATTTTAGCCCAGCGCCATCAGATGTTCAAATATTAGACGACCATGAAACAATGTTATTCGCTGTACGTTATCAAGGGTCGGCATAGTATTACGTATTCCATTCAATGTAAGCCATAGCCATCTGTTATCTGTGTACAAAAGGCATTCTCTGTAAATGATCACATGGTGTGGTAACTATTTGAAAACACTGTGACACAATAAAGCCGTGCCTGGGAAAGTCGCTGCGCTCTTCATGAAATACAATGTTGCACAGGGAGAAGACGCCAGCAACAACCTTAGCTTAGCAAAATCTTTTAGCGGCAGCTGAAGCTCCGCTGGAGGGAGCGGGGAGTTAAAGCTTAGTTTAGCATCCTGCCCATTAAAATATCAATAAAGTCTCGCAAGGACAATAACGGTGAGTTGGTTTTCCTCCCCTTACAAGGCCTCTTATTTATATAAGGGTTAGGTTAGCTGCCATCTTGCACCAGCACATTTCTAAGGAAGCCTGGTGTGGACAATCCAGCTGCCTGACAGCAGAGCTTTTTATTTCACAATTGATTCACCAACTGCATGACCAGGCTCTTTACGGTCTAGTAGCTCTTTGTCTTGTTGTGTTATGTTTGTTTCGTAGTGTCTGCACACAGCGCACAAGGTTCATTATTACTCACCCTCGGGGACCAAGGATTCATGGAAATAACTGTGGATTTGCAGAGTTGCTGTTTCAGCAGAAAGCATCACACCTTGAGCACAACACGTCCTGTTTGGACCAGACCCGAAGCAGCATCAGCCAGAGGGACCTGAAAGCAACAAACAATGCTGTGATGATTCAATGTAGAACAAACAGACCTGGCAGCAGTCCCATCAGTCTGCCAACATTGTCGTACAGCTGCTGCAGGCTCCAGCACTGCTTTATAATGCATGGCGTCAGATTTGCATTAGTTGCATTTTAAGCTTTTATTCTTTCGTCTTGTTTTTTGTGCCAACACTACGATCCAGTTGACGCTTTGGAGAAGAGGCATTTGCACTTTTCACACAATTTGCACTTCTTTTTTTCCTCAATTTTTCTTTGAACAAGTCAATTCTGCTCTATACTCTCATATCAACATGTTAAACTCTTGAGATGAAAAGTGTCACAAGGTGTGCTTATGCCTATTTAGATACACATACATACACACATGCAGATATCTGTGAGCAAACCAGTGACAATTTAAGGAGTCCCTTATTGTTCAGCTTCCCAACCCTCTCATCTCTCTGGAGCTGGAGGGGCAGCAGTCATCAGCAGGCTGAGTGGGAGCAGGCAGCTTGGATGAAGGTGCTGCTGAGAGGATGAAGATCAAGTCGACAGCCAAGTCCTTAGAGCAGTGTGATTATGGGGTATGGAGATGTATGAAGTTGAACAGCTCCCACCTCATTGGATGACAAATTAGTGTCTGGTGTGAAAAAGGTGGAGCAGATACAGGAGCAGATGTCACACACGGCACCGTACAAAATATCCTGGGTCCAGGTTGGAGCCGCAAGGCACCGAGACGTTAAGAAATTAATGGTAGCTATGATTTCCCCCCCCTGAGACACATAGATGGATGGGTGGATGGATGGATGGGTGGGTGGATGGATGGGCGGATGGATGGATGGATGGATGGGTGGGTGGATGGATGGATGGATGGATGGATGGATGGATGGGTGGGTGGATGGATGGATGGATGAATGGGTGGATGGATGGATAGATAGATAGATAGATAGATAGATAGATAGATAGATAGATAGATATATGGATGATAGACCGTTAAATGTTACCAGGTTTTTACGTCTTACAGTATCTTCTAAAGTATAAATTGACAGTAAATTGCCAGCTACTGAACTGCATTATAGTGCTGGATGTATATTGCTTTAATCCCGACATGATGTAGTGAAGGAGGACGTGCTGTCAGTGGTGTGTGATGATTGGCTGTCCCTCTAAACCTGAAGGGAACCGCTGACAGGAAAAGATCCCCAATTATTTCTCAGCCAGAGGATTTGACTCGTCAGTGGTCTTCAAGGAGGAGGTGAGCAGCAACACTCATTCAGCCACAGCAGAGGATGCTGTCCACATTACAGGTGTGCCGTATCAGATGGCCACTTTGTCCTGGGCACCAAACCTTGTCTCAGCGAGAGCATCAGGCGTGTCATGAAAGTGAAGATGCCAGTCAGTGGCTGTGGTGGCGGCTGGAGGGAGCAGCCAGGATTGGCCAGCGGTTTGCATCATGGTCTCCTGGTCTCCTGGTCTCCTGCTCTTCTGGTCACCTGGTCTCCTGGTCACCTGGTCTCCTGGTCGGCTGGTCTCCTGGTCGCCTGGTCTCCTGGTCTCCTGGTCGCCTGGTCTCCTGCTCTTCTGGTCTCCTGGTCTCCTGCTCTTCTGGTCACCTGGTCACCTGGTCTCCTGGTCTCCTCCCACTCATGAAGTCAACACCAGGAGAAAACAGCTTTCAAAGGGAAAGAAAAGGATTTTTAGTGTGACGGTCCAAACATCTGGCCTGAGATTGACGGCACCATCAAAGAGTCAGCATATATACATACACATATACATACACATATACATACACACACACATATATATATATATATGTATAAATATATATATATATATAAATATATGTATACACACACACACGCACATACATATACACACACATATACATTTATATTTGTCAGAGCTTTGCATACATCCAGATAATATTGGTGTATTTTGCTTTGACTGGGTGACTGGGTGACTGTGTGTTTGTGCGACTGCAGCAGTAACAGATTGTTGTCTGTCAGAGTCCCTGATGCTGACAGGAAGTGAAGTCACACACGGCTCAGTGGTTGATCCAGCGTGGACCTCAGGAGGGTTCCTCTCCTCACACCTGCCCCAGCAATGTGTGTGTAGAAATATTTGTATTGCCTTATTTCGTTTAATTAATATAATTTTCCATCATTTTTGCTCTACACAGTTTCTGTAATGATGCAAATTTCCCCACTGTGGGATTAAGAAAGGCCTTCTATTCTATTCTCTCCCCCCCCCCCCCTCTCTCTCCCTCCCTCTCCCCCCGTCTCTCTCTAATCTAGTTTTTCATAATACTCTGGGGGTTGAGGGTTGGGGGCAGGGGGGTGCTGTTTGTTCTCAGAGGAGCGCTTGATTAGATCCGTCCTGTACAGACTGATGAGCTTCATCTCGTCGCTGACAAGCTGAGCGATACACAACGTGGGCTCATGTCGTGTGAGTTTCTCCTCCTCCTTCTTCTCCTCCCTCCATCCCTCTGGAGACATCTTCCTTGATGCGTAGCAAAAGTGGGCCACACACTCAGAGTGGATGCAGTGAAGCCTGCAGGCGGTGCTCAGCTTGACTGACTCATTGCTCTCCTGCCTCACTGGCTGGACTCCCACAGTCGCTGGTCCAGATCTTCTGATGGCAGCACCTTCAGGTGGGTCTGTTGTTTCTCTCCGCCGGCCTCCATACGTGGGCTGGGATGGCAAAATGAACAATGATGTGCAGGTGACCCGTCCGTGATGCCGCCATGAGGCCATGAGTCAGGTTCCTCAAAGCCTTTTGATGAGCATTTTCCAGGAACGTTGCACTAGAAAATTAATGCACTTCCTCTAATTCATAGAAAGTTGGTTGATTTTTTTGTCCCTGGCGAGCTAATGCGATAAATGTTGGATTCAAACAGGTGTGACGATACAAGTTGAGCTCAAGTTGCCACAGTTTTGTGCTAATGATTTCATTTTCATGTTGTTTTTATTTCTATTTTTAATTTCATACTGACTTTCATCTCTCTTCATACTCCAGTGTAGAACATTGCAGGCCTTTTATTAATCAATAAAGTATCCCTCTCTTCATAATAATGACTTTCAGTGTTCATAATGGCCAATTCTGTCAGACTTACAAGAGTGAATACAACTTGCCTAATTGTCAGTACTTCCAGAAAGGTAGTGTAGTGAAGAATGAAGTGTGTAGGTCTTCAGTTGAGTGTTCGGAAGTTATCAGACTCGGGTTGCCATGTTTGTAGCCATTGTGAGCGCTCCGAAAGGGCGCGTGTGTCAGTCTTCAAAGCAAACTTTGGGAACTGAGGTCAAGAATCAGTCATTGAGCAGAAGACTCGACAGAAGGTGAGCCAGAGCTCCCAGCAACACTGAGCAGTTGAAACCTCCAGTGAGTCCTAGTTGGAGATGTTGAAGAAGAAACAGCGACATCAAGTGGCTGCATTTTAGATTGCAGCGTTCCTTCACTCTCTCCCTCTCCTGAGCTTGCCAGTGAGCTACGGTAATACCAATACAAAAATCAAAAATGAAGCTAAATATTACACACTGGAATTTTAAAAAATAAAATGTTTCCCCATCTTATCCCAATTTATCATCACATTGTTATTGCTGGCATCAAATTGCATCACTGTGCAATTTATACCACTTGTTGGAGCCATTTGTTTGCTTTTTGATGTATATTAAGAGAGTCTTGTGTTTGGTGATTTTTTCTTTTTGAGTGCTATTACGCTATTTTCCCACAAGGTGGTGTATTTTTTTTTTTGTTTGTTTCTCTTGTGTGGCTATTTAAGGAGGGCACCTGCCAATCAGGGACAGGTGCGCATCTGTGGAAGCCAACAATTCGTTAACCTTGAACGCCATGTCAGGTTCAGAGACTCATGGTTTGTTGGTTTTTATTACTTTGAAGAGCCCAAGAGACTGGAATTTTTGTGCGATACCAAGTGCGTTTGTGAAAACCATTTGGATTTCTGGACCTTTGCTGCCTCTTATCTGGTGGATTATTGAATGATGCGTGGTTTAATTTCCTTGCAACTGTGTTTGATGCTTTGTGAGTTTGTGGCTGGGTTGCTAAGTGTTGTTAATTCTAGTTTTTTATTTGATCATTTGAAAGTGTGACATTGTGTTTGTGATTGCAGCGGCTACGTCATGACTTCTGATAGGGAACAGGGTCAAAGTGGAGTTGCAGAGCCCACCACTGCAGGCGTTACACAGACCATTGGGGCTTCTAACATGGCAAACACACACCCAGACATAAAGGTTGCTGCCAGCAACACAGACCAAACCAGACAAAGCTGAGAAGCTTGACACACTGCAAAAGGACGGAATTGCCAAACTGAAAAAAGCCTCCAACTGGCATGACCTCGCGTTCTGATACAAGCAGTTCGCCAGGAATGCCGCTCCAGTGAACCCAGCGGGAAGGTCACTCCACCACTGCGAAAAACGCATGAAGCTGAACGTGAGCGGCCGTGAAGAACAGAGTGCAGACAGTGCACACGCAAAGAAACGCACAAGCAGAAATTCCAAAGGCGCCGAACTCAGTGAGGATGCAGCAGTGCGTGTGAATATTAGATAAAAGCAAACATTCCTCTTATGTAATCCAACAGTGTGAAAGAAGAAGACGCCGTGGCTTCGCTTCCATGTGTTTATTTCCAGAGAGCAGTCAGTGTTTGCTGGCCGTGTCATCAACTCATCAACTCTGGACGCAATCACGCAATGAGAAGATTGTGCCGCTGCATTTTGAATTGAAGTCTATTGATTTTCTCTGGTCAGATGGACGGCTTGATTTCCTGAGGGTTTGAGACGTGGTCTCCACCCTGGACAGGAGATAAGCACATTGGTTCAATTTGAATATGAAAAGGAAGCCATCAATGAGGATTCTATTCAGGTAGCAGCAGCCACGAACAATTCCACTGGCATTCTGAAGACGTCTTTGGCTCCATCGGGCCTGGGACCTTTCTGTGTGGAGTCTGCAGGTTCTCCCTGTGTCTGCTGGGTTCTCCCTGTGTCTGCTGGGTTCTCTCTGGGTTCTCCCTGTGTCTGTGTGGGTTCTCTCTGGGTTCTCCCTGTGTCTGTCTGCTGTGTTCTCTCCATGTTCTCCCTGTGTCTGCTGGGTTCTCTCTGTGTCTGCTGGGTTCTCTCTGGGTTCTCCCTGTGTCTGCTGGGTTCTCTCCAGGTTCTCCCAGTGTCTGCTGGGTTCTCCCTGTGTCTTCTGGGTTCTCCCTGTGTCTGCTGGGTTCTCTCCAGGTTCTCCCTGTGTCTGCTGAGTTATCTCCGGGTTCTGCCTGTGTCTGCTGGGTTCTCTCCAGGTTCTCCCTGTGTCTGCTGGGTTCTCCCTGTGTCTGCTGGGTTCACTCCAGGTTCGCCCTGTGTCTGCGTGGGTTCTCCCTGTGTCTGCGTGGGTTTTCTCTGGGTTCTCCCTGTCCCTGCGTGGGTTCTCTCTGGGTTCTCCCTGTGTCTGCGTGGGTTTTCTCTGGGTTCTCGCTGTCTCTGCTGGGTTCTCTCTGGGTTCTACCTGTGTCTGCTGGGTTCTCTCTGGGTTCTCCCTGTGCCTGCTAGGTTCTCTCCAGGTTCTCCCAATGTCTGCTGGGTTCTCTCCAGGTTCTCCCCGGGTCTGCTGGGTTCTCTCCAGGTTCTCCGGCTTCCTCACACACTCCAAAAACCATCATGTGAGGTTTAATTGAACACTCTAAATTGTCCGTAGGTGTGCATGTGAGAGTGAGTGGTCGTTTGTCTCTGTGTGGCCCTGCGATGAACTGGCAACTTGTCCAGGGTGTCACCCTGCCTTCACCCTAAGACAGCTGGGAGAGGCTCCAGCAGACCCCAGGACCCTGAGGTCAGGAAGAAGCGGCTATGGAAGATGAATGAATAAATGTATTTTATATTCTAGCAGTGATTCTGGGAGATCAACATTGCAGTGGTTTCGTGCGTTTCTCTGTTGCAGTTGTTTGATGTGTTTTGATGTGTTTTTGGTTTTGCGTCAGTGCTTTTGCCCTCACAGCCACTTGTTAGCAAAACCACCATCTGCTCGTCAACCTGAGAGAAATACAATGTTGCTCCCAGACTGTAAAATTCTCGGCTGCTTGAAAGAAGAAATAGTTTAGAAAAAAACCCTCAAGTCTCAGCAGTCAGACACTGAGGTCACGCAGCCATATTACAGTGGTTGTGTAGAGCAGCACCAGCCGCCACAGGAATCCATGCAATCACACACACACACACACACACACACACACACACACACACACACAACCTGCTTCAAATAGAAAACACTCCTCAGGTGAACGTGCTTGAAATACAGAAGGTCTTCCAAACACTGGAGTGAAGAAGCCTCGGGATGTTGAGCTCAACCTGCCAGACTTTCATCACAACACCTTCACAAGCACTTTCATTTCTATTTGATTTCTTATTTTCAAAGAAGAGAGACTGCGTTGGCCACAGAGGCTCCAGTCAATAGAAGTCAGCTAATCAACCATGTTGTAAAAAGAGGTCAAAGTGCATCTAATGATCCTGCTGGTGGCTGTTAGAATAACAAATAAAATGTCTGTCCCTTCCAACAAAATATGAATTAGTTGTTTGTTTTGTTTTTAGGCATAAAAAAAACAAAACAAGTGTTGAAAGCAGTGGATCAAACCGTGCCACACTTTAACTGGAAGTTTTGATCTTAACTGTTAATAAAGCACAGCGACGACCGTTTTGTCTTGCCGCCTGTTTATATTGAACAAATGCAAAATATGTACGTAGGAGCGTCTGGTATGCACAATACTGACATTGGCTTTACAGTATCACGCTCAACATGCCGTCTTTTGCGAGATCAACTAATTATGTTGCAAAAAAACAAACAAAAAACTATTAAGTTTGCAGCAAAATTGCAGTATGTTTTAATGAAATGTTAATGCAGTCCACTGATTAGAGTCTCCTGGAGGGAAAATGTTGTATATTATAATATTAGATAACATCATCAGTGCAGAAGCTCATCTCACTACTCACTAACACCCAGAGAACTGCATTAGCTAGAGGGTGTGTGTGTGTGTGTGTGTGTGTGTGTGCGTGCGTGCGTGCGTGCGTGCATGCGCGTGTGTATGTGTGTGTGTGTGTGTGTGTGTGTGTGTGTGTGTGTGTGGTTTCTTGCAGCAGAGCCTCCAATCATCTCCACTGTTTGCTCCTTCGTGAGGTCCTTCACAGCAGCCCAGTGTGGTGTTCAAGTGTGTGTGAGTGTGTGTGTGTGTGTGTGACCTCAAGCAAACACACACAATATTTCAGGAAATCCAAGACCTGATACTTGTTGGTGTAGGGCAGGGGTGGGCAAACTATGACCCGCGGCCCCGTATGTGTTACACCAACACTAAATGATGTGAATTGTCAGACCTCACTCAGCTGTGGTAGCTTCAGCACCAGGCCCTCCAGTGCTGAGCCTTCACCCAGCGGGACAAAGACGGATCAGGAACATTCTCAGCAAGACATCCAGAATCTATCAACCTGAATAAATGATGACGCTAATCTTAGAAGCCATTCTGGAGGTCTTAGCAGAAGGTCCGCTGGCTGATGGCTGGATGCTGCTGCTGCTGCTGCTGCTCCTCATCCCTCACTTGTCCCCACAGAGCGTGAAGCCTGCTCCTTCCTTTCTCTCTCTCTCTCTCCCTCCCTCTCCCTCTCTCTCTCTCTCTCTCTCTCTCTCTCTCTGTCTCTTTCTTTCTTTCTCTCGGCAAAAAGCCTCATCAACAATGTATGAGTGCTCTGTGAAAGTGCTCTCAACTCTGATGGCCTTTATCTTTAGCAGCGGACCATCTCCTCTAGACCGTCTCCACTGCCAAGCTCTCCGCCAAAGCTGCATCCATGCAACCTCCTCCCCCAACACTCCAAACACTGTGGAAGTCTACCTGGCGCCGCAGCCACTCAGCTTCAGTCTCCGACTGAGTCTCAGCAACTTGAGACTCCTCAAAGGTTTCTTTGTGGTTTCTTCTTCTTCAATCAACCCCACTGCATGAAGATGAAGATGAAGATGAAGAGCTGCTCAGCATCATCCAGGGAGCAAAGACCTTCATCTCACACATGCAGTTGCTCACACACAACACGTGTGTGTTGCTGCTAATCATTCCTCTCTGTTGGAGGTGCTTGGTGACCTGGACCGAGGTCAGTTCTCCTCGACGATGTCGGCTGTGATCAACTGGAGCAAAAGTTAATTGATTATTTGCACGGCTCCCCCCGGTGCTGCAGTTTTGTGGTGGCAGGTTAATGAAGTCACAGCGTCATTAATCTGTGTCGGGACAGGAAGCGGCTCCTGGCTCGCTCCTGTCTTGCATTCTTTTAATTGATTGATTTATTGTAGCCAACATGCAGCCACACTGATTGGTTCTCACCATGTCCATGTCGACACTGACTTATCAATGTGACCAGGCGTGCGCTGGTTGAAGGAGCAGCAGTTGTGGAGCCCCAGTAGGCCACCGGAAGCTGAAGCGTCACGAACGCCCTTCATGAACGAGGCGGAAGTGCATCTTGGAGGTCTTTTGGGAAATTCACACGCTGAAGATGAATCTCCATCGTTAGCATCGATCTCTCCAGAGAACTCTTCAAGCAGCACTCTGGAGCTCCATTTTGCACCTGTGTTGCACAGCAACTGTGAGGAGTGTTGAGTGATTTACCAGCTTCTGCACTCTTGCTCCCTTTTGTTAAGGGGAAAAAGCAATTTATTGATTTTTAGTGGAGGAAAATGCAGCCCAGAAGGACGGATGACGAGTCAGAGGGGACGAATCAATGATGGATCAGCGCTGATCAGAACTGAGGGTGCTTTAACTGCCAGTCAATAGAAGCAGTTAGATAGCGCACAACCTGTTTGAAGTAGGATGGTGCAACCATAAGACTACTATCTAATCTAGATACAGTGTAAAGTACATCATAGTCTTATGGTTACACCACCCACCAAGTCTGCTAATGTTAGTTAGCTGTGTTAGCTTGCTAGCTAAGCTAAGAGTCAACCCGTTGTCTTCATTTTAAATGGACTAAAGTTGTTCTGTAACACAATTGATTGGGAGACCCTGTAGACTGCTGGTCATGTGACCTTAAATTCCCTGGGCTTAAAAGGAAAGGAAATGAATGTGTAAAGATTGTCTAAGAATTCCATCCATTCGTCATCCATCCTCCATCCATCCATCCATCATCCATCCATCATCCATCCTCCATCCATCCATCCATCATCCATCCATCATCCATCCTTCATCCATCCATCATCCATCCATCATCCATCCAATCCGTCATCCATCATCCATCCATCATCCATCATCCATCATCCATCATCCATCCATCCATCCATCCATCCATCCTCTTTACCTGCTGCCTCCTGCTCTATATATATATGAATTGGTATTGATTAACAATCAGAAGGATGAAGCCCCCCCTCCCCCCCACACACACACACACACACACACACAATCCTGAATATTGACGTGTCTCTCACACACTGGACACACCACCACCACCCAGGTGACCTTCTGAAGGAAGACAGAAGCTTCCATGGAAACACATTCAGTCATCATCTGTCTGTGGTAGAGGATGAGATGCTAATCTTATGCATGCATATATTAATTTTTATCTTTCATTTCTTTGGAGAGCTGATGAGCTTCAGTCAGTGGGCGACTTCCTTCTCTGCTGGCTCGGCTCTGGCTGGATCAGGGGGTGTCAGGTCCCAGAGGGTCAGCAGCACTGTGTTCTCATTTCCTGAGAACGGAGGAGGACCCAGCTGTTTTCTCTCTCCCTCTCTCTCTCTCTCTCTCTCTCTCTCTCTCTCTGGCTGCGTGGCTACTCTGTGTCAGGGCTCGTCAGGCTCACGCCAGGACAGATGTCGCTTCAGATAGCGGCAGAGCGTCACTCTTGAGGAAATATGTCCCCAGTGGAGGTGATGATACTGATTCCAAGCTGTGAAAATATGTTTCTTTGCCTCCTTTGGCGATGGAGCGCGGTTTCTCTTTGCTTTTGCTCCAGATGACTGTCGGCACAGCGTCCGCGTCATTGTGCCGCAAGATGACGGCCACATCCAGAAGCGTCGCGTCTTCCTCCCAGTGGCTCATTTGTGCAATTACATGGCCAAAAATAATTTGACAGATAATTGTCACTTTTGATATTGGCTTGTAAACCCCTTCGAGGTCAATGGCAGCCTGAAGTCCAGAACCCAGAGACCACAGAACTTCTTCTTCTTCTTCTTCATTTATGTATTTTACATTGGTAAAAAAAAACTGCATACACTGTCCATTAATACATAAACAAAATTGCATACTTGCAGTACAATAAAAGTCATGATGGTTTTCCTACTCATAGAACAGTTGTCATATATATATGAGAATCTCCAGAGATCAGTCAGGGTCCCAGTGCTCCCAGTGAGCTGCCACGGCGTCAATCCAGCCGCCTGACAGCATAGCGTTTGGTGTTTAGGCTGAACGCTAGGGGGCGCTAGGGTTGCCAACTGCGAACCAAAGCGCTTGACAACAGATAATGAATAAAATGAATAAAACAAAGCTACAGTACAACATAAAATGGGAGCAGACTCGCACAGCGACTTGAATCAGTGGTGGATGAATCGCGGCGTCTCATTGGACGCCTCAAATTGCTCCCTGCGACTCGCCGCTTCCTGGTCGTCTGTCCAGTTTCCATGGAAGCAGAGCAGCCGGCCGTCAACACGGAGCTCCTGCAGGGCCTCTGTTCATCCACCCTGAGAGGAGATACAGAGAGTCCACGCAGACATGCAGCCACACACACACACAGTAGGTGTAGCAACAGTTAAACGGTGAATGTTCTTCTGTTTGTGGCTGTATTGCATTGTAGATTATAAATGCTGTTGACTATAAACTGTTAACTGGAATTGCATGTTGTGCGCAGAAGAACCTCATCAGTTTGTTCAGAAGGGGCTAGGGAATAGAACAGAATGTTTGTGTTTGGACTTTGGTTGTATATATATTTCATTTTAATTATTTTGTCCGTGTTTTTCATGTGTTGTTCACTGACTCATTTAGGGAATGCTGGTGAATATTTTCACCCATTTTAATTCTGGAATTATTGCAGTTTCTTTTCTCTTTTTTGTGTGGACCCCAAGAATGAAGAAAGAGTCTTCACACTGTGAACACTGGGCATCCACATTAAATAAACACATTATCAATAATTATTATTATTTTGAGGATGTATGTGTGTGTGTGTGTGTGTGTGTGTGGGTAGGGGGGCGGGGGGGGGGGGGTCGGGGGGAAGTGGAAGTTGGAGAGCAGTGCGTTTTGCGTCATGTGTGTCTCAGTGAAAATGATCAGCTGCATCTCAAGGGGTTGAGCTAAAGAAATTGAAATTGAAATTATAGATGGCGTGAAGAGAATCAACGAGGACAATCGTAAATAACGTTATCATCATATTTATGGGAAAGTGCCAGAAGTGGGACCTGCAACCTTCCTGTCACACAGTGAACCACTGCACCTCTGTGCTTCTATGATTCTCAGCCTTGAAAGAACAATGCTTCTGCTTGTTGAGACCCAGAAGACCAACGCTGTGAGGTTCTTCAGCTCTGCTGTGGTCCATGTGAGGAGGAAACTGACTCGCTGCCAGAGGATCAGTTACAGTTACAGTTAATATTGGTGGGACGCAGGTTGGAGACGATGCAACCATCTCCTCACACACCGAAGGCAACTCTCCGTTTCACTCCAGGGTTCCTTTCATTGAGCCCCTTAATCCTCCTGGTGTTGGTGGGCACATGGAAACAGGCTCATCTGGAAAGCAGCTTTCAGGCCCACACACACACACACACACACACACACACACACACACACACACACACACACACACACACACACACTTCATTCCCAGGATTCAAGCACATTCTTGTCACAAATGTTGAATGTTGAACCAAACTGCAGTTGCAGCTCAGGAGACTTTGGACGGTGGAAACGTGTGTGTGTGTGTGTGTGTGTGTGTTGCCTTCATGCTGTGCGTGAGGGAAGGTCATCTGCTCAAAGAGCACCAGTAGTTCTCTGGGTTCCTGGACAGACTTGAACAACTCACACTGGCAACATAACGATACCATCAACATAAACGTTTGCGACTTTGACATAAAAGGTGCCATTTTTCACCACTGGTGATGTATGATGTACAAGACACAGTAGTCAATTCATCCATTTTAAATAAACAAGGTGAAGTCTAGGGCAGGCGTTGGGCAAACCACGGCCCGGGGGCCATATGCGGCCCATTAAGCTTTTTAGTGCGGCCCTCCAAACTTGAAGAAATGATATTAACAGTCAGTCAGTCATCCAGCAGCTGGATCTCCTCCATGTTTGCAGTGTTTCCACAGTCATTTCAATAAAGAGCTAAACACTCCATCCATCTGCTGCTGCTCCGCTACCCCCCTCTGGCACATTTTACAGGTTAGTCCTGGTCTAAGGTTAGTCCTGGTCTAGGGTTAGCCCTGGTCTAAGGTTAGTCCTGGTCTAAGGTTAGTCCTACTCTAGGGTTAGTCCTGGTCTAAGGTTAGTCCTGGTCGAGGGTCAGCTGACAACACCAAAGATAAAGACATGATTTTGTGAAACAGATAACAAAATTTCTTCTATAAAATAATAATAGTAGTAATATAGTAATACTAATATTATTATTATTATTATTATTATTATTATTATTATTATTATTATTATTATTATTATTATTATTCATATTATTATGCTATTGGATACAGCGGCTCCTCCTCTTTCACTCCTGCTGGCATGAGGAGTGGACTCCTCCTGCTCCTCCTGCTCAGCAGCATCAGCAGATAGCAGTGCTTGACTGTGGGGGAGTGTGGCTCCATCATCAGTCAGTGGGTGGGAGGAAGCGTCTTTCACATCAGCTGGTGGTTCCTCTCAGAGAGACAACGGCTCTTTGTCCCGAGTGTCTTGAACTCATCGTCGCTCTGCAGCGGTTTGTTCTCCACTGACTGCCTCCAGACAGAGGGATTCCTCCCACCTCAGGGGGCAAAAGCCTCCGTCTGGCCTTGGCAGCCAATCACAGCCGAGGCAGGCTGTTGCCATGGTGACGGTGCCCATGTTCTGCCAGGGGGTGGTCCTAACCCCCCCATGCAGAGGGGGATCCTAATCCTCCTCCACAGCTGAGTGACATGGAGGAGGTGGAGACCATTTCATGACATTAGACATATCAGAGCGCCGTCTAGTGGTCACTCTGTGCTTCACAGATGTGCCACAGCGTTGCGGAGTCAGGGCCAGTTTACACCCAGAGGGCATTTTTTCAAATTTTTTCAGAAACCCTCTGGAAAAAAAACGTGTTTCCACGACGTCGTCTTCAAAACTGGTTCAGAGAAGAAGCCAAACCTTCTCCTGGTGCTGGTGGGTTCCAACTGCGCTCACACAGCCACTGCTGCTGAGTGTTGCCCTCTGACGGAACAGAAAACCCAGGTTGACTTGCTGGTGTCGAACATGCGGTGACCTTTAGTGGTGGAAACCTGGAGCTGCTGAGGCGACTCCACCGTCCCTACACTCTACATACAACCAATGCAGTACTGCAGTACTACTCTATACTTTGCACTACCACGGACTCGTTACCCACTGCTTCCTTGCAGCTAACTTCACCTCGATGTCCACAGGTTCCTGGCTAATTATTCTCCTTTGCGAAATGGTCTCCACAGGTTCTCTAACCACCAGGCCGTCCCGCTAGTTTCACACCCAGCTGATTGCTGCTTTTCTGGGCTTCAAGCTGCTTGCGGAGCAGGTGAGCTGCTGCTCAGCGCAGCGTTGCCATGGTGATGGTGCTGTGCTTCACAAGGCTGCAGTTAAACCTCAGGTTACCTCCACAAAATAACAAACATGTTTTCTGATGAGAGCTCCTGGCGGTGGTTTGGGAGAAGATGCTCACAGCTTCCACACAGTTCACACCAGACAGAAACGTCTCCTTGCTTTCTGCTTTATTCCATATAGACGAAGAAGCTCGTCTCAGTTATTAGTTTTTAACGCTCTGGTATTGTCTTTGCTGTGTTTAAAAACAATTCATACGCAATACAAATGACACTAAATGTGTCCTTCAAGGAGTTTTTTCAGTAGAATATTTAGAATTTAGAATAGTTCCTTTGACATATTATTTCCCCCCTGACAATGCTTCAAGTTAAGGTCAAGTGTGTAAAAATGTTAAGGTAGCTCGCTAGGTCACTGTCAGCTGGGCTTCCTTCAAAAATGCTAAGCTAACTAGGAGATAAACCCCTGTTGCTCTATGAATATTCTTGTATGTATGAGAAGCGTTCAAAGGGAGGAAAACCAAACGACTTTTATTGTACGTTGATGATACACTGTTATTTATTTGAATTAATTTTAATAGAAACATAAGTAACTTGTATGTACATATAATTTAGAGATTTTTTAATCGTCTTGTTTAATTCACTCTTTACACTGTATGTGCAGCTGAAGGCATTCTTATTGTATGTGTTCATGTCTTATTAACGTATTGATGGGCAGCATGTGAAGCTTCTACCAAGATAAAAAGTTTAAATCAAGGCAAATCTTATACACTGGACCTTCATCACTGACGATGCACTTTCCCACCACTGCTGGCAGTGACACTGCGAGGCTCAGGGAGATACACACTCCTTTTGTCCAACTGGACCATCGACTCACATCTGCCGTCATCATGGTTTCCAGCCGGTCTCCTTGGTTTTCCTTGATGGTGTTTTCCTTCATTGCGTCAGATTGTTCTGGGTGGTGACTGCGATGGAAACCAGTTTGCATTCATCACTCAGTGAAGTAGTAGAAATACGGTTGTATATTGCTTGCGCCTGCGTTTGATGAGCAGCTTGTTCCATTTGGAGCTGCTCTGGTCTAACAACCTTCACCATCATCGCCTGCACTCAGCGAAGCAGCCGCTGAGATTTGCATCTCACCACCTTTGGAAGTCACGCGGCTGATTGAAGATGAGGTCTCTAAACAGTGAGTAATTACTGTATCATGATGCAGCGGGGCTGATTAGCCAGGCGGCGGTTGGAGCGGAGAGCGCCTCCTGTCCTCCTCTGGTGGCAGCGCTCTGACGCTCTCGCTTGAAGTCAACTCAGTTCACCAACAAAGTACTGGGCTTGCAAACTACCCCTGTGAGTATAGTGTCCTAGTACCCGAGACTGGGCTTTGTCTCACGGCCAGACCGCCACTGAGGGCACTTCCTAAGGGTCTGGTCTCGGCCTCGGACCGGGTACTTTTTAATCCAGACTGGCTTGAGACTCAGCCAACACTGTAATGCCGCCATAATAACAGAAAAGCTTGTGTTTCACCACCTCATCCCAGAGCCGAGCAGAACTTTGACCTCTTTCACTGCCACCATGAGTGAGATGAGAGTATTCTTAGCGTGAATGTGTAGAAACATTCACACAATTTTTACACAGTTTTACACTTTTAAACATTTATTGTTCGTGCATGCCATCATTTTCATTTAAATTTTGAATTTATACCAGGTTAATGTGTTTTTGTATATATATATATTTTTTAATGTAGGAAAGTTGTTTTAATTTTATGGAGAAAAGCTTTTTTAAATGGTTCAAAAACAGCCGAGCAAAGCAGCAAACTGGTAAAGAAAATCATGAAGACACCTCGCTGAAAACAAGAGCAAACTTTAAACTATATTTTCAGACAAAACAGCAAAAAAATGTTTACACATATTACAAAAGTGATGTTCAGTAAACACATTAAGTCTTTACGTCAAATGAAAATAGAATGAAATTTACTGATGGACTGTGAAGATGTGTAGACAAGACGATGACTCATATGGAGTCGAGAAGGAACCTCGGTTCACTGTGAGGAGAGGGAAGACTTGACTGAACCTGACTGCAACACTGAATGGACTCAGCAGGAGGTGAGCTGAGTCCTCAGAGGTCTGACTGGCTGCCAGTAGAAATTGATCTGGTCCAGTGGTGGAGCCATGTGGAGGCAGCAGCAGCAGCAGCAGCAGCAGCCAGGTGGGCTTTCAGCCACATGTCACATGCTGTCGGTGTTCACTGTATCTGATGGAGCAGAGAGAGAGAGAGAGAGAGAGAGAGAGAGAGAGAGAGAGAGAGAGAGAGAGAGAGAGAGAGAGAGAGAGACTCCATCCAGCTGCTGGAAACCTAAAGGTCCAGTGTGTAAACTTTGGCTTGATTTATGATTTTTATATTGGCAAAAGCTCAGTGTAGTACTTGTAAATTCATCAAATAAAGCTAAAAGTGTATCATCGCAGTACAACCAACGAAGAAGAAGGAAGGAGGGAGGGGGAGCGAAAGAGCGCTGCAATCTAAAGTGTCACCACTTGATGTCGCTGTGTCTTCAAAACCTCCAAATGTGACTGACTTCGCCTTTCATTTAAACTTTAAAGCATCATTTAAATACAACGAGTGTCCTCCACAGCAAAACTGCCTGAAAGCTGCTTCCACAGGAAACCCTGCAACAACCTCCTGTCACGCGGCATCGTGCTTGGTGGAGGAGGAGAACCGGAGAGGATTTTATGGTAATAATTAAGACGAGTGCGCTCGTCACGAGCCAACACATTCAAAATACTTTGTATTTACATATTTAAAAGGATGAGATGCTTACAAAGATAGATGTAATTAATGCCACTGGGGCTTTTTTTGTTTTGTTTATTTCAATCACAGACAAGTTTATGCAAGAAGTCATCAGGCGACGACTCCTTTGAATAAATTCAATCAGAAGCCTTGAGAGAAAAGGAGAAATGGTTCCTGTGTTGCAGGCAGACAGTTGCAACTTGTTTTCCAACCCGAGTCACTTTGACTACAGGTCGCGTCTTCATATCAGATCGACTCCGAGTCAACACTGTGACACAGTGAGAGCCGGCGTGGGAGAGAACTGCACCAGTGCGCAGGTCTAAACTGATTCATTTGTTCCTCGTGGAGTTGGGAGAGCACGTGATCGACCTGAGGAGACCATCTCGCGAGAACTCCGTCCGTCCAACCTGTTGCGCAGGGTGGCTGGGTTTCATCGGGATGTTTAGCGGGTTATTTGTCATCATCATTTAATTCTAGTGCCTCCTTTCAGTGACGTCAAAAGGGGCCAAGTTTCAATGCTCATTTTGTCCCGAGTGCTCTTTGTTCCCCGAGTATTCGCCCACATTTTCATCTGAAAGTCGTGATGAAGCGCAGGTCGATCAATTTCCTTTTAAATGAGCGCCACACTGTGGACAACGATAGTAACTGCAGCAACAACATACATTCTGGCTGTAAACTTCCAGTGAATGACTGGCTGCCAGTTGACTTTACTGTAAATATTCCACAATAAATCATTGAAAGTACAACTGTGTACTGTCATTGCACAATCACTAAATATTAAAACGCAAGGGAAAAACTTCCAGCCAGACTCAAACGATTCTTAGCAAAGTCTTTAATCATCTTACAAAAATACAAAAACAAAACTATAATAATAATCACGTGTGCAAAAAACTCTCGAAATGCTTGGAAACGTCCGATAAACAGGCCACAAATCATAGGACAGTCAAGGCGGAATGTTGTGACTTGGAGCATCGTGACAAACATGCTGTTTATAAAGCGGCTGTGTTGAGTTTTTAACACTTAATTCTCAAAGGTCGAAAGGTCACTTTGATTTTGAGACAAGTTGCCCACTAAGAAAATCTCCTGCTGACAATCGATGGGGCATCAGGCATCGTGAAGATGAGGAAGAATCAATATGGGAAATTTAACGGATTGATTATTTCCTCTCTCATGCGTTCAAAGGTCATGAAAGAAGGTAAAACGTGTTGTAAAAAGCATCTTCTAGAAGCTGCTGGTTAGTGATGAACTCGCTGATGACTTCACTTTCTCACAATGAGATGCAACAGTTGGAAGTGACGTCAATGATGCAGTCCAGAGAGACTCTGGCTCTGGTCCAGGCTCATCCCAGTCACTGGAGTCACTGGTCCTTGATGCTGAGCACTGGGTCCACCAGCTTATTGTGGACGTGCATTAAACCTACAAGAACAACAAGTGACAACATCTGGCATCAGTGACTGTTGTGCTTGTTCATTGTTAGAGAGACAGCGCATTGTTGTGACTGGCGGCTGCTGCTACTGCCGTTACTGCTACTGCCGTTACTGTTACTGCCGTTACTGCTGCTGCTACTGCCGTTACTGCTGCTGCTGCTGCTGCTACTGCTACTGCCGTTACTGCTGCTACTGCCGTTACTGCTACTGCCGTTACTGCTGCTGCTACTGCTGTTACTGCTGCTGCTGCTGCTACTGCCGTTACTGCTGCTGCTGCTACTGCTACTGCCGTTACTGCTGCTGCTGCTGCTACTGCCGTTACTGCTGCTGCTGCTACTGCCGTTGCTGCTGCTACTGCCGTTACTGCTGCTGCTGCTACTGCTACGGCCGTTACTGCTGCTGCTACTGCCGTTACTGCTGCTGCTGCTACTGCCGTTATTGCTGCTGCTGCTGCTGCTGCTGCTACTGCTGCTGCTGCTGCTACTGCCGTTACTGCTGCTACTGCTACTGCCGTTACTGCTGCTGCTGCTGCTACTGCCGTTACTGCTGCTGCTGCTACTGCTACTGCCGTTACTGCTGCTGCTGCTACTGCCGTTACTGCTGCTGCTGCTGCTGCTACTGCCGTTACTGCTGCTGCTGCTACTGCCGTTACTGCTGCTGCTGCTGCTGCTACTGCTACGGCCGTTACTGCTGCTGCTACTGCCGTTACTGCTGCTGCTGCTACTGCTACTGCCGTTACTGCTGCTGCTGCTGCTGCTACTGCTGCTGCTGCTACTGCCGTTACTGCTGCTGCTACTGCTACTGCCGTTACTGCTGCTGCTGCTACTGCCGTTACTGCTGCTGCTGCTGCTACTGCCGTTACTGCTGCTGCTACTGCCGTTACTGCTGCTGCTGCTGCTGCTGCTGCTACTGCCGTTACTGCTACTGCCGTTACTGCTACTGCCGTTACTGCTGCTGCTGCTACTGCCGTTACTGCTGCTGCCGTTACTGCTGCTGCCGTTACTGCTGCTGCTACTGCTACGGCCGTTACTGCTGCTGCTACTGCCGTTACTGCTGCTGCTGCTACTGCCGTTACTGCTGCTGCTGCTGCTACTGCTGCTGCTGCTGCTGCTGCTACTGCTACTGCCGTTACTGCTGCTGCTGCTACTGCCGTTACTGCTGCTGCTACTGCTACTGCCGTTACTGCTGCTGCTACTGCTACTGCCATTACTGCTGCTGCTACTGCTACTGCCGTTACTGCTGCTGCTGCTGCTACTGCTACTGCCGTTACTGCTGCTGCTGCTACTGCCGTTACTGCTGCTGCTGCTGCTGCTGCTGCTGCTGCTGCTGCTGCTGCTGCTACTGCTACTGCCGTTACTGCTGCTGCTGCTGCTACTGCCGTTACTGCTGCTGCTGCTGCTGCTGCTACTGCTGCTGCTGCTACTGCCATTACTGCTGCTGCTACTGCTACTGCCGTTACTGCTGCTGCTGCTACTGCCGTTACTGCTGCTGCTGCTGCTACTGCCGTTACTGCTGCTACTGCTACTGCCGTTACTGCTGCTGCTGCTGCTACTGCCGTTACTGCTGCTGCTACTGCTACTGCCGTTACTGCTGCTACTGCTACTGCCGTTACTGCTGCTGCTGCTGCTACTGCCGTTACTGCTGCTGCTGCTACTGCCGTTACTGCTGCTGCTGTTACTGCCGTTACTGCACCCTCCCACACAGGACGCGTTTTACGAGCAGAGCGTCTCGATCGGTTCTCGAGAGGATTGCAAGATCGCGCGACAACCCAGGTAGTTTCCGCTTGTTTTTAAAGAAAACAACAATTAAACAAAACATCGATACTTCGAGACACTGTTGGGACAGTGTCTCGAAGTATCGATGTGTGTAAAAAAAGAAAAATAATAATAAAGCGAACTGCTGGCATCATGCAAAATGCAGGTATTTAAAGTATAGATGCATTTTGTTCATCATAGTTTGAGATTTAAAGTGAAATCTGTTTTTGTTTGACGGCCGACCTGAACAGCGTTGAAGCCGATGCGTCACGTTGATGTTTCACAGTAAAGTTCAGCACATGTAAATACAAAATCCAGCACATTGTGTGTTATGATGAAAATCAACCGGATCCACCGTGTTTTTACACCTTGGACTTCCTGTCTGAACGATCCCACCTGCTGCGATTGACGCAGGAGGGACGCGGCAAGCGTCAAAGAATAAATTCTGGCGTTCTTTTCCAGCGGGTCGCGTTTTACTGCTTCTGGGACGCTTCTGAAACGCGGCCGCTCTGCGCCTGGTGTGAACCTGCTCATTGACTTTAGTGGCCGCGTTTCACTGCGTCGACGCAGACGCTCTGCTGACGCTCTGCAAACGCTTCTGCTGTAAAACAGGGGTTACTGCTGCTGTTACTGTTACTGTTACTGCTGCTGTTACTGCTGCTGCTGCTACTGCTGCTGTTGCTGTTGCTGCTGCTGCTGCTGCTACTGTTGCTGCTGCTGTTACTGCTGCTGCTACTGTTACTGCTGCTGCTGCTGCTACTACTACTGCGGCGGCGGCTGCTGCGGCTGCTCCTGCTACGGTTACTGCTGCTGCTGCTGTCACTGCTGCTGTTACTGCTCGTCCCTCATACCTTTAAAGTATTTGACGGTCTTGACGCGCAGCTCCAGCGTGGCGTCCTCGTCGCACACGAAGATGGTGCGCGGGTGCTGCTGGAAGGCCGACACCGTCCACATGTGGTTGACGCCCTCCTCGATGGCCTTGTACAGGGCAAAGGCCTTGTGGGCCCCCGTGATCAGGATCATCACCTGGGCACAGAGAGGGCATCACAGCAGACTTCAGGAGGACCATTCCAGCGGTTGGCAGTTGTGTTGTGAGACGATGCGTTCAAGGGAACGCCGGTCAAGACGTTTTCCTCTGACCTCCTTGGCACTCATGACGGTTCCCACGCCGACGGTCAGGGCCATGGTGGGAACCTTGGAGAGGTCGTTGCCGAAGAAGCGGGCGTTGGCCAGGATGGTGTCCTTGGCCAGGGTCTTGACCCGGGTCCTGGAGACCAGGCTGGAGCCCGGCTCGTTGAAGGCGATGTGGCCGTCGGGTCCGATACCTACCACCACCAGCAGGGGGAGGAGGAGGAATGGGAAAGGTTTTGAGAAATAGGTCCAGGAAGGGAGGGGTTAAGATGAGGCAACTGGACTTCATCTGAAGGGCTTCTTCAGTTCAGTTCAGGTCCGGTTGCCCCATCTTACCTGGATGATAACCTGGATGGCTGAGAACCTTCACAGACACTGGAGTCTGAGATGTAAGCCAAATGATCCTTTGATTGTACAAGTGGTTACAAACTATGAGTCTGACCTCCCACAAACAAGTCGATGCCGCCGGCTTCAGCAATCTTCTTCTCGTAGGCATCGCACTCGGCCTCCAGGTCTTCAGCGTTCCCGTCCAGGATGTGGGCGTTGGCTGGATCGATGTCGATGTGCTTGAAGAAGTTGTTCCACATGTACGAGTGGTAGCTCTCGGGATGGGCTCGAGGTAGACCTTAGCGGAGACACCAGGTCCATGAGCTAACCGCTAACACAACCTCGTCAAGAGTTAGCGGGAAATCTCAAAGAGAGCAAATTCCAATGGAGAAGTTTGGTGCAAATGTGCTGGAAATAAAACTGTTGTTTTTTTTTAAACTTGAGAGGGCAAACATGAGATGGAAGAGTCTGAGAAGAAAAAGTTGACTATAAAGAATTTGTTGAGCATCATGCAGACAAAACATAACCAACTTATAGGATTGAAGGTAAATAGCTCAGCGCTAAGATCATAATAAGGTAATAGCTCAGCGCTAATAACATAAGTTAATAGCTCAGCGCTAAGATCATAATAAGGTACTAGCTCAGCGCTAACATCATAATAAGGTAATAGCTCAGTGCTAAGATCATAATAATGTAATAACTCAGCGCTAACATCATAATAAGGTAATAACTCAGCGCTAACATCAGAATAAGGTAATAGCTCAGCGCTAAAATCATAATAATGTAATAACTCAGCGCTAACATCATAACAAGGTAATAGCTCAGCGCTAACATCATAATAATGTAATAACTCAGCGCTAACATCATAACAAGGTAATAGCTCAGCGCTAAGATGATAATAATGTAATAACTCAGCGCTAACATCATAATAAGGTAATAGCTCAGCGCTAACATCATAATAATGTCATAACTCAGCGCTAACATCATAATAAGGTAATAACTCAGCGCTAACATCATAATAAGGTAATAGCTCAGTGCTAACCTCATGACCACGTTGGGTTCATTTCTAACACTTGACGACAAAACTTCAGAAACGATGAAAGTTTTATCTTACCGACGTACTCGTCCATGTTGAAGGTCTTTACGTACTTGAAGGAAATATCTCCACTTTTGTAGTATTCTATTAACTTCTGGTAGCAGCCATACGGAGTACTGCCTGAGGGAAACAACAGCGTCAGTGGCAGCTGCCATGAAAAACAAATACACAACTGTGAGCCCGTCTACAATTCTGCCGTGTGTTGCTCAGCTTTAAACAAAACAATTCAATTTAATTCAGTAGCGAAACAATATTGGCCTTTTCTTTAGCTCAGCTTTGTTTCATTCATACTTTCAAACAATACATTTTGCATAAATTCTCATCTTTCAACATCTCTACTTAGTAGAAAGCAGAAGTTAGACAGCTGCCAATTCAAAAACTTATATGAGTTACTTATGTTATTGAACGACTGCCAGAGATGACTAGCCGCTGGTGCTAAGCTACCTAAGCTTATGCTACTGTGGCTAATGCTAGGCTGACCTGTGGGTAAACCCAGAGTGAAGTATCTGTCAGCCGTGGGCTGGAACTGGATGATTCTGTTGCAGATGTACTTGGCAGCCCACTCGCTGGCTAGCTTGTAGTCGTCCAGGATCACCAGCCTCATGGTGGCGCTCTAGGGGTCGCTAGATACAATGATGTCATACACATAGCACATAGAGGTTAGCGCAACGCCAACGACTGTTGCATGACAGCTTTTTACAGACGCTCTCATAGTGAAGTCAGCCACCTGAAACTTCCTTGTTCATATAAAATCATTATCCTATGCATTGGAAATGTATACAATCAATCGCTGACTCAAAGGTCCTGAAAGATCCATATTCCTGTTTTGTTTCTTCTTGTTATATGAATTTGATCTTGATATAATTTCTGGCCTTTGTACATTTTTTTTCTTTTTTTGAAAGATTGACAATCTACAGTAGAAAGATTTATTATAGACCAGGTTTCAGGTCAAAGGTCGTCCTGTCACCCAGTTTTCTTTTTGTATTGCAGCCTATGGGGGAAATGCTTTTTGTGAGTATATGTGTCTGAGTGTACGTATGTATGTTATATATGTGTATATATTTACACCTTTGAGAAAAAAAAATAACCTGCACTGTTCAGATCGACCACACGGTGGCGCTCAACATTCAGACCTCCTTGTTCGACCAGGACTTTTTTTTCTTTTTAAGTGCATACAGAGCGAAACGGCTTTTTGTGATGTTCACGTACATGCACGAGGACTTCAATGATCGTTTCATTCAACAATAATGGGAAATCACCTCGAAACAAAGCATGCGTGTGCAGCACTCAAGCTTTGTTTAAACAGGGCAACAGGAAACAAACCTTATGGATCTTTCGGGACCTTTGAACTGCACCATATATATACACACCTATACACTGGCAGCCAAGTTTAAACTGTCGCAAATCGGTTTGATTGCGGTGAATTAGTCACTAAAAAAAAAAAAAAAAAAAACTATTTTCCTCTTCCAGCTGCTTCGACATTAGAAAATACACCGAATGGCAAAACTAACGTGAGAAAGCTTCAAGACGAACAGTGATTTTCAGCAGTTGGAACACTAAGATAAGGAGTCAAAAGGTAAAATGTGAAAGTTTTCAAGGCAGCACGTTAGCATTAATGGTATGGAAGCAAAGACGGCAATTAAAAAAAAAAGAACGTCAAACTCTGTTGCTGCTCTGCTCGAACCTGGAATAAAGCACACGGTGTCCGACAGCATACAAAGAACGAAGGTCATTTACCTGTTTTTACCCTGCAAAGAAGATCGACGAAGACGAAGTTAGCACAGTCAGCTGAGCTCAGAAGGAAATACGGGGCACCGAGAGGGCCAAAAATGACCACGGGCGGAAGAAAAAAAAAAAGCGGCGAAAAAGGAAAACAAGGGATTAGCAGCGATGTTTGTGTTATTATTGTCATCGATTCTATTGATTCTGCTCGCAGAAGCGTAGAGCAGTGCAGAAATAAATGTAATTTAATATGCAAGTCAGTTTTGCTTGAATTAAATGCATCGAGAAGCTGAATTGTTTGATAAATCCAATGTTGGGAATCATTCCAATATTATTTTACAGTTTCATGGTGTTAGGAATGATAGGGGTCTGTAGTTTATTTTTATTCTTAGAGGAGGCGTGGCTCAGTTGTGGGCGTGGTCCGTCGTGGAGGTGTCCGCACCAGGGTTTGATCAATGGATGTAATCAGACTCAGGTGCGGTTGGTGGAGAGAAGACGCTGCCAAGCAGGAGGCCACAACCGCAGACTCTTCCCGTCAATCCCGTCCAGGATCCATTTTAACCAAAAAAACAAACACCAGAACCTCAACCCAAGACGGAGCTCCGAGCAGCGACGACGACCCCGGTAAGCTCAGCTTTTCTCCTGGCTCTGTTCCCCTGCATCTCCTACCTAGCACTGCGGTCAAGCCAACCGACAGTTCGACAAAAGCGGTCGAGCCAGCATGCACTCGCTTTTTTTGCTAGCTTCGTGTACACCAGGTATTACGGTAATCACTGTACTCAACGGGGAAACTAGATAGAATCGCTGTTCTCTGTACTTGTTTTCAGATTAACATTGTTGGAGATGCCCTAATTGTCACTCCATCATTCCACTTCAGGGTGCTAGTGCACCACCCCAGGAACCCCCTCAATGAATTTCAGGAAATTCCGATGGAGCATTTCAAAATAAAGCTCATTCAAAAATGTGCATTTTTTTTTTCTTTTTATTATTTTTCTGTTTATTCTTGATTTCAGATGAAAATATTTGGCTTGACCGCAGTTACCTTGCACACTCCTACTGCTAGTTAGCACTACTTAAATCCCCTAGACTTGCCTAGTCCCCAACTGTTTATACGTTTCATAGTAAATTCTGCATTTGTTTTTTTTATTACCATTTTTCATTTGGGAAAAACTTAACACACTTGTAGTTTAATATCGATGAAAGGCACAAGAATATCAAATATTAATAGAGTATATTTCCAAAATATGAAAATCACAGTGTACTCATTTATAACTGATCAACCCTGTCACACAAGCCACCACCTGTTCGCTGTAAACGATGACACCGTTGGAGGATTTTAATGTGATTTCATTCGCCACCTGAACGTGCACTTATATTTACGTAAAGAAGTAACCGTCATGTGCAAGTATGTATGGAAAGTATCTTCTTCCTGCTGATATCACAGCCAATGTTGAAAGTAGAAATTGAAAACGGTGAGACATCAGAAAATAAGGTCTGATATCATCATCAATTCCATTGAAGTTTCTAAACCGGGGCTTCCAAGAAGAAGGTTGTGGACAAAGAAAAGACACAGATATGGAGAAAAATAGTTGTTTAAAATTTAATCTTGTCAAACATAAAATGTACAATTAAATCTCCCATTGTTGTATCATGGTTTCACAGTCGGACTGTCAGGAAGGACCTAGGTTGAAGATCAAAGTTGTTTCTCTGCAGTGGAACATGGTGGAGGTTCCCAGGTGGTCCTGAAGACACCAGGTGGGCTGCAACTGGTAAAAAACCTCCTGGTTACTCCTTCTTCTTGTAGTCCTCCAAGTGAGCCAGGATCCAACCGGAGGGGCCTAGGATGGCTAAGGACAGCAAACCCAGTCCAATGGCCGTTTCCTGGATAGGACAGCGAGGGTATCGACCATTTATGTTTTAACACAACATCAAATACAAAATGTTTAATTACAAAACCAAACAGTCACGATTTTCAGAGGTGGGTCTACTTTTGTGGGTGAGCCAGCGGGTTTTTTGTTTTTGATTTGCATTTAAATTTGAATGGAATGAAATAGAAGGACTTTATTAATCCAACAGTTGGGAAACTTGCATAATTACAGCAACGGTAGAGTGCAAAAAAGATTGAAAACTATATTAATGAAAAAGGAATAAGGGAAAAAAAAAATCAAATCTGTTGGCTGTAAAAGGGTAAAAATCAGGATATTTCCATTTTATGGACGGTTGGATTTACAGCCACCAACATATTGACATAAAAATAAGTCTTAAATGCACCTTTGTGTAAAAACAGCTTAAGATATTAATGAAAAGATCTGACCCCCCCCCCCCCCCAGTCTTTTCTCTCCTGATTACTGTGACAACTGAAAAAAAATAATTAGTCCCCCTTAATAAGATTCAAAAATTCAAGAGCTTTATTTGTCGCATGCTCAAAGGATGAGCAGTGAAACGTTAAAAATGTGAACTATAACCCAATGCCGAGAGAGCATGAAACAGTCTAAGCTGCCAGTATATATTTGAAAACAATATTTTCAAATGGTTTAAAACTTTACTGCTAGATGCAAATGCATGTGGGTGACTGCAGAAGCTATAACACAGCCCAGAAAGTTGACAGGGGGCGAATACAGCAGCAGCTGTTGGCCCGGTGATGAGGAGCCCCAACTGGAAGTGACTCAGTGTCAGGTGCATCTGCCTGAACAGACGCTGTGCTTTTCTCTCAGCTGAACATCAAAAGCAACCACCTGCGTTTACTACACTGGTGTCTCCATGTTGTTCTCTCGTGACTCCTGACCAACGAGCGCACGTTGGAAAATAATGTACGCCATTAAGGCTACAAGACACACTTGTGAAATGTTAAGTAGTTGTAAGACACGATAATAAAAAATGCTTCAGTTCATACCAGAGTGCAGAACTCCTGTAACAAGACGACTCCTACTTGCACATCAGACACAATACAACGCGCAGGGACGTTGTAGAAAGCGCTTTGAGTCGCATTAGGCTGTGATTTAGCACTGAATAAAAGTTGATTGATGGATTGAATAAAATGCACCGACTTGATTTGATCCGGATGGACACTGATACTAAATATCATCACCACTGTGTGGAAAGTGTACTGGGAAAAATATACAATAACCTTCAGCCTTCTGTGGGCTGAACTTTTGAACATTTGAGCGAGAAACCCGTCAAAGGCCTCAGGATCTTCACTTGTCAGTCATTCTGTACCGTGCGACTGACAGATTAGCATTTCCGCTTTCGTTAGCATACCTAGCTGAAGCATAACAAATAAGACGTAGCCAACATTGAACAAATACTACTCATGCCATAAACAAAACATCTTATGCGGAGTACAGCTACGTATGTTTGCATTAACAACGCTAAAAATAAAAAATAAAAAACAGCAACGTCATGACATGGTACGTTTTACCAAAGAATATTGGCAGTGTTGCTTTAGCGGTTCGTGTTAGCACCAGAGGCTATCACGGCTAGCGGTGAGTAATGGGGCATTAAAAACATCGAAGCAAGTGGATTATTTAAACAATTGGTAGCAAATACCAAACGCGTATACATGTAGTTAAGTGAGCTTATCACGTCTTGCCTTTGCACCAGAATGTAACACATTAAACAGTGTATGTCTGTGTTGACCTCGTCACAGCCAAGGACGACACTGGGCTCTTAGCTTAGCCTCCAGGCTAACATCGTTCAAAATCACCGCTGACTTACAAGAGCGCCGATCTTTTCCTTTGCGGGTTTGGAGTAGATGTTGGCCCGCTGGACAACGGTGTGTCCCCGCAGGACGGGAGCGGCGCGGCTCGCCAGGGTCCTCAGGAGAAGCGGCATGTCGCTGTGAGTCTCGTCGGGTCAAACACAAGCAAGGAATGACTGTCAGTGGCAGGAAGGAAGCGGCTCGACGGAAACGCAGGACGGTGAGGGCGCTCGCGCTCCTTCTTCTTCTCCCTCTGCCACTACGACTCGTCAATATCTTTACGCAGTGCCATCTGGTGGCTGTTGTATGACACAGCGGCATGACGATGCACATTTGAATTATGATCATTTTGTTTGGTAATGTGAGAAATGAATGAATAAAATACCCACAAAGTATAATTAATTAAATAAACCTCGTAAATGTGCTTTTTTTGTCTCATATGAAACAAATGAAACGACTTGAGAGTGAAGTTAAAGGGCCTATGACGGTGGTGGGCAAACTTCGGGCTGCTGATGTTGAAGAAATTACATTAATAGTAAGTAATTCATAAAATAGAGATTAAAAAATATAGCATTTCAATGAAGAGCTGAATACAGTGGGACTTCAAATAAGGATGTTTGTTGTAACTGCTTTTGTTCATTTTTAATTGACATTAAAGCAACATGTTTTCTACATATCCCATGATATATTTTTCCCTCCTATGAGGTGGCTCAGCAAACCATCTGCTGCTGCTCCGGCCTCTCTGTCAAAGTTGCCCACCCCTGGTCTCTGAGGTCAATGGACTTATTCATGGAACTTTGTCCCAAGCCTTTACAACAGACAATGAAAATGTCCAGACTGGGGATTTTCTGTCTTTTTGACCAATTCTTAGTGTCAACATTAAAACCCAAATGATGTTTTTATCCAAAGAAGTGATGGATGAATAGAAAACTGAATCAATAATACAACAGGCAGTCGTTTATGTGTTTGCAGCCAATCTTGTGAGGCCATTGATTCCTGAACATTGAGTGGCAAAGTAAGAAGCAAATGTCAAGTATTATCTTATATGTACTATTACCTGTACTCGTATAGTTCAATCGTATGACTTATCAATGAAAAATAAGTAACTATTGGCTATAATTAGCTAGAATCAACCATTCACACTCACAGCTGAGCTGAAGGCTTCTCACAGAAAAGCCCCAGCTGTTTTCTTTGGCGGCTGAACCACTATTGGAAAGCAGTGGCATGATCAACTACATTTAAGGGAGTTCATTTGGGTGTTTAATGTGTGTATGACCTACAAAGTCAACACATTTACGTACAAGCATTCAAACTAATATTCACACGTGTGGCGAGACTTCCTCACCTTCAGCTCGCCCCTGTCAGGAGGACCAGCCGCTGGCCTGAGCTTTACACATGAACTCAATGCTGTTTGTTTTGTAATGTCAAATCTCATTGGTCACAACCCAAACAGCAGCCAAGCTCCACGTGAGGTGTAATCCTGCGAGCCCGACGAGCGTGCACGCTGCCTCCTGCTAATTAGAGAGCAGCGGTATGCATTAATCCCTCCCTTTCACACACACACACACACACACAACAATACCTTTCAGATTGGAGTGAGAGGGAGACCTGAGGCCCCTCTCTGTCTCTCTCTCGTATGAAGTTTTTTGTTTTGTTTTTTATCCATTGATTTGGGTGAGCAACCTGTTTGCGTCGCATTTTATTCCAATCCCAAATCCTGTGGCTGAGTCTAAAAAAAAATGGCGTTGGACTCCTTAGCTAATATTTCAGACGATAAGGTGCAACCTTACGGAGGGGAAAGTGCCTTCAGCCAAACGGAGCACAACATCGTGGCTGCATATCTGATTACTGCAGGTAAGATGGAGACGACCACCCAGTGCCACTTGTGAAAGTGTGATTGATCTGCTTGATTTTTCACTGCAGTCGCAGTGCTGTTGAACCATGCTAATGGCAGGAGTCACTAGTGTTTGACAGCAGTTTTCACCAAGAAACGTTGTGTGTGCAAGTTATGGAATCGCAGCTCGGCAGCAGGCTGAGTTCCGAATTAGTAGCAAATAAGAGTTCAAATTTTACAAAGTGAGCCACTAGTGAGTCACTAGTGAGCCACTAGTGAGCCACCAGTTCATCTACTGAATGCCCTGCTGGCTGCTGTGCGCTGTAGAAAGAGATGTTTGAGATACAAAACAATATTTCCCAACTAACTAAACTGAAGAGTCTCATGCCTGTATGTTCACAGTTTATCACCAGTATGTGGACAGTATATGGTTTCTTCTTCTATGAAACAGAACCTGTACTTTCAGCAAAACACACTTACTTTACTTACACCGTAAAGCAATTAATGGTGACCGTAATTAATCTTTGGACACGATACTTTTGATCTGCGTGTGTACACTCGTCGTGTCTCAGCTTCACAATACCTTTCACGCATGACGTTCAGTCAATGAGTGATTTCATTTGTACTTGGTGAAAAGACGTAAAACATCCTCCCACCCGGACAGCCAGGCTGCAGATAATCATCCTCATGGACAGGTCTTCAAAATGTGGGATTTTCAGAGTAAAATTGCGACTGCGTCCAGCAAGCAGGGGGGCTTCTGGACATTGTTGAAAGAAAATCACGTCGAAGGATTAATCTGTTGTTAGCTTTTAAGAGGTCGTTCTGGCGGCATTATGCAACAGCTCTTGGCACAAGCTGGGTTCTTTGTGAAAGTGGCTGATTTGAGAACATATCCCACGTTTCCAATGCTGCCGTCTTCTGCCTCATGCGGGCACAGAGGATCACGTGACGGCGAGGGCAAGGTCTTCAATTCTTTTTCATTTCAGGTGTTGCTATTACATGATAGGAAAACTATGCAACTTCTCGAGTGAAGAGATGCCACCGGGCAAGAATGACAACATGCACTGTAGCTGCTCCATGCTTCTACTTCTCGTGTTGGTGTAGTATTTTATCTATCCTCCAGGAAACTACAAATTACCTTTTACATTTCCACATGAAAAAACTCAAAGCATTCAAATATTCAAGAACATTTGATGGCAAAAAGGTGGAGCACAGATATTAACTTCAACCACAACATCATCGACATATACTGTCCAGATTGCAGGTTCCTGGCAAGAGCACCAATGCTTAGCCATTGTCAGGCACATTAGTACATGTTTGTGTTGAGTTGTGTGTTTTGCGTTCAGAGTTACTGTCTGTCTGTCTGTCTGTCAGTTTCTGTCGGTTGGACTTTCACTCCTCACCACCCAGAGCAGACCAGTACTCCCTGTGCTTCTTCCGCAGGTGTGGTCAGCTTAGCCAGCAACATCGTGGTCTTGATGATGTTTGTGAAGTTCAAGGAGCTGCGTACGGCCACCAACTTCATCATCATCAACCTCGCCTTCACCGACATCGGCGTGGCCGGCATTGGCTACCCCATGTCAGCTGCCTCAGACCTCCACGGCAGCTGGAAATTTGGCTACACCGGTTGTCAGGTGGGTGGGGGATAAAACATTCTGATCATATTGTTTCACAACAGGTGTTTGGTTACTTTGTTGCAATCACACTTTGTCTGTCGTTTTGTCATAGCTAAAGACGCTAGGACACAGATGGTTCTGCTCATATTCTCAGCAGATCTGAGAAGAGATCAGATTGAGGTTCTTGAAATTGGTCTGCAAGATAAAAGACTTCACACTTGGAGAAACGTGGAGGTGTTTGCAGATACATGAGAGCTATTTATAGATTGCAGGGAGGTTTTTGTTTTTGCCAGTTTCTTAAGCCTTTGAGAATGTCCCCCTCGCATACCTGACTTAGTCCAAGCCCACCATGAGACTAAACCTCCGAGCACATTCAGTCCCTTGCAGCAGTGGCAGTAGGCTACATGATCCATTCTTATGACAGATTATAGCTTGTTGTTTGCCTGTGATATGAAGCCATATGTGTGATATTAAGCCAAAATCTTCCTTTGCAATCAAGTGGTTAGTGGGTCTGTTGAGTTGCTCACACCTGTTGATTTGCCTTCAGGTTTATGCAGCTCTGAATATCTTCTTTGGCATGGCCAGCATTGGCCTGTTGACGGTGGTGGCCATCGACCGCTACCTCACCATCTGCAGACCAGACATCGGTATTTTTAAACCTTGTTCATATTTTTAAAGACTACATTTTATTTATTATTTATTATTTACATCAAAATCGTTGTATATTACTAAATTCAGATAAATCTCATCTGTATATTTTCCAAATATATATGTTATATTTTGTAGATACCTATGGCAAAACATATTCATTTTGCATTATTTCTTATTTCGCACCAGCACGTTATTGCAACAGTTCAATTATTCATTTGCACTACTGTGCATTTGTATTTAATTAACTGCTAGCACTGTGGTTGAACTGCATGTCGTTGCTCTGTACTTGTGACATTGTGCAACGACAACAAAGTCGAATCTAATCTATAATAATCCAAAGTAAGAAGTCATCAGCAAACCATCAAACCAAGCCAACCTGTGGATTAACATGCTGACCATTCCACCAGCCTTCCTGTCATTGAGTTCAAACTGTCACTGGTCTTTCCAGGGCAGAAGATGACCACTCGATCTTACAACCTCCTGATCGTGGCTGCGTGGCTCAACGCGGTCTTCTGGTCCTCCATGCCCATCGTGGGCTGGGCTAGTTACGCTCCAGACCCCACCGGAGCCACATGCACCATCAACTGGAGGCAGAATGACGCGTGAGTTCACACTTTTAGCATTAGCATTAGTTGATCTTAGCAATTATTAACCATTTGTAAAGTATTGGTCCTACAATAACGCAGACTAGAAAGTCATTCATAAGTTACTCGAATTTTATTTTTAACTTTATTTGTAAGCATCTATTATTATTGATGATGATGATGATGATGATGGTGTTATTATATTATTATTTGTATTATTATTATTATTATTTATATTATTATCATCCTACCACTACTAATAATAATAATCAACTGTTTATTGTTATTGTCAGCCTACCCCAACCCTAACCATCACCTTCCTTCTCTTCTCCCAGGTCCTTCATCTCCTACACCATGGCGGTGATCGCAGTGAACTTTGTGGTGCCTCTGTCCGTCATGTTCTACTGCTACTACAACGTGTCGGCGACGGTGAAGAGATACAAGGCCAGCAACTGCTTGGACAGCGTCAACACCGACTGGTCGGACCAGATGGATGTCACCAAGGTGATTCTCCACGGACCAGTCAGGGTCCCAGTGCTCCCAGTTAGCTACCATCTTGCACCAGCATATTTCTAAGGAAGCCTGGTGTGGACAATCCAGCTGCCTGACAGCAGAGCGTTTGGTATTTAGGCTGAACACTAGGGGGCGTCCTCAAATAAATCAAGAAGAAGAAGAAGAAGAAGGTGGACCAAGTATCCAGGTTTGGCTGCGCAAGGCCACCGTAGTTCACCAGCAAGCCCGGGAATATTAAATATTATATTCTAACATTTCTGGAGATGTTTTGTTACCTTGCCTATGACTTTTAAATACTTAAAGTCCGTCAAACCCACGGGTGGGAAAACTATGGCCCACGGGCCATATGCGGCCCATTAAGCTTTTTAATGTGGTCCTGCCTAACTTGAAGAAATTATATTAATAGTCAGTCAGTCATCAAACAGCTGCATCTCCTCTATGATTGCAGTGTTTCCAGAGTCATTTCAATAAAGAGCTGAACACCTTGATGGTTCTGGATGGTTCTGGGTGGTTCTAGGTTGTTCTAAGAGCTAAACCCCCTGGTGGGGCTTCGTAGACACTGATTTGGTTGCAAGTTTGTTTTGCTTGAATTTTTCCATTGACATTAAAGCAAAATGTCCATCAATGATGTTTGCGTGAAAGGTCAATCAAATATCCCTTTGATCTGCTGATGTAAATGTGTTCTTGATGTGCTGCCAGATGTCCATCCTGATGATCGTCATGTTCCTGGTGGCCTGGTCTCCCTACTCCATGGTGTGTCTCTGGGCATCGTTCGGAGACCCCAAGACCATCCCGGCCGCTATGGCCATCATCGCTCCTCTCTTCGCAAAGTCCTCCACCTTCTACAACCCTTGCATTTACGTGGCTGCAAACAAAAAGTAAGCGTGCACAGATACCAGTTGGTTGCAGTGGGGGGCGCTGTCAGGGCCAGCTAGTCCTTCTCTGCTGGCCGAACTACACTTAGAAAAGTACATTTTCCCGTAAATATGATGATAAAGTTACTGCCCATAGTCTGTTCTTTTGACATCATATGATATCCACTTGGTGGCGCTGCTTCCAATTGTTGTATATTACAGTAGAGCAGGGGTGTCAAACTCATTTTGGTTCACGGGCCACATAGAGGAAAATCTATTCCCAAGTGGGCCGGACCGGTAAAATCATGGGATGGTAATAATGACGTACAAATAACAACAACTTCCAGTTGTTTTCTTTGTTTTACTTTGTTCGTCTTCTTTGAGCACTCTTATTTCAAAATCATCTCGCGGGCCAGAAAAAAAAACACTTTGCGGGCCTGATCCGGCTCGCGGGCCGTATGTTTGACACCCCTGCAGTAGAGTGTTTATCCAATCATATTTCAGCTAGCTGGTGTTGTCAGGTTCTATGAAATCTGCCTGAGGCCTCCAGAACCGACGCTGCAGGCTGCTGTTGGCTGTCGGTGAATGGACTCCAATTAGTTGCGATCTGAGAAAAAACGGACCTGGAGTCTCCGATGCCGAGACCAGCTGGTGTACGTCACTTCACTGAACCTCACACGCAACCTGTGATTGGATAAGAACCGTAGAACCTCTAAGACTAACTCAACCTGGAGATCCGGTTGAAGATTTAGTCGCCAAATCGTCTGAGATGCAGAAGGTGAATAACAGCACATTGACGCAGCAGCTGCAGCAACTTGTTCAGTTGTTTAATGACTAAATAGTCCAATAGTTTGAGTTGAAGCTCTCAGAGTTTAGTGTTGGTGGACTGATTGAAACTTTTGTTGAGGAATCTCTGACAGTGGCCTCAGTCACTGAGTCTGAATGATGAATGCAATGAGCCAGAAACTGAGTGTTGCTCCACCAGGTCTCCTGTGTCTTCTATATGGAGGTGATGTGATGTGTCAGTGTGGTTCTCTATTGATTCTATATGTCAGGTAATATGAGGTGTATGAATTTAGGGTGGACTAAGGGAGTGGAATTTCCGGCCTGCCACTGGTTGGTCGTCTCAGAGTCCACAGCGGTTGCGAGGTTCTAAATGTTGGGCGGCTTTGCGTTCGGTCAGCTCATTCACGGAGGTCATTTTTCTTCCATACAGGTTCCGAAGAGCCATCATTGGAATGATTCGATGTCAAAGCAGGCAGCGGGTCACCATCAACACTCAAGTTCCCATGACCTCCTCCCAACAACCCCTCACCCAGTGAGCTGCTGGACAGAAACCCACTGCGCTTTGCTTTTCACCATGGACATTTGAATTGTGTTCTTCTTGTCGCTACGTTGTAACTTCCCGACCAAACTCCATGTTTTTTTTTTTAGCATGATTATCGATATGATGGAAACTCAACTCATCACAGTTGGATTCCAAGGAAGCAGCAACCGTGATCGTCACATGCGGTTAAACCTTTGAGCGAAGACGTATTTAAAAAAAAATAATATCACATGAAATATATCCCTCGCTCTGTGTTCAGTTGATTGTCGATAGCAGTTTATTGGGATATTGTTGCATCCTGATATCGTCACTGTTTATGGCATCTCTTAAATATTTGGACAGTTTATGAGATTATATTACAAAAAAATCTTCTACAAGGTTACACAATCATGAAATGTACAGGCATTGATGGTCTCTCACATGACCACTGTCACACACACACACACACACACACACACACACACACACACACACACACACACACACACACACACACACACACTCACAGGCAGAATGTAGGAGAGAAGAAGAAGGTAAAGAAGCAGCAAATCAACAATGTGGCAACATTTCTAGAGTTCACCGGACATAAAGTGGCATCAAACCAGATGAAGTGTGTGTAGCAACAGGTCCACATGGATATTCTCAACACATTTTACAAGCCCAGACTTCACACTGTTAAACTCTTTGTGTGTTTCCCCATAAAGCTCATAAACAAATAAACAAATGACAATAACCAGTCCCCGATGGTGATGAAACTCTTCAGACGGGCGCGGGCACCGTCGCCCTCAGCCAGGTGGCGATCTCGTCCAGGTTGTTGCTCAGCCACTCGATGTTGTTGCGCACCGTCTCCAGGGCCTGCTGCCGAGGCATCTCGCCCGCTCCGGCCTCGGAGTGCAGCTTGAAGAAATTCTCCATCTGGAACACACAGGGAATTGTGACTACAGCGCTGAGGTTTGTGCGTACTTTCATCACAATCTCAGCCTTTGTGTTGATAGTTGCTATGCGTCTCCGTATTCAATTCCGGAATTCAATTTGTTATTCATTTATTAATTTCTTTATTAATTCTCACAAAACTTGGTGAAACATTCTGTTTGGTAGATACAACAAAGTCTTTCATTTAGAGTTGTTTGATGTTACAGTCAAACAGCTCTACAGTTTTCCTACAGTACACCGCGTGAGTGTGAGACTCTACTGGGGCCTCACCTTCCACAGCTGGAGGTCCGTGTTGTAGGTGGTGGTGATCTGGGAAGGAAGGCGACCCAGGTTTCTGTCGTTTATGGTGTATCTGGAAGAGAGACAAGTTTAGACTGAAACAGAGGTGCCCAGTGTAGTTTTTAAAAACAGAAGATAACCACACTACATCAACAAATTGGGGAGCTTTTTGCAAGAATGTACAAGTGGTGGTAAAAAAAAAAAAAAAATGTGATAACAACACAACTGATAACTAAGGCTTGGATCGTAGAACATTTATTTTCCTGTTTTGATGGGAAACTACAAACTACACATTTGTTCCTACAACACAGTAATTTAAATGGAGCAGATTGATTTGTCCCAGGTATCACTGCTTTGCACAGCTCCCCCAGGTAACGGTCGGTCCTGTAAATGAAGAGCCGGGCCCTTAAATCCACTTTATTCTGGAAGTGCCACTGTGGATCTTGGAGGTAAAACCAGATTCTTCTCTCAGCTCGATGCTCAGAGGTCCCTCACCTGCTGACAAGGTAGTCCCAGTTGAGTGTGGTCCAATCCCAGGCCATGCTCTTCCCCAGGGGGTTGTAGGACACGTAGCGCACCAGCGTGAACAAGTCCTGGCTCCTCACCACGCTCTCGTTCTTGCTGGCCTCCAGGAGCCTGGTGGTCACACATGGGAGATCATCCACTCAGACTCAGACACCTGTGTTTGTATGTATATTTCACATTTCTACGACGTCACAACTCAATTTATAATATAATATTAACTACATATTTTTAGCAGTAAGTAAGCGGAGGGAGGCGGCATCATCAGAACATTGCAAGGTCCAGTGGGTCATATTTGGACATTTTGAAGAAGAAACAGCGACATCCAATGGTCATGGTTTAGATTGCAGTTTTTCACTGTCCCTCCCTCTCCTGAGCTTGCCAGTGAACTACGGTGGCCCTGTGCATCCAAACCTGCTGGATACTTGGTCCACCTTCTTCTTCTTGGTTGGGTTATTTGAGGGCACCCCCTAGTGTTCAGCCTAAATACCAAACGCTATGCTGTCAGGCAGCTGGATTGTCCACACCAGGCTTCCTTAGAAATATGCTGGTGCCAGATGGCAGCTAACTGGGAGCACTGGGACCCTGATTGGTCTGTGCAGATTCTGATATATATATATATGAGAGTCGTTCTAAGAGAAGAAAATCAAATTTACTTCTCTTGTACTGCCAGTGTAGACTGTTTAATGTGTTTTTGGGCAGTATGTTGAGCTTTCATCAATGTAAAGATGGTAAATCGGGCCGAGTATTCTACACTGGACCTTTAAACCTGCATGTACTGCACTCACCTGTAGAGCAGGTCTACGTTCTCCACGGATGCCAGTCCGTACAGCAGCTTGTCCTTCTCCTGAGCCAGACTGGAATCTCTGTACCTCTGGAACATCACCTCCCACTTCTGCTCGTTGCCTGATTTCTTCATGCCGTATCGGTAGACGAGCAGCCGCAGGTTCACCGGTACCTTGCTGCAGGTATGAGGTCAAAGGTCATCAATGTCATACCGCAGGTCTTTTCCTACCTGTACAACTGCGCTGAATAAAACATTTTCTCGGCCACCTTACATTCCACGAAGGTGCAATAAAACACTTATTTATATGTCAATATTATGCAGATAACTTGTAAATAATCCCACTGTAGATGTAAAGCTCTGTTTTTTCCTTTCTTACTCAGGAAATGGTTTATTTTTCTTCTAATTATTTATTTATAATGAAGATTTTTTTTTCTTCTCTTTGCACTTTATTGTTGCTGCAATTATGCAAATGTCCACAATGTGGAATTAATAAAGGCATCTCATTCTATTCTATTTCTATCATTCTACTCTATAAATGAGGTCATCAGTATGTGATAGGTAGCCCTGCTGTGTACTGATATCTCCAGATAAGTGAAAGAAGTGGGTGCTGTGTATGGTGATCAGTTGAACCGCCTGTAAATATAGTGTAGGTTATTGATACCTGAGGGATCCATTGATCCACTGGTCAAAGAGGCTGGAGGCCTGAAGCAGAGCATCTTCATCGTTCATTTGGCATGCGATGCCCAGCACAGTCTCTCTCAGCAACCTGGGAAAAAAAACATCACAATGAGGCTCGACATGAAAAACGGCTTGAAATAATTCAGTTCATCTGATGTGACTTGAGAGCAGCAACAGGTGTGAGGATGGAAGTGGCTACCTCTGTGTCTGAGTCCCTGTGTCGATCCATCCCAGTTCGGTCGATATCGGTTTCACGTAGACCCGGAACATTTGCTGGAGAAGGACATGAAACAGAAGGATCTGTGAGAACCTTGACGTATGTTCACGGTCTTATGGTCTTATGGTCTTACAACACGCTTGTACTGAGCAGGTCCACCTGAGAGACACACTTCAGGGAAGTCGTGTCTAAAACAGGAAAAAATGTCAGAGAATGTGCAGCCTGAACAGAGACGCAGGCCAGAAGATAAAGTGAGGAGCTTCAAAGAGTCCGTGAAGCAGGACAGTGAATGAGTCGCCCTGTAGGATGTCCTGGTACTGGACACTATAACAACATGACGTCTGTGGTATAAACACGCTGGACCGGCTGTCCTTCATCCTCTCTATCAGCTGAGTATTTTTAAAAAGTTCACAGGTTCACATTTCTAAACAAAAAGAAGAAGAAAAAAAAAGAAGGACAGCATAAATACACAAAGTCTACACAATCAGATTCTCGGCCAATCCCTAGAGGCCTTGTGGTATTGTATTATACCGACAGCGACTATGAAATGATATTGAAAAATTCTTGGGTTGACACTAAAAGGCGTTTGGTTTTATGACTTGAGGATACTTCACTTCCAGACATAATAATGGGAAATATAAAAGTTCACTTTCACATGATGGGATGCGAGATCCCGTCTCGGTCAAACTCCACTGCTTGTTTGTTCCGGTGAAGTGCCGACTCACTGATTTGTTATCTGACATTGTTATTTTCTAACCCATTGCAGTACGATAACAACGTTTCCTGTTGTTCCTATTCTTGATAGTCCACGATGACACTGTGGTTTATTTACATGAAATTCTCAAGGTGTTTGCAACTCTGCTTTCAAAGAAGCACAATGACCAAGTCATATATTTACATACTGATAACAGTGAAGAGACAATGATCTATTGTGACAGCAGCAGCAGGCTTCCTACCTGAAACATTGGGAATAACTCTGTGTTGCTGGAGAGCATGTCCCGAACGTAGGCTATTGAGGAAGACACTCGACTCCAGGCAATGTACTCCGTTTCTTTGGTCAGGTACATGGTGAGGTTCAAGGCAGTGCCATAATCAATAAGGTTTGCCCTAAAAAAAGAATCACAAACGTCAAATTCTCTGCCTGTAAAGAATCAAAGAGTTGCTACAAAGTTTCATTCTTGGGCTCAAATTTTTACCTCGCAAGAGCAAAGACATCATCGATGTAGCTGGTGCGATCGGCCGCGTCCAACACCTGTCCAAAGAAAGAGACAGGGGAGTAGAATGAAAAACCCAGACACCTGTGTACAAGTACTTCTTTGTCAAGTTTGCCAGTATAGAGTTCTGAATATACACGTATTACCTGCACAATGTATCTTGTTGGAGAGTTTTAACACCCAAACAGGTAAACTATTGTTTCCAGTGAGTTACTGCACATACGTGAACAAGTCCGCAATGAAGTTTATGCATGTAAAAATACTTCCAAATAGTTTTTAAAGGGTTTCTTTACTTTTATGCAAATATGTATTTGGGTTCCTCAAAGCTGAAAGAGTGGATCCTTGCATTGCACTGGACCGTTACCAAGGAACCGGTCCCAGGGCCGTTTTTATCACGTCAAAACGAGTCAAGAGTTGCAGAAATGTTTTCAGTTAAAGCGACCAGATGGGTGAATACTCTGAGTTGAAACCTGAGGGGCAACATTGCTGCATCGCAGCTGTAAAAAACCAACACGGATCACTGCGTTTACGCTGTCAGAGGAACCGGACGTCCTCCTCGGCGGTAGACGCAACAAGAGCTTCACCTGTGGGTTGATCTGAAGCTGCGCAGTGATGTCCGTCCACAAGGCAGCGTCATGATTGACTCTGTAGAATCCCATGTGGTCATTGTTCACCTTCAGTAGTCCATCCTTGGCGGGCGCGTAGTCAGCGATGGTGAAATCTGGAGACCAATCGCGTCAGATCAATAACGTGGACACAAAGTAACAGCATGGCCTGCAACAGCGTCAGGTGGGTCGTTCATATCTGCTGTCAGTCCAAAGTCCAAGTTGGACTACCAAAGCAACACGGGACGGCTCAAAGGGTCGTTGTATATATACAGTATACTAAATATGATTTAACATGAGTACTCAGAATTGTACCTGTTGTGGACTTGTTAAACATTGTTGTCACACTCTTGTTAGTTGTCACAGAATGCCATTTGACTGGAATGGTCCATTTATATCTGTATGGGGGAGACAAAGTCATCACTTTTTAATACTGATTCTGCTGGGTCCAATCCCAGCTGTCCTGGGGGCCACAGAGAGACAAACAAGCATCGACTGTCACATTCATAATGCACAGACAAGTGACAGTGATCAGTGAGTCTGAGTAGCGAGGAAGCTGGAGGTGCAAACTGATGGGTCAGAACAGAATCCAGTAGGTGTGAGAGTGACAGCAGCAGCCGTGTGGCGGTCCGGCAACAACCCCTTTGTTTTTTCAGTAGTAATAACCACAGAGTCTGTGGCTGCAGTGAACAGACGGACTTGTGCAAAGTCCAACTAGGGATCAAAGTTACAGCGTCATCAGAACATTGAAAGCGTCTTTCACTCTCCCTCCCTCTCCTGAGCTGCCAGGGAACTACAGTGGTCTTGTGCATCCAAACCTGGACACCTGCTCCACCTTCTTCTTCTTCTTCTTGGTTGGTTTATTTGAGGGCGCCCCCTAGTGTTCAGCCTAAATACCAAACGCTCTGCTGTCAGGCAGCTGGATTGTCCACACCAGGCTTCCTTAGAAATATGCTGGTGCAAGATGGCAGCTAACTGGGAGCACTGGGACCCTGATAGTCTTAGGAGAACTGATCTCCAAATGAGTTTTATTGTACTTCAATCATATTAACGGGCAGTATGTGAAGCTTTCACCGATATAAGCGTCACACATCAAGCCCAATATTACTGACTAGACCTTTAAAATGTGAGTTTTCTTTATAAGGACAGGGAGTATTCAGATGTGAACTTGTGTCATACTGACCCATAGGGGGTCTCAGGCTGGGTGGGGTCTGCTTTACTGTCCAGGAGGAAACGCTTCTGCGTCAGTTTGGCCACATCTGCCACTGTGAGGTCCAGCACTGGGTAGCCCATCTGCATCGTCCACGTGTCCATGACCTCTGACACGGGCAGCCCGCTGACCTGCACACACACACACACACACACACACACACACACACACACACACACACACACACACAAGATGCCATTAAGAGAAGCCTACAGGGATTTGCATGGCGTTGCTTCCAGTCTAGATGTTGTTTCCTTTTATGGGAGCAAACTGCTAATTTGTCGAGATATATTCCTGCATTAAGCACTGTGGTTATGTGGTTTATGAAACCAATACCCTCTTGGTCTGAGATATATGCTTTGAAAATACTGGCAGATTTTCTAGTCATTTGCTCAAAGCCGAAGTCAAGTCTCTGTTTGACATCCTGGAGGTGTTTGATGCAAAGCTTGGACAATCAAAAACTCTAGAATTCTAGAGTCACACAAAATTACAAAGTCCCTCTTGTGAAAACACTGAGAATAAATCAGGTTTAAAAATGTGAAAATTTGAAACACATACGTTTGCAAGAGAATCCCAGAAATTGGCTGTTTTGGCGTTGGTGAAGTGGAAATCCTTCAAATATTTCTGTGGGAAGAAAATCGAAAGCAAAGAGAGACGTTGTGTCACCTGAACATTTTAAACCTCAGTTACTTCCGGCGAAATCCATCCAAACGGATCGTCTGTTATGGCAGAACCTTCCTCTCGTACTTACTCGACAGCCGTCTCTGAACAAGTCTTTACCCATCCAGTCTTCCAGCATCCTGAGAATAGAGGCTCCCTGCACACACAAACCAAAACAAGTTGCATTTTAGTCAAAAAAATCACGTCAGACTGAGCATTTTTTTGGCTTAGTGCAAACGTGGGCAAAGTATGCAGCCTGTTAAATGATTTAATCCAGAAAAACAGTTTGCCCCCCCCCCCATGGCCGAGTGTGTGTAGTGTACCTTGCTGTAGGAGATGGAGTCGAAAACAGACGTAATTTCTGCCGGGGTTGAGACGTTGACAATAATGGGGTGAGAAGAGGTGAGGGCGTCGTCCACCATGACGGGGAGCACGTCGTCGATGATCATGATATCTCGCTGTGACGCACAGACACACTTCAGGTTATGCTAGCTGTGCATAATAAATGGCTTTTTACTCCTTTTTATGGATTCGATCTGATTTCTGTGCGATAAAACAGATTCTCACCATGCCCCACTCCTTCTCAGCTTCCTCCACACCGACATACTCAAAGAAACTCGCAAAGCCCTCGTTCAGCCAGAGGTCATCCCACCAGTCCATGGTCACAATGTTGCCAAACCACTGCAGAAATAAGCAGCATACACACAAGCAATATGACACAAAAGTCCCTTGAAAATATCCGAGCGGGTTAAAAATAAACAGTCTAACATGTCGGTTATTAAGCAGATTTGCGTCAACCTGCACAGCCGAAACCAAATATTGATTGGTGCCTTTATTAGGCCCTAAATCATTAAATAATTCAAACTGCTACACATTCAAACTAAAGAATAAGTCTCTCCTCATCTGCATCAATGCACCGTTACAGTCACAGAACATTATTACCTTACATAACATCACTTTATTGGTTTATCATTATTATTATTATTACATTGAAATGTTGTTGCCTGTGGCGACACAACAGCCTCATTAAAGCTTTCCAACCCTCAGCAGAATTTGCTCATCATCATATCTGGCGTACATCACAGCCGCCACAACTGTTTATCCCAACTTTATTGTCTTCTTATCTTTCGTTTTCCCGACATAGAACAACCGCTAGATCGATAAAGAGCTGCTCCGTGATTGGACGTCAAAAAGAAGCAGGACAATAATTAACAACCACACAACCACACAACACACAACCAAACTCTGAACATTGATCCTTTGATTTCTCAAACGCCGTTAGATGTAATGTTCCATCGCGATATCTATATCACGATATCTTTATCGTGATATCTTTATCTTGATAGAGATATTGTGATATTATGTCATTCAAAAAAATAAAATAAAAACAATTGATTTCAACACCAAACTAAGAGAACAGTTTGAGGCAATCCAAGCTAGCTATTTGGCTAGCTGACTGATTTATATATGTATATATAAATGTGTGTGTGTGTGTGTGTGTGTGTGTGTGTGTGTGTGTGAATAGTCATAGTCCTTGGCAGGAATGATCGGTTTACTGATTGTGTGGAAATGTCATTGTGGCCTGGCTGCTGTTATTTCAACGATGTCATTGATCAGTGCAGTCAATCAGTTCACTGTCTACTTGTTTAAATACTTCTTTGAAAATATGTATGAGTGTAGGTCATGTGACAGAAGCGAAGCGGCACCTGGTGAACGAGCTCGTGGGCGATGACGCTAGCCACCCGCTGCTTGTTGAGCGAGGACGACTCCTCGGGATCGTACAGCAGGTTGGTCTCTCTGTAGGTGATGAGGCCCCAGTTCTCCATGGCACCGGTGCCAAAGTCAGGGATGGCGATCTTGTCTGGGATGGAAACAACATGCGGTTCATACATTTGTTGGGAAATACACTGTGGAAATGGGCTATGGATCAGGACTGTGTGGAACCTACCCAGCTTGGAGATGGAGTAGTTCATGGCGAAATATTCTTCAAAGTAGTCGAAAATGACCTTGGTTACTTTTGCTGCGTAATCCGCCGTGTGTTTTTGACTGGGCTGGGCGTAGATCCTCAGCTGTAAAGACCGACAGAGACACTGTCACTCATTCAGTTTCAAATGAGTCACAACTGCTTCGTCTAGCAATGTCTAAAAGAGTTGGAACAGCTTTTTGTGTGTGGACATTGACAGGAAGTGGTGTACTCACGGGAATTCCACGGTTCGATGTCATCTCCACAAAGCCAAACTTATGAACAGCAAAACACACCAAGTAGGTGCTCATTGGAATAGACTTCATGAAGTAGGTCCTCCTTTCAGTGTCAGTAATGTTTTCTGTGCGCTGTAGGGGTGAACCAATATGTTAGCACGGGCTTGGACATATGCGGCCCGTTGAGCTTTTTAATCCAGCCAGTTGAACTTGAAGAAATTATATCAGTCATAAAATAGCTGCATTGCATCCATTTTTCCAGAGTCATTCCAATAAAGAGCTGAATACCACAGAGCTTCAAAGACACTGAGTTCGACTGGGGAGGAAGACCTCTCTCAGCATCAGTCTAGTTCAGGGCTGGGCCAAACTGTTTGACTGGTGGTCACAGTGGGTTCTACAGTGTGTCAGAGGGGGGGTAGCGGAGCAGCAGCAGATGGATGCAGTGTTCTGGTGAGCCACCTCATAGGAGGAAACATGTTGCTGGAATGTCAATGGAAAATGAAGCAAAGTTGCAACCAAATCAGTGTCTTTGAAGCCCCACCAGGGTGTGGGGCCTCCTAGAACCATCCAGAACCACCTAGAACCTCCCCTGGACCACCAGGGTGTTTAGCTCTTTATTGACATGACTCTGAACACACTGAAAATATGTCACTTTTATGACTGACTGACTATCAACATCGTTTCTTCATGTTCAGAGGACCGGATTAGAACGCTTAACGGGCCACAAATGGCCGGGCCGTGGTTTGTGGTCTCTCATGATTTAACTCCATATCTTTTTTCTTTTGTCCGTTTTTTCACTCTTACCTCTTGAGGCATGTTGGACAGAACTTGATATTCTTTATCATACGTGATGGAGATGCTGTAGGTGGCCTTCTTGTTGGGTTCATCAAAGCAGGGAAACGACTTGCGAGCATCGGTTGGCTCGTGGTCAGTGGCAGCGATCTTCCTGCGGACAAAATGAATAAAGATCATCAAAGACAATGTCGCTGTTTTTATCCTCACTGCGTGTTTTTTTCTCAAAACGACGGTTGGAGAAACAAAAGAACAGCTCAGCCACTGTGTGTGCGGTGCAGTCCTAGCATTCCAACACTGTGTGTGCCAGTAAACACAATGTGCTCTGCACGGTTTATTATGTGTCGGGATAAATACCCCAGACACTGTGAGATACTCAGCAAGCTGTGTGGTTGCAACAGCGAGACAGAAAGTTGTGTGGTTTGATCCAACTCTACCGTCTGCTCTTTGCTTTCTTTTGCCTCGTTGTTTTGTTTTGATCTGGGAAAAATATTTGATATCTTGGTAGAACATTACCATAGAACATAACCATTACTCATCTGCGCCCATATTTATTGAGAGAACTTCAGCGTTAATATTGCCCTGTCTGAGTGACCATAACCTGGACCGTGATTGGTCTCCAAACAGAGGAAGAAGAAAATGAAGCAGCGCCCCTAATAAACAGATGAAATGTCTTTGAAATGATGTGCAACCCCAAGTGACTGTTTGATTGCCCAGAAAAAGATGAGTTCAGAATAAAGGTGTGCAAAATACCGGAGGGTTCGGGGGGGTCGGAGCCCCTGATGAACCCATGAGTTTGTCTACCCATGAAACAGTTCCTACACACACACACACACACACACAAACATATATATCACTGTCGCTAATGGTCGAAAAATGCCTTTAAGATCCTAATATCAATTTTTTTAAATATTATTGACATTTGTTTTGCCCAGCGGAGCCAAGTGGTCCTGCATGTGACAATCAGGACCAATGATGGTTGACGATGGATGTTTTTGGTTTTAGGTTCACCAGTCGGCCCAGTCAGTTTCCGACTACAAACATTTTAAAAGTTCTATTAAACCCACTTACTTTGTTTCTCCTCCCTCGGTGTAGACCACCCGGTAGAATCCCACCACAGAGCCGTTGAGCCAGCCCTGGAAGTCCAGGCTCAGCACGTAGACCTCCCCGGGCTGCGTGGCCGCCAGCTCCTGGGCCGCCTCGGTCACCACGTACTGGTGGGTCCGGTACTCGAAGCAACGGTTGACCGTCATGTCCTGCTGCTCCCCGTCAGCCTTCAGCAGCTTCAGCCGGGGGGCGCCGCTCACAAACGTCTCCCGTATGTGGAGCCACAGGTGGCGGGTGGGCTTGGCGACCTCCATGTGCACGTCCACCGTGCCCGTGTAGGTGTCGTCCACCATGTTGGGCACCAGGTGCAGGTCGTAGTGGGTGGGCTTGACGTAGTCGGGCAGCCGGAAGTTCTTCCAGTCGCCGCTGTCGTCCTCGGAGAGCAGGCACGGCCCCCGGTCGGTCGGGGTGGGCTGGGTGGGGGGCTCGGTGGGGGTGGAGGTGGTGGGTTCAGATGTGGGGGTGGGATTGGTGGGCTGTTTCAGGCCCAGCCCCAGCCCCAGTCCCAGTGCCAGGGCGCAGACCACTATGGTGGCACAGATGATGACGGCGTGCTTACCGCGGATGCAGTAGCGCTTCTGTTCCTTCCCAAACTCCACCATGGCTTCCCTCCTGACTTCAATATCCTACAAAATTAGAAAGGCAGCAAGAATGTCTATTGCCGAGAGCTTGGCAGAGCTGTGCACTGCACTGTGGGCCACCACGCTGTTTAGATTGGCTGGTTCCCGCGGCTCCCAGCACTCAGGGAGGGAGGAGACAAGAAAACAACCTTCAGCTGCTGCTGCTGCTGCTGCTGCTGCTGCTGCCGCCGCTTTTACACTGAGGTATTTATGTTGGCCTCACCGCCACTAACACGCCTCCTTCCCGTTAAACATCTACAAAACCCCACAGCAGATAGATAGGCAGATAGATAGATGGATAGATAGATGTTGACATGACGGCAGTTTTTAAAGTCTGGTTGCATAATGTTAAGTGCGATTGAAAAACAAAGGCTGCACTGTGTTGAGCTTCTGGGACAGGATGAGCTACATGGTGATCAAACTCTGCTGAACTCCAGATGACCATGTATGCAAAAAACAAAACAAAAAAAACTCAGTAGTATGAAAGCAGTAAGAGGTATAAAAGTAGAGTCTGTGCTTTCTGCATTGTAAGAGTAGCAAAACAACTGCACACTAACACTGAATAATACTGACTACACATCCCGAATGGAAAATATGTAGTTTAACACACAAACACAACTGAGAAATATTGAAAACATCTTCAGATTTTCACTCAGCACACTGCGCTTCAGCTCCCCGTCCCTTCTCCTTCTTCCTGACCACAGTTATTGTCCCAACAGCCAACAATAATTAGCTGCCATCCATCATCCCCTGTCCTACAGTGACCCATGATTATCTTTCCAAATGATTGCAGACCTGTCAAGTTCACACCCATAATCATAAAGTGCTCTGTGTGACTTTCTGAAACACCTCCAGATCCTCCAGGGCCTCCAGATCCTCCAGAGCCTCTTCAGAGCTTCCAGAGCCTCTCCAGAGCCTCTCCAGAGCTTCCAGAGCCCCCAGAGCTTCCAGAGCCTCCAGATCCTCCAGAGCCTCTCCAGTACCTCCAGAGCTTCCAGAGCTTCTAGATCCTCCAGGGCCTCCAGAGCTTCCAGAGCCTCTCCAGAGCCTCCAGAGTCTCCAGAGCCTCTCCAGAGCCCCCAGAGCTCCCAGATCCTCCACGGCCTCCAGACCCTCCAGAGTTTCCAGAGCCTCCAGAGCCTCCAGATCCTCCAGAGCCCCCAGAGCTTCCAGATTCTCCACAGCCTCCAGAGCCTCCAGAGTTTCCGGAGCCTCCAGAGTTTCCGGAGCCTCCAGAGCCACCAGAGCTTCCAGAGCCTCCAGAGCTTCCAGATCCTCCAGGGCCTCCAGGACCTCCAGATCCTCCAGAGCCTCCAGATCCTCCAGGGCCTCCAGGGCCTCCAGATCCTCCAGGGCCTCCAGGACCTCCAGAGCCTCCAGAGCCTCCAGGACCTCGGTCCCTTCAGTTGTTGACAGACCGCAGTGAGAGCACAGCGGTGTAAAGTTGTGTGAGGAAGGTGCAGCACGCAGCCAGGCGCTCACTGCTATCGCACCAGATATCTTCTTCTGTTTGAGGTGTGAGACCTCGGCCTTGACCCCAGCAGTATCTGCACTGACCGTCGGGCTCGTATCTCTGCTCCTCCACCATGACGATTAGCCCGAAGGCTACGCTGTGCTAATGGCGCACAACAATATGGTACAACATCATAACTGGGAATGCACCGATACCAGTACAAGTAGAGTACAAGTACTTGCATTTCAGTACTCACCGATACCGAGTACTTAACAAGGCCATTACACAAAACAGACGCTATTACGCAACATTCATCAGCTCAAGGGCCACTGCAGAACAAACACAAATGTAATGAAAACTGTCACATACATGCATATACAACTGGTACTGGTGTTGTGGTATCGTCACGCATTTTACAAATACGAGTAGACTACTCCACCCCCAGTATCGGTACCAAAAACTGACTCTGGTATCTGTATCTGTGCATCCCTAATCGTAACATAGCAACAAACAGCGTCAATTAATACATTTGCAGATGACTCAACGGTGAGAATCAGGAAGAGGGTCTGCAGGTGGGCCGTGCCGTTTCTCAATCCTAGGTGTTGATATCAGCAGACTATGGATTCTCGGATTTGAAGAGCCTAGGCTTCTTCAGAACTCCCCAAAGAGTGAATCAGAATCAGATTTAATGACTTGATAAATGACTTTATTGTCACTGTACAAAGTCCAACCCCAATATAAAAAAGTGCAATCCTTGCCGGTACCATTGGCTCACCATAAAAACATTCATCGTAAATAAAACAAACAGAACCACCTCATAAATAGAACAGGATAGAAAGGTGTCAGTGAAACACACAACCACATACACGTGCAAACACATTCAGCCTGTAGCAGCATTGAGTGCATTTACTGCAGTGGGTTCTGGGGGTCTTCAGCCTCTTAGGGTTCATGTTGCTGTACCGTCAGCAGGCTGTGAGCCTCTTCACAATACTGTCCAACAGCCCATGATGATATTTTATGGCTCTCCTGTTGGAAGTATTGTGATGTGCTGTACCACAGGTGGGCAATCCAGTTATTGTGGGTCACAATACCACACACACAACACAAAAGAATCAATGTTATATACCCAGCCACCAAAATGACAAAGTCTCCATTTGAGTTGTTTTCTGGCTCTTTCCTCTTGAATCAGTGCTATTGTAATGAATTGCACAAGACATGAATGTTTTTGGCACTTTGCTGTACATCTTGAAATATAACTTTTAAGACCAATATTTTCAGTACTCTCCTCATGCAGGTCCAGTGTGTCTTATTTTTTTATTGTAGACAGTGAGTTTGGTATGGAGTCCACTGCCAGACAGGTTTCCTAAGAAGCAGCTAACTATGAACCAGACCCTTATTGCCATGTCATGTATATTCTTATATAAGGGTTGGAAAACTAAACGACTTTTATTCTACCCTTTACTTGATGCATTTATGGGCAGCATGTTCAGCATTTACTGCTATAAAATCATAAATCAAGCCAATCTTACACACCGGACCTTTAAGATCTGTCAGAGGCAGTTGCGTAAAGCACGTGTACTCGTGGTGCCAAGACAAAAGAGGGGGTGGGACTTTTTTATTTGAAATATTACAGCACCCGTGTCACAACACCAAGGTCATTCCCAGTTTTCACTCTTCCCGTGGAAGATAATAAATGAGCTGATGCAGCGAAACCTTTGTCTTCCCCTCATATTGTCTTTATAGTTCAATGCAGAGATAAAAAACTCATAAAGTTTCATTGCGCTTCACTGTTCACCTCCACTAAATACACTGTTATGGCACCGATGTACTTCAAAGGTGTTTACACTGGTACACCTGCACTTTCAAATCCAGGGAAATAAACACAGCAGTCGTCTCTGAAAGCGCTCTGCTGGTAAACACGTTGCACCGACCCCAGGTACGAGATCCATGAGATCTGTTCCTCATAATATGAATCCTTCCATGATGTCATGATGCAATAAGCAATGTTCAATTGTCTGCAGACTCAAATGATTTTAAAGAATTTTTAAGACTTTTTTGCCGACTTTGTAAAAAAGGCAACATCTCAATGCGGAAATGAATCAACTTCAACCACTGAAGATGCAACCGCTTTCTATCCACAGTAAAGACTTAAGGCATTTATATAGCAAATTATTTAAAATAGTGCAAAAGCTCTATAATTTTCATGCGTGTGGTTAGTTTTAGTTTGTAATAATGATGTCATAGTATCTGTTGAATAGCATTTTCACATGTCTACATGAATAGGAAGCATTCCGAAAATAAATATTAAAAATATTCTCTAATATGTGATGTTCTCAGCACAAGCAGGCTGTCAAGGCTCTCTGGGGAACATAAAAAAGCTGCAGTCTCAGCACAAAACATTACAAGCCCTCTTCAAAGCGCTGCTGCTAGCGAGCTGGTCAATCATTTTCACAGTTGGTTGTTTCAGAGAGGGGAGGACATAATGGCCAGTTGGTAGCACCACCACACAGACAAACAGTCATTTCAACGTGAACTTACACCTACAGACACTTTACAATGGCCAGTTAGCCAAAGACGCACAAGGACTGTTGGACCGTTGGGAGGAAGTCGCAGTACCCAGAGTACACAGACAGAGGGAGACACCTGCTTTCTATTAGTTGTTAGGTTTTTCTGTCAAGGATGTTTTCAGACTTCAGTCTCAGTTGTTGTTGTTGTTGTTGCTGCGGGTTGTCTGCTCGTTGTGTAGTTTGCATAATGTGCTGATGGTTTGGTTGGTTTCCACAAACAAATCATCTGTTGTTGGCTCGTCTTTGCTCCAGCGCCCTTCTCATTAGTTTGATGGCTTTTCAGTGAAGCTGAGCTCCATCACAAAGGCGGACACAAACATTTAGGTTTTATTGGTTTTCAATCTCACATTTTTATTTTATTTTTTTTATATTTTTTTTACAAACACATTAGTCGTCGATCAAACATGTGCACAGTTTGGCGTTTACCCAAAACATAATGGAACTGTGACGGTAGAGGTTGAAAAAAACAAAAATCCAGTGATCCAGTGCCAGCAGCGAGTTCATGTTCTGGTTTTCATTCGATGGTTTCCGACGCCGGGCCAGTTGGAGAAGGTCCTGATGGTTTGACGGAGGTGGATGCTGAGGTCTTTCTCTTCACATCAGGCAAACTCGTCTTCCGCGAGGGGTCTTTGGGAACCCTTGGTGCGAGGATGGAGACAGTCTGGGTTTTGTTGGGAGAAGGTGATCTGATGTTTTGGAGGACCTGGTTCTCCTTCGCCGAGGGGCTGCCGGTCTTGAACGGCTTCCCGTACTTCAAGGAGGATTTCGACGTGGTCTTTTGGGACTTCCTCCTTGGAAGTTTGCCCATCCTTGTGATTCCCACCACCTTCAGTTTGATGGGAGCCTCGGAAATTCCAGCCATGTTCCGCGCCTGGCAGCGATACTCACCTGCGTCCTTGTACGATAATCCGTTCAGGCTTATCACCGACCAGCGAACCCCGACCCGAGGGGATTCCTGCATGACTAAAACACAGTGAGCAGAATTTGTCTCACGCAAACTGAGATTTCATTGTACATTGTATTTTCTGATGTAGATTCTGGATCCCAGACAAGTTTAGCATATGGAGTAGCAACCTAAGAACTGAGACAAGTTTGGGCTGAGGTGTGTGTTTCATGCTTCATTGCACTACTTACAGCTCTCCAAGTTCCTGGGCAGCTGGTCAGAGTCCAGCATGGCTTCTCTGCAGCAATCTAAGGAGACGACCAAACCTTCACATTTTGGGAAACATTGCTTTTTTTCAAGAATTGTCCTGGACTGCTCACCAGTGCTCGCTGAGCTTTTGATCCAGGTCAGGGTTGGCGTTGGGTAGCCAGTGGCATCGCAGCGGAGGATGACGTTGCTCCCCAACGGGGAGACGACTCTGGTGGCTGCAGGCTGGACCGAAGGTCTCATGCAGCGGGACAGCTGAGCCTGGGTCAGCAGCAACATTCCCGACTCCACCAAGGACCTGCTGCACATCAGCAGCTGGTCCATCAGGACGACAGGACTTCCGACGGACATGGACAAGGTGGTCACCATGGAGATTTGACAGTCGCACAACCAGGGGTTGTCATGGAGTCCTGCATGTCCAAAGCAATGCGTCACAAGCTGCGTTTCCATGACCCCTGCTCTCACTCAGCTAATCTACACAACTGCAGCTCCACCACTGCAATCAACCCCAGTGCACACACAGCAGCTCCACACTCTCTCATTGCCAGATCGTCCTCTGTAGTCTGCATGACTCTCTGGCTCTTTCTTCCAGCTTGTGTACCTGGTTCCGACCCATCTTGTTCCTGACCTGCCTTTGCTGTCTGCCTCTGATACACCTACCAGCCTTCTGGCCCTGAGGTAGAAGGGTTGAGTTAAGGCAACTGGACTTGTTTTGTGATCTTGAGGAACTCAACCCTTCTACCTCAAGATGACCTGGATGACTGAGAACCTTCACAGCCTTCTGGCCCTGCGGGATTTGTTTGTAGGTATTAGTATTATTTTATTCTGCTCGAGATATTTGATGATTTGTTTGTGTGCATCAATGCAAAAAGTAATCATAATGAGCAAGACTCCAGTTTACTCTGACCAGTCCAAGATTTAAGTCCAGTCATTGGACAGCTTGGGTCAGCAGGACACAATCCGGTCCTTCCCCACCGCCTTCACTCGGTCCATCAGCGCACCAGTGGCTCAACCCTGCATCAACCACCAGCTCCACACTTGCCAGATTGTTCTCTGCCATGCAGGACTCTAACCCTGCTTGACGTCCTGGTGCTGACCCAGCCCGTCTCCGACTCAGGACTAGTTTCCACCTGCTCTGCACCAGGTTGTCTGTCTGCTTTGTGTGTGAAAAACCAAGACTGAACTTTGCCTGATTTCACCGAGCCGCCCGTTAATCCTCCGCCTCGTTGTGCAGCATTTGGGTCTACACACACATAAGTCCATAGCACGATACACTGCGTAACATGGATGTAATGAACTTTGACAGAACCTATAAAATTACATAACGGGTGACAACCTTCAACGGGTGTGAACTGAGGCCCAGGAGGGAGAATAGATGTTAGCAACAAACACATTGTATCTTCATTGATGGTCTATGTCTGTCTTCTACTCCTAGAAGAGCTTCAGGTATGTAGCAGCACTCCCTGTTCTCATCAATCAATCAATCAACAATCAATCAATCAGTCAGTCAATCAGACTTATTAACACTTTATGTCTCTAAAATTTTGTGTAACTAAAACAAGCAACTTCTTTTCTGGGTGTAGATGATGATGATGATGATGATGATGATGATATTACACATTTCAATGTACCCAGAGAGCTCTCAGACTAAAAACAAAATTAATTCATATTCAAATATGTATATTTTCTTGAAAACATACAATACCCAGAACTCTTCTTTGAAACGGCCCTTCCTGCTGTCCTACCAGAGGAAACCAAAGGTCCAACAGCTCAGCGGGTAACATGGTTAATCTGAGGGCAGGTAATGGGCAAAAGGTCACAAGGTCGCAAGGTTCACAAGGTTCAGGAGGAGGCAGAGACGTTCCTGCGAGGTGGAGCCGCACCTGTTGCTGGACAGGTCCAGGTAGGTAATGTTGGGAAGGAAGACGGACGCGTGGGCGGGAATACTGGACAGTCGGTTGTTGTGGAGGCCCAGCGTCTGGAGGCGGGGCATGTCCCGGAGCCCCTCCCAGGG
>NW_027466071.1:4807500-4872500 GCF_046127955.1 Nelusetta ayraudi
TGTGTGTGTGTGTGTGTGTGTGAGAGAGAGAGAGTGAGAGAGTGAGAGAGAGAGAGTGAGAGAGTGAGAGAGAGAGAGAGAGAGACAGTGAGCTCCTTGTCTTGGCAGTACTTCAGTACTGGGCTGGTAAAACTGGAAACCAAAAACACACAAAACATTTTTCACGACTGCCTCAAAGGCCAGAGTTTGCTTTCCAGCTGGTTTTGCCAGTTTAGCCAGAGCGACTGGAGACCTGCAGTGCAGTGCAGTGCAGTGGAGTTGCTGGTTTCCTTCACAATCACTGCTGGGACTCACAGCTGCTCCCTCTCAGTCTCTTTCTGACTCGCTCCAGAGTAAAGATGCATATTTTTTAACATATTTCTTCACTGTGTGTAACTGTCTGTACAATGGAACTCTGTTTGCAGTTGCAGTGCCGATATTACTTTTCCCCATTAACCTCATGAGCGTTGATGAAAGGTAATTACTAGGCCACTGATTGGCCCTGTTAAAGGTCCAGTGTGTCAAATTTGGCCTGATTTACAATTTGTATATTTAAAAGCTGAATACTGCCCTGAATACATTAATGACAGCAAACTGGCAGTAGAATAAAAGTCATTCAGTTGTCCCACCCATACAACAGCTCACATACATATTGTGATATGTATTTATTCATTTTTCTTTTCCTCTTCCTGACCTGTGTGCATTATTTTGGGCGACTGTGTGAGAATCTCCACAGACCAGTCAGGGTCCCAGTGCTCCCAGTTTGCTGCCGTCTTGCACCAGCATGTTTCTAAGGAAGCCTGGTGTGGACAATCCAGCTGCCTGACGGCAGAGCATTTGGTATTCAGGCTGAACACTAGGGGGCGTCCTCAAATAAACCAACCGAGAAGAAGAAGGTGGAGCACGTGTCCAGGTTTGGCTGTGCAGGGGCACCGTAGTTCACCAGCAAGCTCGGGAGAGGGAGGGAGGGAGAGTGAAAGATGCTGCAATCTAAAATGTCACCACTGGATCTCGCTGTTTCTCCAGATTTTACACACTGGAGCTTTAAAATAATTGATTGGTCCGATGTCTATTTCATGGTTTTGGGTTTAAGCAATAGTAGTAGTACTACGAGTACTTTTTCCTTTTCTCACAAAAACTACTGCAACCTGGTCTCCTCCACAGCTGGAAGGCAGCTGGATCCCAGCCGGACCTCCCCCCGGTGGCGTGGATGACTCAACCGGAGCACCCCAGCGCCCCCTGCTGGACGACTGCGAGAAGATGGGCACTCTGTTCGGGATGATCAACAAGTGTCTGCGAGGCCTGGGCTTCTGCCAGATGCAGTTTGCAGACCGGACGGTGGAGCCGGTGGTGGTGCTGCTCTTCTGGCTGCTGCTCTGGTTCCTGGGCGTGCAGGCGCTGGGCCTGGTGGGGGCGCTGTGCATCATCATCATCTACATCCAGAAGGACTAAGGAAGGAACCGAGCGCACACACACTGCTGCTGTGGCGGTGGCTTCTTGCGTGGCTTTGATTTGGAACCGGTGTGGTTGTGGTGCAACCTGCAACCAACCGGATTTAATGTTTCAGCAGAAGATTAACTGACCTCCGTCAGGGGGAACAGTGCAGCTGTGTTAGTGCCTCTGCTCATGTACCGCAGCATAGAAGGGTTATCAGTACTGATACAGTATCCCATACAGGATTGGTTGTCAATAATGGTATCAGTTATCAGTACCAATACCGGTATTGGTATATTGTATTGGCATCGATACCGGTTTCTGGTCCCTTCAATGTGCAGACCCAATTGGACAATAAATAACTTTCTTCAAAATAATTAGTAGGGATGCACCCGTTATCTGTATCGGATACCGTAACGCTACAGATAATCAATACCGTATTGGTACCAATATCAGTATCGGTACCAATGCAGTTTTATTTACCTATATCTATATATATATATATATATATATATATATATATATATATATATATATATATATATATATATATATACATACATATACATACATATATATGTATATATATATATGTATGTATATATATATGTATATATATATATGTATGTATATATATATGTATATATATATATATATATATGTATATGTACGTATATATATATATATACATATATATATACACACAAACACACATTTAACCATATATTGGTTAAATGTGTATATGGTACCAATATATTCAGTGTCATATTGGTACCAATACAGTATTGGTTATCGGGGCCATTACTGTGTCTACTCATACTCATGAAATATGTGCCGACACCATGACACTGATACCAGTTGTATATGCATGTATATGACAATCTTGTTAAATGTGTGTTTGTACTGCAGTGAATTATTATTGATGGTATTGATGCGTACCGAAATGCAAGAACTTGACTCGGGGGGGGGGGAGGAAGTGGTATCAGTGCATCCTTAATAATTAGTGTATTGCAGTAAAGCTGGTGTTTTGGCCTTTTTGCAACCAACAGTTGAAGTAACTGCATTTTAAAGTACTTATGCACTGGATACGCAACACGTTAGCTATGCACACCGCAGGAATTCTGTTGCGGCTACGTTAGCTTAGCCAGACACCTTAAATAATGTTACTTTACATTAAGGTTACATTCTGCCATCATTTTAAAGTATCAAAGTATATCATTGTCAAAAAGTGTGTGGCCTCTAAAGCCAAGCAGTGTTAGCTTGTCGCAGCTAATGTTGCTTGTTGATGTTTACTCTGTCATATGCATAGAACATCATGTGCTCGTGGCTAGCTAGCTAGCTAGCTCAAAGAGTACAAGAATCACTGTGACTCATCTAACAAATGTCAGCCCGTTATGCTAATTGGCTATTCTATTGATTGTTACAGGAATTCGTTCTTATTTTAGACGATGTTCACTTCTGAAAGCTGCTATTTAGGGAATCTTAACTTCACTCAGTGAGGTTACAAACTCAGAGGCTTTAGCTTTAGCAGCTATAGCTCACCTTGTCCTATAAACACCATGAGAGAAACTATTTAACAACGTGCAAGTAGCGACAAGTGATGCTACGTATGTGCTCATGGCTAGCTAGTTAGCTAAAGGAGTACAAGAATCACTACGACTCAGTCAAAAAAATGTTAGTCCATAATGCTAATTGGCTATTCCACTGTGAAAGGAAATTATTACTTATGACTTTTAGAAACTTATATTTAGTAAATCTTAACTTAGCAGGAAACAGACCCAGAGGTTTGGCTTTAGCTTTAGCAGCTGCTGCTCACCTGGTCTGACAAACTCCATGAGAGAAAACTCTTCAGCAACATGAAAGTAGTTTAAACTGACACGGACAAAGTGGTTCCAACAACAACAACACAAAGCAACAACCCCATGTTTGACTCGTCATTCTCTCATTCTTTGCTGTTTAAACGCTCTTGACATGAAATATAGACACTCCTGTCGTTCTGCTTTAAAAGAACATTTGTCCTTTTCCATATGTGTTTTTTCAACAAAACTCATTTTCACAGGTTTCAGTCTTTGACATATCTACCAAAAAGCACCTTTGCGGCACCCATGATTCATTTTATTATTATTATTATCATCATTATTTATATAATCTCAAGCTGGTTTTTAGTCTCAGGTGGTTTCCTATTCAGCGTAGTTTACTCTGTTACTGTAAAATGATGCCCAACGAATTTAGGAATGTGTTTTGTGTACGGGTTAAATAACCACACATTGTTTTAAAATACTAAAAAAAAAAAAAAAAAAAAAAAAAAAGGGCTGTGGTCCTCGAGGGGATGTCCATATTTCCCACCGGCTGTCAAAGGTTCGGATGTTGAAGCGCAGACGGTTTCATCAAAGACTCCCTGTGGAGACGCCACTCCTTTCATAACAGCTTCAAGTGACTGCAAAATCTCGTAAATTATTTTTAAATAAAGTTTTATTTCAAGATTTTATGCTCGCCAGAAAATATGAAAAGTGCGAGGCGTTGTTGTTTCTATGAATAAAATGGCAACTTGTTGAGACGTTTGAATGTCCGTCAGTGATCTTTGGCGCGCGACGAGTGAGCGTTAGAATACTGCGGATTTGGAGACACCTAGTGGTGAGACGTGAGTAGCCAGTATGCATCGGCATGAATGTGACTGGCCTTGTATATTAATATATGGGGGGGTTGCTGGTTGGAAATAGCGCTAACGTCTCTGTCATTTTACGACAAAACGCTTTTACGGTAGACTCTTTATTGTGTTACAGAGGAAAACTAATGTGGCAAATCAGGCAGTCTACACACACACACACACACACACACACACACATCATGTTCCAAACATACACAATTTAAACAAATGAATTGCAAGAGTACAAAAAAAAAATCCTTAAATTCATTACAGATCAGAAAAAAAAAAACTAGAAAAAGAAAGACAAATGAAGTGAAGTGGAAAAAGTGTCCAACAATGTTTGTACATTAAAATGACTTGAAGGCATTTTAATAATTTATAGTTGTCAGGCGTTTCCACACAAGTCTACCACAGTGGTGCTGCATTAACAGGCACAGCTGATGGTACCTTCACACTCTGGCTTGACACGTGACCAACACACACACACACACACACACACACACACACACACACACACACACACACACACACACACACACACACACACACACACACACACACACACACACACACACACACACACACACACACACACAGGGAGTGAGGCCAGAATGTGAAATTCCAGCTGGTTTTCAGGTAATAAATACGACTCAACGTTTCTATTTACAGCCTGGCAGAGTTACAAGACTGAGAGTTTATATTAGCAACGGTAGCGCTGATGCATTCTTCTCCTTTTATTCCGACAGCTCATGGATCCTAACAGCCAGCGTGTCACTGTGCATGAGACATGTTCGACCCCCTGATTGGCTGAACTGAGATGGTCTTCAAGTGACCGAGGTGAAGTCCCAGGGAGATCTCAGCAGCTGGAGCGTGGACAGGATTTGTCATATTTACACGGACAGTCAGCAATCCAAGCCTGCAGGGTTTGGAGAGCAGTGAGGCTGAGTTATTGAAACAAAAAGAATAAGAGAGGAAGGAAGGAAGCAAGGAAGCAAGGAAGCAAGGAAGGAAGGAAGGAAGGAAGGAAGGAAGATTTGGGTTTTTGGTCCCGTGTCTCTACGACCTTCACAGATGGGCACTAGGGGGGACTTAAAAGTTTGTAGGGGGCGCTATTGGGCAGATGTGTACTGTTGTTGTTTTTTTGTTTTTTTTAATAGATTCAATTTTGTTGCCGGTTCTGATCCGTATGCCGAATTTAGCTGATTTTGGGAGGACGTGAAGGGGTCAAAATGAGGTGATGAGAAGAAGAAGAAGAAGAAGAGGAAGAAGAAGAAGAAGAAGAAGAAGAAGAAGAAGAAGAACTGGACGTGATCTGAATCTCTAAACAACTCTGGACTTTGAAAAGCAAAACACAAGCGACTTGAAGCTCCTTGTTGGCTTTGTTTGGTGGCGGTGAGGAGCTCCAGACTCCAGCATCAGCTGACGAGGACCACCAAGACTGTTGCAGGACACAGTGTGCTGATCTCCACTGACAGCTGAGCTGTTTGCAGAAGATTAAAAGCACTCGGCGAGCGAGCGTCAGTGTCCGCTGCCGCCCTCGGCCAGGATGCGGCTGGGCTCGGTGAACTTGGCCGTGGCCATGTAGAAGAGGGCGGGGCCCGGCACCAGCGCCAGCAGCGGCAGGTCCTGCTCCAGCTTGTCCAGCCGAGAGATGGACACGATGCCGTAGGCGTGCAGCAGCCAGTGGCTGAGGAGAACCACCAGACGCTTCTTCTTGGCCACCAGGTTCTTGAAAGACTGCGGAGGGACGACAGAGTGGTGAGCAACTACCACATGCAGGAGTTTGTTCTCTGGTGCACCGTGTTGTTTGTGAGAAGGTGGCAAACGATGAGCGGGCTGTCGTTTCACGGGACTGTGTTCTTCATATTGAAAGATCTTCTGAGCAGCAGCATGAGGACCACTGACGCCGAGAACATCATCAGTCAACATCAACATGATGGAAACAGCAGATTCACTTCATTATGTGACATCTGCACACACTTAGGAATGTGGAGGACATGTATGTAGCGTGAACTGCAGGAAAAAAATATTATATACTTATAGCAAAAGTGCTTATTATACATGTTATATATATGTATATATATATATATATATATATATATACATACAGGTACTACCCGAAAAACTAGAATATCAGTAAAATTTGTTTTATTTTGGCGATTTAACACAAAAGATGAAAGCAACACATTTTATTGAGCCATTCCACGCAAATTGACTGTTGGAGCCAAAATATTTATTTTCTATTTATTTCTTTCCTTATTTCTGATTTATTGGTACTTTGGCTTAATGTGTTAATTATGGACTCAACAGTAATTGTTTTATTTATTTAGTATTTTCTTAGCATCGGCTGCGCTAAGGGCCACGCCCCCACATCACCGTAGGCAGGTGACTGCAGCACCTGCACTATATCAGGGTGGTTAACGGGGCCGGCAGGGCTCTTGAGTCGAACGCAGCCGAACAGTTTCAGACCGCTGTCAAGCATTTTTATTGGATTTCTGATTTTTGACTATTGTTGGATTACTTTAACGATCAGTGAGTTGGAAGTAGCCTGTGCCGCGTTGTCCACTGTCGCGGTAAGACTGTTTTTGTTTTTTGTTTTTTGAGTGCAAATAAACAAACGGAGCATTGGATCGCCGCATCCTCCAGAGTTTTTGTTTTGCACAACCACGCTTGGGCGCGTCGAACTGAAAACTCAAAAGATTCACCAAGAGCAAAGCCCGAAATTTCATTGTGAAATAGTTGCGCTTTTATTGACATCTCAAGCAGTTCCTTGTTGTAACTTTGCTGATTAAGATTTTCAGCTTATTAAAACCACAAACACTCAAACTCAAGAAAATTATTATAAAATTTGAGTTTGTTTTTTTTTAAGCTGCCTGATCAGCAAAATCCAAAGAAATAAAAAATTGAAATATATTGATTTGCATATTATTCCTTTATATAATATGTCACATTCACCTTTTAAGTTGAATTGCAGAAATACTACAACCTTTTTCAGCATGTTCTAATTTTCTGAGTAGTACCTGCACATATATATCTATATATATGTAATACATATATGTATAATATGTATTTTTCCCTGCAGCTCACTGATAAGCTCTACATTCTGGAGTCTGTAAACATGTAATACAGTTAATCTGCCTGAAATATTAATGATCTCATCATGTTCTCACATGATGTGAGAATATATACATATATAAATACATATGCACACATATATATGTATATGGTTGTGTGTTTGTGTTGTTACCTGGATCTCTGAGGCCGACATGTAAACAGCCAGTGTGACCAGCGACAGGACCAGTATGATGTATGGAAAGGCGTAATCTGAAACGACAGAATGAAGACCAGTGATCCCAGTGGTCCCAGTGGTCCCAGTGGTCTCAGTGTGATGCTGGGCTGCACTCACAGAGCAGACCTCCTCCCACCGCCTGCAGCACCGTCAGGATGGGGAAGAAGTAGAGCGCCGCGTAAACACTCCTGAAGCGCTCTGACTTGCCCAGACCGCACGCTATCTTCTTCACCAGCAGGGGGCGCAGCAGCATCATCAGCACCAGGCAGAAGGCGTAGTAGATGAGCACAATGGTGTAGCTGGAGGGGGACACCAAAACACAAATCATGATCATAATGAACTTCATCACATCATCATCAAATTAAAATCAAACTAAATCAGTATTAGGTAAAAAATATATCATCATTTTATTTTGAATATGCACTTTTGACAAAGGCTTCCTAACTGCCAATAAACGATTCCTTCACATGAAATAATGAAGAAAGACAAAATTTAAGGAAGCAAAATGAATCAAACACAAAAATAAACTTGGGATGCTTGAATTGAATTGAATTAAAAACAATTCTATCTAATATCTGCTGAGTTTTAAACAACACTGCGATAGATGGACAGACAGACAGATAACACTGCAGGTGTGTTGCTGTGTGTGTGTGTGTGTGTGTGTGTGTGTGTGTGTGTGTGTGTGTGTGTGTGTGTGTGTTGCAGTGTGCAGTGGTGCCCTCACAGTGGGTAGACGGCCTCCTGGGTGCAGTGCAAGGTGTTGATGTAGTCCGGGCTGGGGTTGTACAGCATGGTGTACCAGTCGGACAGCATCTGGACCCGGCACGAGCGGATTCCCAGAACTCCCAGCGGCTCGGTGAGCAGCAGAGTGACCACGGCCGACACTCCGCACTCCAGCAGCGCCGTCAGGTGCTGCAGCAGAGCACTGGAGCTGCACACACACACACACACATACACAGGGGACATTGACAGCAGTTCTTATTATCATCATCAGGACTAAAAGCGCGACTATTTCCCTGTGAAATGTCGGGCTTTGCTCTTGGTGAATTGTTGAGTTTCAGTTCGACGCGCCCAAGCGTGCTTGTGATAAACAAAAATTCTGGAGGATGCGGCGATCCGCTGTTCAGATTGTTTATTTGCAATCCAAAAACAAAAAACAAAAACGGTCTTACCGCGACAGCGGACAATGCGGCACAGGTTGCTTGCAAACTCACAGATCGACAAAGTAATCCAACAATCGTCAAAAAATGAGAAATCCAAAAAGTGCTTGAAAAGCGGTCTAAAACTGTTTGGCTGCATTCAACTCAAGAGACCTGCCGGCCCCGTTAACCACCCTAATATAGTGCAGGTGCTGCAGTCACCTGCCTATGGTGATGTGGGGGCGTGGTCCTTAGCGCAACCAATACTAAGAAAATACTAAATAAATAAAACAATTACTTTTGTGTCCATAATTAACACATTAAGCCACAGTACCAATAAATCAGAAATAAGGAAAGAAAATAACTATTTTGGCTCCAACATTCCGGCCCCTAATTGGCATGCAGGAAACAAATGTCAATTATCAAAACAAAACAGAGGAGCCAAAGTTCTTTCACATCTTGTACAATATTATCGTCTTTTTTTTTCTTTTTTCTCTCTTTTTTTTTCACAATATTGCAAACTTTTCAGTCTCTTTTGAAGATCTGCAACAGTTGATGAGTCCAAGATGTGTGCATATGTGTGAGTGAATCTTCAGGTGCTGCTTGTAGGTGTGTGTGGTGGGAAAGGGAAGTGTGTGTGCGTGAATTTGTGCGGGGACGGGTGTGAGTGTGTGTTTGGCATGTATATGCGTTAGTCTCTGTCTGATGCCTCCAGAAGAAGCACGAGTTTGGTGATAGGCCGGCAAAGAGTGCTGGTCTTGGTCCGAACTTGTACTTGTCTTACGGCTCCCTTGGAATCAGGCACGGGTTGAGTCACTTGGCCCATAAGCCATGATCCTCTTGGTGCCATTTCGTCCACAATTAAAACGATGTCTCCTTTTTTGAAGTTTCGTGTCTTCCTTGTCCATTTTTGTCTTTGTTGCAGTTCTGGCAGATATTATTTTATCCATCTTCTTCGAACTACATCTGCCATGTACTGAACTTGACGCCACCTCCTTTTGCTGTAACAGTCGTCCAGTATTGTGCAACTTCGCTACTGCAGCCCTTTGTGCATCGGTTGCTTTATTCCTTTCTTCCAGCAACACAAGTTCCTTGGCTTCAAACTTCTCCTTCATGCGCTTCACCTGGCTCTCCAGTTGAGTCAAGAAGTCTGTCTTCTCCTGCCACTTCTTGATTGTCTCACCGTGAACTCTTTTGGCCTCTTCCAACTCGACATCCTTGTCCACCAGCTGCTGTTTGAGCTCCTCCTTGTGGAGGCTCAAGTGCTCCAACTGCTCTCTGGCTTCTGCCTGCTGAGCGCGGGCCACCTCCCGCTGCTGCTGGAACCTCTTCTGGGCCTGCGTTGCCTCTTCACGCATCCTCCGTAGCTGGTCGTCACGCTCCTGCAAGGCCTCTTTAAGTTTGCGGATGGATTCAGTCTGGTCATCGACTATTTTGGCTTTAATTTTGAGGGCATTGCCGTCCCTCTCACTCTGCTTCTTCCGACTCTCCAGCTCAGCACCCAACACCTCTATCCTGGCTTCCAAACGTCCTCGATCCTGAGCCAAGGACACTCCTTGATGAGCGAGTTCCTGGCCCCAGATCTTCCTCTCTGCCCTGAGGCCGTCTATCACAGACTTGTGGGCTGTGAGCTGAGACATCAGTTGTGCCTTCTCTTTCTTCAGCAGCTCCAGCTGCAGACTCGCACGTCTGTCCTGCTGCAATTCTTCTTCCAAGGAACGGAAGCGGCTCTTCAGATCTGTCACAGTGTCATTTTTGGCTTTGTTCAACTGAGAGATGCGGCTGTTCTGTTCTTTGACCATTGCTGTCAGCTGCTGCACCAGAGAGGAAGATTTCTTCTCCTTCTCCTGGAACTGAGTGAATGCCGCCTTGTGACCCACAAGCTCCTTGGTCATCTGGTCACAAACGTCTTTGACCTCAGAGAAGCGAGCAGCCTCAATGGTGAGCGCCATGCGGAACTCGTCCTCCAGGGCAGCGTACTGTTTCTTGCCCTCTGCCAGTTTCTCCTGCAGCTCAGACTCCCTTTGGCCGTGTTTCTGCTCCATGAATGCAACTTCTTTGGCAACTGCTTGGCGGAAATCTGACCCATCAGGCTGCAGCCGCAAGTCCAGTTGTTTCCTGTGCTCCTGTTCCCTGGAAACCAAGAGCTCGTGCAGCTTTTGAAGTTTGTCTTTCTGCTGGCGCACCGCTGCTCTCTGGATGTCCAGCTCTCTCCTCAGAACTGCTGCTTTGTTCCCCAGCTCCCGCTGTCGCTTCTCCTCCTCGGCTTGCTGTTGCGCCCTCAGTGACTCCCCCTGGGAGATGTTTTCCTCCAGCCTGTGCAATGCAGCCTTGTGTTGCTCTTCGCTGGTGCAGGCTTGCTCCACCTGCTGGGTGAGGGATCGACACCTCGCCTCCAGCTCCTCAACACGATTTTTCAGTTCACAGCGCCCTGACCGCTCCCTCAGCAACAGTTCTTTCAATCTGTCAGTGGTGTGAAGGGCCAAACTCTGAAGATCTTTTTCTTCGCCGGCCTTGGTCTGCCAGCACTTGAGTTCATCTGTGAGCTTCCTAACGGCCTGCTCTGCCTTCCAGCGTCGCTCTCGCTCCTGGTCACGCTCTTCCAAGATAGTCCTGTAGGTTTCTGCCTCATCTTTGGGTTTACTTGTCACGTCAACAGAGGCTCCAATGGCTCTTTGCAGGAACTTTCTCACTGGCTCGACTGCTTTCGCGCCGCGTGCAATGTTTACTTTTTTCCGGGTTCTCACTGTGGCCTCTGAACTCGTCTCGATGCGACACTGTGGATCACTGTCTGATTTCCTGCTTCTGATCTCCTTGGCAGGCCCCTTCTTCGTAAGGCTGTTGCGATGTCTGGGGATCCTGGACCGCCTCCGGTTTTCCTTCCCACTGTCACACTCGCTCTCTGACGTGTGATCCGTGTCCCTCTTGAAGATTTGTTGTGTCACGACAGCAGAGGAGCTACTGGTTGTTTTATCAGCAGGGGTCAACTTGATGAGCTGGTAAACTTGTTCCTCCAGTTTTTTGATGCGTTCTTCATTGACAGAGTCCACTGTTTCAGCTACACAACGATTGTTTGGAAATTGTGTGTCCTTTTTCTTTAATGGCAAAGCAATGCTGTAATGTCCATCTACCATTTTGATGGATGCAGAAACACTTTCCATGAACAATTTATCCTCCTGCGACATTTCAAGACGCTCTTCTTTCTCACGCTCCGGGAAGTCTTGCTTGATTTGCTGTCGTATCAAGTTCTCCAGCTTGACAACAGAGATCCTGTGAGCCATGACAACCCGTTTACCATTTTTGGAGACACTTGTTTTTCGAAAGGGACCATTTACAGTCCATCCTAAGGCTGTCTTAATGGCATAAGGTCCATTTTGCCTGCTGTTAATTACCTTCCAAGGTTCCAGTGCCATTGGAACGTTGCTGCCGATAAGCAAGCCGATATCAGAATTGATTGGATTGAGTTTTACCTCCTTTAGATATGGCCATTGCTTCAGATCCTCATGCGTGGGAATATTTTCCTTCTTAACAGGGATTTCATCTTGCATGTATGTAGTCGGAAGATCAAAGTAATCGTTACTGTCGACACTGCACATCTCTAGATCACATACAGATGCTGTCTTGACAACTTGAACTTGAACCATTGTTCGTAAAAGTATATCTGTGGTCCTTCCAGTGAGTTGAAGCTGCTGGAGAAGTGCCTTGCTGCAAAAACAATCAGTGCTGCCTGGATCTAAAAAGGCATATGTGGTGACTGTTTTGTTGTTTTTCTTGTTTCTTACCTTTACAGGCACTATAGCTAAGACCGGTTCCACTTCTCCAGTGTTGTTATCACTTGATCCAGTTTCTTTGTCAACTTCAACTAGACCACTTGTGATAGACTTTTCTTGGTCTTTATAAGTTTTGGCTCCTCCTTTATTGGTGATGTGCAAAACAGTAGGGTGCTTGAGAGAACAAACTTGACATGTCAGCCTTTGTGAGCATCCTTTGCTCATGTGCCCTGACTCCAAACATCCAAAGCACACTCCTTTCCTTTTCAAAAAATCCAGTTTTTCATTGTGAGCTTTCCTGTTAAATTGAGAGCAGGTATCAAGCGTATGAGCGCCACTGCAAAATAAACAAGGCTTTCCATTATCTTTAATAGATTGGACATGGGAAACACTGCCCCCTGCTGGTCTTGTCAATGGGGACACGCTGGTAACTAAACCACTCTTGCTCCTTCTCACCATGCTGCCTTTTGGCAGCTGTGGTACCTGGAAGTTTCCTTTTAAAATTGGTGCAACGTCTTTTAAGCTGCCGAATACTGGGTGGGATAAGACTTTAGCTTGATTATCCACAAAATTCACCAAATCTGCAAACCTGGCTCTTCTTCCACTCTGCTCTTGCAGGTCACAAGCTTTGAACCTCCATTTTTCTTTCAATTTATAAGGAAGCTTGGAAATGATGGCTTTCATATTCGTTGGATGATCCAGTTCCTCCAGATAATCCACTGTGTTCATTGCGTTGAGGCAGCTGTTTAAAAACAATGAGAAGCTCTTCAAAGATTCAGCATCCTCCACTTTTATAGATGGCCAACAGATTGCCTTATCCAGGTAAGCTGTGGCAATTGTGTAGTCATCTCCAAAATGTTTTTTCAGCAGTCTTTTTGCCTCCAGATATCCTCTGTCTGCTGGCATATACTGGCAGCTGCGCACAAGCTCCTGTGGCTGGCCGGCTGTAAACTGCTCCAACAAGTGAAGTCTGTCCCTGCTGTTGTCCGTTCTCTTCTCAATTCCATATTCAAACGCTCTGATGAAAAACAGATAGTCCAATGGTTCGCCTTTGAAAACTGGTATGGAAAGTGAAGGTAATGATGACATATTGTGCTGCTTTACCAGAGCTTCTGTAATTTTGTTTTGCTTTTCCATTATTTCCGCTAACTTGTCAACGCTGGTATGCTCTTGCCTTGGTGCAGAGTTGAACCTCTGCATGGTGGTTGATTTGTGGTCATGCTGCTGAGCGCTCACGTGAGTTTGCATGCTTTGTTCCACTGTGTGCGGCAGGTCATAACCTTTGACAGAGGTTTCTCTAGTTTTTGGTCTCACCACTTGTGGATGTTGTACCTTTTCAGTGGAAACTTCCTCGTGTGGATTTTGAGCAGCGCCCTTTCTGTCGTACGAGCTCATTCCATCAGATTGAAGAGATTTTTTGGAGCTGTCTCTGGCTTGCATAGACTCCAACACACTGATTTTTGCATTTGCTGCGGCGAGTTCAGTTTCCAGCTCCAATTGTTCCTGTCTCCTCTTCAATAGCTCCTGTTGCGCTTCAAGCTCGTGTTTTTTATCCAAGGCCGCAACTCTCTCCATGATGGCTGCTCTTTCGGCACAAATACGAATATGCGATGATGTTCCGGATGAACCTGACCATGACGTAGCCTTTGATTTTGGGGCATTAGAAACGCTGTCATCTGGTCCAATGTCATCACAGTTTACATCACCTGGTTGCTTGTCGTTATCCACCATAGTGAATGAAGTCATCTGCTGTCCATCTCCAATACTTGACTGTTTGACTTCACACAACCATAGTTGCACATCCTGTCCAAAAGCACTCAATTCAGCAATCTTATATTTAAGCCACTGCACTTGTTTAGCATATTCATTGTCAGGTAGCAAACCTTCAAGTGAATTCTGACATGCATTTGCTTCGTCACAAAGTCTGTTCAGTTCATGCAAATGGCCTTTTACTTTATTAGCATTTTCATTTGATTGCATGAGCTCTTTCATTATTTCCATTGTTTTTTTTGCCTGTTTGCACTTCAAGTTTCTTGTTTTTTGGGTGTTGAATAAAAACATCTCCCAACCCTTGGCAGTTAGTTTGATAACCCTTTTTTCCTTTACAGGGCCCGTCACATTTTCCATTGCGACATTTTGCTTTTCAGCATCACCATCTTGTCGCTGAACAACAGGATCAATGTTAGACGTGACGTTTTCATCCATTGCTTATATTCAACTTTGGCGTTACATTTACAGACTTCAATCCTTCGGATGTGCGAGTGCGACATTCCCAATGAATGACGCTTCATTGAGTGGGCGTGACAGATTAATGTTCATTGACGCTGCGTGCGTTCCATTTGTTTGCACAACAGCGTTCGAACGATCGTCATGCGCCAGTTTTAGACAATAAAAGCGCGACTATTTCCCTGTGAAATGTCGGGCTTTGCTCTTGGTGAATTGTTGAGTTTCAGTTCGACGCGCCCAAGCGTGCTTGTGATAAACAAAAATTCTGGAGGATGCGGCGATCCGCTGTTCAGATTGTTTATTTGCAATCCAAAAACAAAAAACAAAAACGGTCTTACCGCGACAGCGGACAATGCGGCACAGGTTGCTTGCAAACTCACAGATCGACAAAGTAATCCAACAATCGTCAAAAAATGAGAAATCCAAAAAGTGCTTGAAAAGCGGTCTAAAACTGTTTGGCTGCATTCAACTCAAGAGACCTGCCGGCCCCGTTAACCACCCTAATATAGTGCAGGTGCTGCAGTCACCTGCCTATGGTGATGTGGGGGCGTGGTCCTTAGCGCAACCAATACTAAGAAAATACTAAATAAATAAAACAATTACTTTTGTGTCCATAATTAACACATTAAGCCACAGTACCAATAAATCAGAAATAAGGAAAGAAAATAACTATTTTGGCTCCAACAAGGACTGTTAGGATCATCATCATCATCATCATCATCATTATCATCACCACCAGCAGCACCCACCTCTTCTTGCCAGAGTACCACTCGATGAAGAACCAGTGCAGCACCAGTGGCAGCATGGCCATGAAGCCCAGGTACAGCCAGTCGTACAGCTCGGGCGACTCGGTGCAGCGCTCACACACTTTCTGAAGGTTGCTTCTCTCTCCACGAGGACACACCTGGCCGGACCACACAGTCAGGTTAGTAGAGACCCCAGAGGAGGACCAGTACCTGCACTTCACCGTACTCGCCGATGCCGATACTGAGCGCTTGACAAGGCCGTTGCATAATAGAATTACATTGATTTTCCATTTCACTGCAGTGCAAACACACATTGAACTAAATTGTCATGTGCATACATAAACAACTGGTATCGGTGGCGTGGTATCGTAGTCAACACTGGTATCGGCACTGATACCTGATAGATAGTAATATTGTTTGCTGTTTATCAGGTATTATCCACACTTTACAACACCCACAGGGCTGAACAATTCAATTACAACGCAAAATTGCCTGGTGACGCATCTTCCATTATAATCTGCCGTCCAGCAGCAGTCTGCCATTAATCAATCACATCAATCAGCCATTCACCGATCTGTTCCTTCTTCTCTACTTACGCCACATTCTCCATCAGCTGATCCGTTGACCATCACCCTGCCGCAGTACAGGCCTGGACACGTCGAGCTCATGGCCACAGCTGCAAACATGACATTCAAGTCCATCTCTTGCTTAAAACCCCGTATTAGTTACTGCATTCTACCGGAAGAGAATGAAACGCTGCAATTATAGAGACTGATTCCAGCGAGATCGAAATAGTTATTCATCTCTTAAAGGGGACGAGGGAAGTCAATCGATCCAATACAAGTAAAACAGAGCAATAAAAAGAGTACTTTAATATGTATTTTATGTGTATTTTCATCCAGGCGAAACTTGACGGCCCCCAAACCAGGTTCAATGTAAATATATCGGACACTGTATTTGCCTTTTAAAGGACTTTTTAGAAGGATGTTTATTTTACGGAGGTGGCCGTCAATCCACGGAGCCAAACTCATCAAGGTCTCATGACAACCTAAACAAAAACAAGTCCACGACACTCACCCATCGCGTCGGAAGAGTGATAATTCGTTTGGTTTACTGGTTTTACCGCTAGCGTACTTCCATTAGCTACCAGTAGCGTCACCAGTACCGGATATGGACTCGACTGGCCACCGTACTGCATTCAACCCGGAAGTTTACATGTTAATCTCGGACGTGACGTAAAGATGACGGAAGCGCAAAGATAAAAAAAAAAAAAAAAAAGAAAAGAAAAGAAAAGAAAAGAAAGAAAAAAAAAGAAGAAGCTTTTTTAAAATTATTATTATTATTATTATTATTATTATTATTATTATTATTATTATTATTATTATTATTATTTGACATTCATTTATTGTTTTAGCCTCATACCATCATATTCACGTTGCGTCACTTCGGTTCCTTCCTGCTTACGATACACCAATCTAATTAAAGATATTGATATTAGATATAGATTAATAATTAATACTGTGGATATGTCTACATATATTTCGATATCAATACTATATATCTGCTATATGTATTATTAGAATAATATCCTATGGCTACAATTATATCTAATTCATAGAATTGCAGCCTGTTGAAGCTGCTGCAGGGCAAAACAAATAGAGCAGAACAGAACCGAACAGGAGGTGGGCAAACTTTTTGACAGGTGGGGTCACAGTGGGTTCTACAGTGTGCCATAAGGGGGTAGCGGAGCAGCAGCAGATGGATAGAGTGTTTTGGTGAGCCACCTCATAGGAGGAAACAATCTATCATGGGATATTATGGAGAAAACATGTCATGTAGCTTGGTGGTATTTAGCTCTTTATTGAAATAACTCTGAAATACATCTGTTTTATTATTTACTGACCATTAATATCCTGTCTTCAAGTTCACCAGCCAGGATTAAAAAGCTTAACGGGCCACACATGGCGCCCGGGCCATAGTTTGGCCATGCCTGGAATAGAGGTACTAGTAATTAGGTGCACAGTTCTGTTGCATTATCCATTTATTTATTTAATGTACTGTCCACCAAAAATAAAGGATACCAGGATCCATGGGGTTTTCATATTTGCTCTTCATTGATGAATCTTCAAGGTGCAGCAGGAGACAAAATATTTCTACATCAGCTTCATCAGTGATGATGAAGCTGCAGCAGAATCTTCGGAGACAAACACAGCGCGCGCGCGCGCACACACACACACACACACACGCTCGCGCGCGCACACACACACACACACACACAGCAGGAGCTCATGGAATCGCAACATACCTAATTATGCCGTTTTACAAGGGGGGGCAAAAATTATACAAAATCTATAGCCAGTTACCATGGCAACTGCGGCTTACGTCACTCGGGGCTTGAAGGCGGGGTCTCGGGGAACTGTTGGCAGGTAGAGAGAGAGAGAGAGAGAATGAATGAATGGGGCTGAGAGAGAGCGAGAGAAAGATATCGCTTGCACGTTAACAACTGTACAATTTCGCGTCACCTGCATGGATTTCTGCTAGTTTTCCATTCAGGTTCGTGGGTCGAGGTTCGGGAGGAAGATGCCTTGATAATGTTCCAGTGAGAGAAATCAACAGGGTGGACCACCGTTTCTGCTCTGCTCTGCTCTTCCTCTGCGACGAGGCTGAAGGTGTCAGGGAACCGACTGACCGTTATTCCACTTTTTATTCCGGATCATCTCTGGCCAGGTGTGAACACAACGTCCAGACGAACTGACGCGGTTGTTTTGCGTGAAATCCGTTTAACAGTCTGGTGCGTGCGCAGTTTGTTTGTTAATCGACGCTGGAGGAGGAAAAACAAGAAAGCGGATTGTGTGCTGTCGTCGTTGTTCTTGTTGTTGTTTCTTTCCATCGTTGTGGGTACTTTAAAAACGTGTTCATCTGTAAGATCTCAGGTTGGAAAGAAAAATGAATATATTATGGTCCAAAAACCTAATAACGACCTTGTTTGTGATTTGGCAACGCAATGTAAACAAATAAGTCCCTGGTTCGTCAATGCGTCTGCTTTGTGAAACTAAACCACAACTAAGTGTTGTCCAAATCCTTAGTTTGTCATGTCTTTTAATCCAGAGGTAATGGGGCTTTTTTTTTTTTTTTTTAATGGTTTTAGAATAACCTACATCTCAAAGTTGATGTGAAATGAGTCTGCGCTACAAAAAAAAAAGTGATATCTTTGCCAAATATAAGGTCAGAATTCATCAGTGTAATTGTGAAGCCACCAAGAGACTGAAACCAGAAAAATGCCAACGAGCGCTGTCTGGTTTAAAGACACTTTAGAAAGTTGAAAGCTCTGTTTATTTAAATCCTATATTTAATTTCAGGTAGATATCTATTAAAATGTTCACATCTGAATGTTCATGTGAACTCTTATCAGCTGGGGGTCAGTAGAAGAAGGTCCTCATTCTTCATGCGATGCCTATGGCTGCAACAATGTGAGGCGTATTTATTACTGCACATAATTACTCAGAGGGCCATTAATTGCTGTAAAAGGCTGACGGTATCTTGCTATGCCACAGTTATCAGGTTCTAATTGTCATGTAATACGTACTAATGCTTGTGAAACCAACACAGATGTTCAGTCTTAGTCTCATTGTGTGTATGTTTTGTATTTGTTTTGTTGTTGGAGACAGTGCATAAGAACTCTCTAACTGGATGAAACCATGAGTGGCTCCCCTTGAATCCCAGAGCAGAGCCAGCGCAGACAGAGTCTGCATGGATGCGTGTGTGCCAAGAGATGAATCTTCTGGTGCTGTGTGTGTGCTCTGTCGATGGATTCGTCTGTTAGGACAACCCTGCAGGGCAGCAGTGGCAGCAACCTCACGGCTCTCACCTCCACCTGGAGCTACGGCGACCAGCTGATCACCCTCTCACCTGTTGTGCCAAGGTCAGTTCTCCTTCACAATCCCAACTTTCCTCGTGCTGTCTAGAAAATCACACGATGCCACTGCAATTTGAATAATGTACTAATTCAAGTCACAAACGCTTCTGTCAAAAAAAATGTAATTCAACTTTTTGCTAATGCTAGTTTTTCATTGTACGCTGGATCATTTTCCAGTGTTATTGAATTTATTTGGAACGTAGTTTGTAGACCAAGTTACTCTTTTACCTGAATTTGTTTCCTCAGTCTTGGTTGGTGCAGGTGTTCTTGCATCAACTTAAATTTTCTCAGCTCTTGATGGTTTTATCCTTCCTAGAATACACTCTAAAGTCATTACACCATGCTCATACCAACACAGTGCAAACAAATACAGCTGCTCATAGATTCAAAACGTCCAGTGAGTAAAATTTGGCTGGATGTGTGATTTTTATATAAACATGTACATTGGTGTCATAGTAGTGGCACGTATTTTACGAGTACGAGTAGAGTACTCGACCCCCGGTATCAGCACCGATACCTGTATCAATATCAGCACAGATACCAGTATCGATTTTGGCACCGATACCAGTATCAATATCAGCACAGATACCAGTATCGATTTTGGCACCGATACCAGTATCAATATCAGCACAGATACCAGTATCGATTTCGGCACCGATACCAGTATCAATATTGGCACTGATACCAGTATCGATACTGGTATCGGTATTGGTGCATCCCTGCTAATGATCATTGTTTGCTTCCTGTAGGGTGGTATCTCTAGCGAGTGGCCTGGTGTCCAGCACCGCGGCAGCGGAAACGGCCAGAAGTCTCTCCTTGTTTGGGGGCCGGAGAGAGGATGAGCCGGAGCCGCTCCGCGAGGCATCCACGCCGTCTGTCCTCAGCGCCACGGAGAGCAACTCGGTGCTGCACGGCGTCTCGGTAGCCGCCCAGGCCCTGGTCCTCCTGGCCATCTTCCTCCTCTCCAGCTTGGGGAACTCGGCCGTGGTGGTGGTCATCGTCAAGCACCGGCAGCTGCGGACGGTGACCAACGCCTTCATCATGTCGCTGTCGCTCTCCGACTTCCTGGCCGCCGTCCTCTGCCTGCCCTTCTCCTTCTTCATGCTCTTCAGCAAGGACGGCGCCTGGATGTTCGGCGAGCGCTTCTGCGTGGCCAATGGCTTCTTCAACACTTGCTTCGGCATCGTCTCCACGCTCACCATGACGCTCATCTCCTTCGACAGGTACTACGCCATCGTGCGGCAGCCCCAGGCCAAAATTGGCCGGCAGAAGGCGACGCAGCTGCTGGCGGCCGTGTGGCTAACCGCCGTGGTGGTCTCCCTGCCGTGGTACCTGCTCTTCAGGACCCCCGCCATGCAGATCCACAAGCGAGGCTTCTACCACTGCATGTACGTGTTCCACTCGGGGACTTCGCGCGTGGGCGCGGCCTACAGTGTCTGCCTCATCGTGGTGTGCTACCTGCTCCCCTTCGCTCTCATGTGCTTCTGCCACTACAACATCTGCAAGACGGTGCGGCTCTCGGAAATCCGAGTGCGGCCCGTGACCACGTACGCGTACCTCCTTCGCTTCTACAGCGAGATGCGGACGGCCACCACCGTTCTCATCATGATCGTCTTTGTCATATTCTGCTGGGGGCCGTACTGTCTGATGGGTCTGGTCACGGCCGTGGGGAACTACAAGTTCAACCCGGCCATGGACGCGGCAGCCATATGGTTGGCCTGGGCCAACGGGGCCATCAACCCGCTGATCTACGCCCTGAGGAACCCCAACATATCCATGTTGCTGGGGCGGAGCAGGGAGGAGGGCTATCGGACCAGAAACATTGCGGCTTACCTCTCCGGTCACGGCCACAACCGCGAGATGAGACTCAACCAGACTGAGCGGATCAGGGACCGGTACGTCAGTCGGGTCGGGGTGACCAACAACAACAACAGCCGGCTGTCCAGCTCCAGTCCTGGGAAGGGAGCCGGAGGAGGAGAGGTGGCCATGTGGGCCTGTAAGAACCCAGCGGTGTTCTTCTGCAGAGACGCCCAGCCGGACACGGCAACGCTACCTCACTGTGTCAGTGTGCCAAAGATCAAGACAGCCGACACCAGCCTGTGACCGACCAACCGACCAACCCACCAGTGAACGCAGTGGCGGGCCGTGCATTTCACATCTGGACCCTCAGTGACCTCATATTTAGTCCACCCTAAACTGATATACCTCATTATACCCTCAATATGACACCACAGCTCGAGAATCCATGCAGAATCACACTTGCACATCACATCGCCTTCCTTTAGGAGGCCTAGTTGAGCAAAACCCAGTTTCCAGAGCATTTAAGATCATAACAACAAACTGATACTGTCAAAAAATTACAAATACATTTTGAAGAGATTCCTCAACAAAGTTTTAATAAGTCCACCAAAACTACAGTGAGCTTCAACTCAAATTGCTCCAATAAACTGAGCATTGTCACAGATTCGTATGAGAGCAACGAGACGATAACAAAACAAACTATTGAACTATCAAGTTACTAAACAATTGAACATGTGGGTGCAGCTGCTACCACAATGCACCACAGTATTTACATTTAAAATTTCAGATGATTCTGCAACTAAATCTCCATCCTCTGCTTCGACCGTCGTGGGTTCGTCGTGGTGGCAACTGGATCTCCAGGTCGAGTTCAGTCTTAGAGCTTCTCAGGGCTTCTTATCCAACCACAGGACGCCTACATGGGACGTTCAGCGTAAAGCCGCTAGCTGGCCTGGGCATCGCAGACTCCACATTTGATTGGCTGTCCAACTGGTGGTGTTGCGTTCACTGACAGCCAGCAGGGGCCTGCGGTGTCTGCTCCAAAGGCCTCAGGCAGATTTCATGGAACCTGACAACACCAGCCAGCTGAAATATGATTGGATTAAAACTCTACCGTAATATACCACAATGGAGGCAGCGCAACCCAGTGGATATTATATGATGTGAAAAGAACAGACTGTGGAGAATAACTTTATTGTCATAGTTAAATTGTACTTTTCTAAATATGCTAAGACCAGCAGAGGAGGACAAGCTGGCCCTGAAGGCGCCCCCTACTGAGTGAACAGTTATTGTTTTGTTTTGTTTTGTTTGTTTTGTTTTGTTTTGTTTGTCTTTATGTTTAAGTCAGAATTGAGATGGGTTGTAGTTTGTTTCTTCCTGCCCTCTGACTCTCTGACTGAATACGTTCGGACTGTGGGCCACATGTTTTATATGTGTTTGTAGCATGCAGACACATTCGATATGTATTTCCTTTCCTATACAGCACCCAGCTGGTTGTCTGCACAAAAATTAAAAGAAAAAAAAAAAAAAAAAAAAAAAGAGCACACAAGGATTAAAAAATGATCCTACCACAAAGCAAATAACAGAATTTTCACTCATCTTCTGTTTTTTCACACTAAGTTAATGAGGAGGTGGCTACTACCACATTCAATCTTAATAATTAACCAACAACTGTGTCAGATTTATTTTCTCATGAGCTAATTGAAGATACTTCCTGTATGGTTGACCTAGAGCGACCAAACACTACACTTTGTTTTGTGTTCAGAAGTTGGTCTTCGGTGTTATGTGTCATTAGTAATTCATTTGAATTGGCACCATCAAACATCAGAATATTTCTCAACATTGTCAGTAAATCTGTGTATGACCAATCAGGGCAAAAGTTTGAGGTGCAGGTGAAAATAAACATAAAATACAGTGAAATTAAAGTAAATGTGTAATGTTTTTTTTCCAGGCTTGATGAATTTTCTTATTAGGTCAACAGATAAAAGTTAAAGACTGCTTGTCGTCAACCCTTTACTTGTTTGTACATGCCTGTGTGAGTCTTGATTGCCTCCCAGTGGCTGGCAGCAGCGGTACAAGCAAAACTGTAAAATCCTGGGCTTTAAATTTGCAGTGAATCGCTGGTTACCAGTTGCATTACTTTCACAGTTTTACTGTAAATATTCCACGGTAAATAACCGCTGTCATGCCATGAGAGTACTGTGGTATGGCACTGTGCAGTGTTTCACCGTCATACAATACCGTAAATGATTGTGGAAATCCTGGTAAGATTTAACAGTGTAGCAGACAGCGGATTAGATTGGCCAACATGTCATAAAAACACATGACAACTGCTTAAAGCTGTCAGTCTGTGATAATCACTGCAACACTTTCACCTGTAAATTCTTCAGTACGTCATTATTTTATACAACCTGGACAAGTGTCAACTTGTCTGGATAATTTCACAGCGTCACTTTTTTTCACTTCACTTCCTGTTTATGCCGAGTAAAAAAACATCCGTGGGATTGTTACGCAATAATAACCTTACAGTATTTCGTGGATGCAACTTTGGAGCTTTTTATTTGGCTTCAGAGCTAAAAATAAAATAATAAAAAAAAATACCAGCTTTCATTTATTCTCCCGCCAGGTGTGAACCCGCCGCTCACTTCTCCCTTTACTTTCACAATTCAATATTCAACCCTTGGAGACGTTCTAGTGACCGTTAGTGACAATAAAATATCTTATTTTGATCTTTTTGAAAAAATATGACTTGAAATTTTGCTTTGAGGCTTTTCAGGGTGGTACCCACCCCCCCTCCCCGCCCCGCCCCGCCCCGCCCCTGAATTTCCCACACTGCCGTGACCCATTTGCACTCGTCGATCGAGGTTTCAACGCGCAACGTTGGCCGCGTGACTCAAAAAATGGTTGGAATAACAATGCTAATGAGGGCAGTAAAAGTGAGCTGAACAGGTTTCTGTCGCTGGGCAGGTGAACCGAGCGGCGGGGGGGGGGGCGGGGCGACGACATTAATGATCTGCTGCCCATCGACACAGAGGCAACCAACAAACTGTTCTCGGCAGACACCGTGACATCTCGTACCACCAACCATCAAAGTGATTGTGGGTTTAATGCCGCTCCCCTCCACCCCCCACCCCCAACACACACAAACACACACACACACACACAATGCAGTGGGTGAGGTCCGGGCATGACTGGCTGCAGCAGGAATGCAGTAGTGTCTGTTTGGCTGCTGGCTGATCTGTCAGTTTCTCTGCGTTGTGTTTGACAGCGGCTCCCATGCAGAGTTTACTGACTGGACTGAGCCCAGAAAATGAAAGAGAGAGGAGCGTTTTTATTTCACTTACGGACAAATTTGATTTTTGAGATTTGTGAAGCACCTTTTGGATTCAGCTCACAGTGACTCTTTTCTGGGATTTGTATTCTTTTTTTTTAAAGGTAAAAACAAAAAGAAATGGTATCCTAGGTTGTCTTCTTTTTCTTCTTCTTTCCGGAAGAGTGGAAGGCTGTGAAATATCGCAGGAAGTTGCACTGGAACAACAACCGCCTGTTACAAGCAAGAAGAGTGATTTTTGTTTTTTTTGTTTTTTTTTTGCTTGAGGGACAGGTGTAACACCACTTAGCATGACATCCAACTGCATCATGTAGGAGAGAATCTCAAAGGTAAGACAGCACACAGGTGGATGCATGGGTTCATATCTTTGGAATAAAACATAAAGTAAGCAGCTTTTACCGTTTAAATAACGGCTTTATTTTAAAACCGTCACAATCCGAAAGGCTACATCAGGTGTTGGGCTAAACTGGTTGGCTGGTGGGGCCACAGTGGGTTCTACAGTGTGCCATGGGGGGGTAGCGGAGCAGCAGCAGATGGATGGAGTGTTGTGGTGAGACACCTCATAGGAGGAAACAATATATCCTGGGATATTATGGAGAAAACATGTTGCTGTAATGTCAATGGAAAATGAAGCAAAGCAAAGTTGCAACCAAATCAGTGTCTTTGAAGCCCCACCAGGGTGTTTAGCTCTTAGAACCATCCAGAACCATCCAGAACTACCAGGGTGTTTAGCTCTTAGAACCATCCAGAACCACCTAGAACCACCAGGGTGTTTAGCTCTTAGACCCATCCAGAACCACCAGGGTGTTTAGCTCTATATTGAAATGGAAACACTGCAAGCATGGAGGAAATACAGCAACTTTATGACTGACTCAGTATTAATATCATTTCTTTATGTTAAAAATCTGGGATAGTTTTAACACTGGTTGGAATGTTAAAACCATCAAATGGAGATCTTTTAACAATCTTTTTTTTTTTTTGCCTTATTGATATTGAACCTAAAATGGCGGCTTTGTGAGAGTGATTTTAAATTGGCAGCACAGTTGATTCATTTAACCCACCGTGAAGCGTCAAAAGTCTCAAGTCTTCATTTAGACTATTTGAGACTGAACTGAAGTAGAATCGACATCTCATCTGCATATTTAATGATAATACATTTTACATATAAGCGCCTTTCTTAACACTCAAGGACACTTTACAAAGACAAAACAGATTCATAATTCTCACACACACACACACACACACACACACACACACACACACATTTTATAACCTTACCAAATGCTGTCTCCAACAAGGAACACTCACTATCATTGTTAGCAACATCCTCATTCTTAAACTTTGTTGTGCGAGTGGAGAGAAACCCAACACCAGGAAGTCAGAGACGCAGTGAGAAGAGTCCAGTCTAGCGTCCAAAAGATTGGCAACACTTACTTCCAGCTTGCGCTGTAGTCAAGACGGTACCAACCGAGAAAGACTGGAGAGCATCGAGATGGAGACCAGACCAAGACATCTGGGCTTCAAGACCAAGACAGACTGACACAACAAACCACAACAAATGACCACAAGCTCTTTCAATTCAGGTTTGCTTCTACATCAATGAAACAGCATAATTTCCTTTCAGCAAGGAATCTTTAATCATTTAGTTGAATATTTTGCTGCTTTGGCAGGTATTTTCAACCATTTTCACTTTGCTTCCTAAAATGAAAAAAGATCAATGAACGAGGAATAAAGGGCCAGGGTGTCACTCTGGGTGTCACCACCAGAGTGTAAAACAACAGCAGCTGGATGGAAGACCACTGCGGATGACTGCAGCACTGCTTCCAACCAAGGAAGTGGTGCTCATTCACTTCCACAGCACCGCTAGCAGTCCATAGCTACAGTCCATAGCTAGCAGTCCATGGCTAGCAGTCCATAGCTAGCAGTCCATAGCTACAGTCCAGCAGAGTTCATGTTGTGTTGTTCTGCTATGCTGCGCTTGACAAGAACCACAAATGTTGCTTTAACCTGGGTTTTATACTACAAGTGAAAGAAGCCGTTTCAAAGCGAATCCGCCTTGATGATCACGATTTGCATGAAAAATGTGATGGCATAGAATCACGGGGCAGACACACACACACACACTGCAGGAGCTCTGTTTTATTTCCTACTAGGAGAAAAGCCTGATGATGGCCAACACAGATTGGAAGCAAAACTGGGTCCCTGGGGGATGAAGGAAGCGCGACCTTTGACCCCCATCCCCCAACCCACCCCTTCCCCAACCCCCGGTGGTCGATGGAGTATCGACTGAACCCAACAGACTCACTGCACACACTGACATCGGCTGTGGGCCCCATCATCAATCCATACGCAACACACACACACACACACACACACACACACTAAAAATCATTAATACAGTCCTGCAGCCACGCCTGACATTCACGTCAAACACTGTGTAACAGACACACAAGGACACTGTGGCCTGTGAACTGTTAGCATGATGGGAGCAGCAGGGCATGATGGGAGCATCCGTGTTGTGCAACTGGAAGAAGCGCACGTGTTTTTCAAGAGAGGGAGCTGTGGGATGCAGGTCCTTTAAATGAAAGCAACAACAAGGCAGCATTAAAAACTGCGCAATCTGAAAGCTGACTTTGCAATAGATAGACAGACAGATCGACAGATAAATAGATACATAGATAGATAGATTGATAGATAGATAGATAGATAGATAGAAAGATAGATAGATAGATAGATGATAGATAGATACAGATCGACAGATAGATAGATGATAGACAGATAGATAGATAGATAGATAGATAGATAGATAGGAAGACAGATAGACAGGTAGATAGATAGACAGGTAGATAGATAGATAGTAGTGATAGATAGGAGACAGATAGACTGATAGATGATAGACAGATAGATAGACAGGTAGATAGATAGATAGATAGGTAGATAGATAGGTAGGTAGATAGATAGATAGATAGATAGATAGTAGTGATAAATAGGAGACAGACTGGTTCATGCATGCATTTGCAGAGGTGGTTTCCATTGTAAATGTGCCAGTAGATAAATGATCAGCAGTGGTTCTGACATAAAGGTGCATTGAGCCACACCCACCTGGTGAGTCAGTGCTTCTAGTTACAGCTTGTTCATCACACCCAGCTGAAGGTGCGTCTCAAGGAGTTATTTGTGTGTAATGTGTGTGATGTGTGTGTGTGTGTGTGTGGGGGGGGGGGGGGGTAAATACTTCAGCGCTGTCTGAGGAAGCTTGAAGAAATGATTGAGTGCACAGTTTTTTAAACCTCATCAATCATCACTTTCCACTTCTGCAGCTTTCTGCGCCTTTCTGAGGGTTTGGTCACTGTAACTACCGCTGGCCGGCTGATATATAATAAATATTTGATGTGTTTTCTCCTCTCCAGTCAGTTCTGCTGGTGAAGTTTCCCTCCTTCCGGCGACCATGAGTTCTCGGGCGAAGCAGCAGCAGCCGCAGGGCCGCAGTCTGTCCTCTCTCTTCTCCTGCTGCTTCAGGGGAAACCAGCAGCCGGAGATCACCCACTGCCACGACAACGGCAGCCACGTGGTGGCGCTGGAGCCCCACCTGCCCATGCCACCGCAGCAGGAGCTGGACTCTATGTTCACGGAGCTGGTGGTGAGTTCAGAGACCGGCGGGGCCCACGGCCTCGTTTCAATAGGACGTCCGAAGCATCAAACTTCTAGGGCCGCGACCACAAAGTATCACTGGTGCAGGGCCACACGGTGGTGCAGTAGTTAGCTTAGCGCTGTGGCCTCACAGTGACACGGTTGTGGGTTTGATTCCTGGGGGTTTGCATGTTCTCCCTGTGTCTGCTGGGTTCTCTGCAGGTTCTCCTGCTTCCTCCCACACTCCCATAACTTCACATGGGAACTGGAAATTGTCCTTGTGTGTGCGGACGGATAAGAATGTCACATCCATAGAAATAAGATGCAATATGTTTCAATAACATCCGCACTTCATCATCCACCCAGCAGGGAGCTTCTAATTCAAACGAGACACAAAAATACACTCAAAATGATTTTTGTGTGGCATTTTATGACACTTTTCACCTCAATTTGCATTCTGTGGATGTTTTATTGCCCTATTTGCAGGACAGAAGTGGGACCATGTGTGCGTATATATATAATGTCAGGCTGGGACTCAAGGCAGGACTCAGACACAGATGCTGTGTCTCAATTCAGGGTCTGCAGCCTTCAGACCGAGGGTCCTCCGTCTGAAGGAAGCGTTCTTAGAGTTCCCAGCCTAGAAGGACGGACCAAACCCCGCCTCCCCGGTAACCACCCGGGACGGTCTAGCCTTCGGCGTATTTCCTCGTTTCGTCACCGCCGTTCCCTCCTGCTGGCCAACCCCGGAAGTGACGTTTTTATAGTATCAAGCTAACCATTGGTTCGCCATCTAACGATGCCGTTGGATGATCAAATAAATAAAATCCTAAGTTAAAAACTGGATACATATATTATGTGAAACTTCAATATTTAGATTTATATGTCGTGTCTTTGCCAGTACATGCCGCTAATTCCAGCTCACTTCCCAGGATCCCACAACGCTTTACAGCAGCACGCAAAGCATCATGGGATACCCAAGTACGCGAAGGATAGTAGCAGTGCATCCTTGGAATCAGCTAAAACGAGGGCGCATTCCCAGTACGCATTTTGAGCGTCCTCAGCACCCTCGGAAATTGGGACAAGCCTTCGCGCAGTGCTATGACGCAACTTCCTTTCAAAATGCGCACTTCAAGGATGCAGACCCTGAATTGAGACACAGCAAAAGGGTAGTGAGAGGCAAAGATATTTATTGAACCCAACACGCGATACACCTCTAGACCAAGTGATCAAAATAACCAGGCTGTGAAACTCCTAGAGTACCTAATCTATGAAACAAAAAGGGCAAGATTTAAGTTGCTCAAGGGATAAAGAGCCGAGGATGGGGAAAAACAAGGGATGAACTAGAAATCACTCCAAAGGAGGAAAACGGGGCAAGCTACATATAACTAAAGGATAAACAGACTAAAACAGATCGAAACCAAAAGCGCTCACTAGGAGGAATGCAAAAAGGGCTAATAAAGTAGAAACAAAAAATCACTACCTAAGAGGGGCTCAATAACAGAATCTCAGAAGCAATTAACTAAACTTTGACTAAGAACAAAAAAAAAAAATCACTCGTCTTTGAGGCTGCGCCGGCTTACTGTGAGTTTTTCTTGGGCTGTGGCAGGGAGCTAGACTTGACGGCACAAGACACTCTGGCACAAGACCAGGGGCACACAGACTATTTAAACACATGAGGTGATGAGGCACAGGTGGAGACAATGGGTAATTGGGTCAGACGCACAGGTGGCACATGAGGAGGGGGAAGTGATCTGAAACGAGAGGAAGGTCAGTAACGCTGTCAAAATAAAACAGGAAATGATGAGACGGCACCAAGACAAGACGCAACCTCACCACAGTGTGACACATAATGTCTGTGTGTGTGTGTGTATGTGTGTGTGTGTGTGTCTCCCTTCCAGGACGAGCTGGACCTAAGCGAGGAGCACCGTGCCAACATGTTTGCTCTGCCGGCAGAGAAGAAGTGGCAGATATACTGCAGCAAGAAAATGGTATGAACGTTTTTAAATGGCAGAATGTTTTTTTTTTGTTGTTTTTTTTATGTAAACATTAATCATAGATTTTGAAGCGTTTTATTTCCGAGTGCTTTGAAGGAAATGTTTGTTTGTAGTTTTTTTCTCGCTAAAAAATAAATTCTTGGCACTACATGATAATTAAATTAAATTAATGCAACAACAGAAAAAATCAACTAAATGACAAATTTCACAGTGACACAACATTTTCATGCATTGAAAAATCAAATCTAAAAAATACATAAAACAAATTTCAATAAACTCACATTGGATAAAGAAAATTCCCACAAGCACATCTCACCAACAACGCCATATGACAACGCAACAATGACAATGTGTAGAAATAATGTTTGCAACGTGGTGTGTTCTTCCAGGAGGCGGAGGAGAATAAAGGCGCCACCCGCTGGCCAGAGTATTACATAGACCAGCTGAGGTCCATGGCTGCAGTGAGTACTGCAGTGAACTGCTGCTCAGCTTCAGCTTTCCTCACTCGACCAACTGTGTGACCTCACTGTCGCCACAGAGGAAGACTCTGCTGGCGGTGGAGGAGGAGGAAGAGCGAGGACGACACAAGGTGGTTGACGGCCTGAAGACGGCGCTGAGGACTCAGCCAATGAGGTACCTCAGGGTACTTTATAGTCCAGGTGGTGGGCTGAACATTCTGACTGGTGGGGCCACAGTGGGTTGTACAGTGGGCCAGAGGGGGGTAGCGGAGCAGCAGCAGATGGTTGGAGTGTTTTGGTGAGACACCTCATAGGAGGAAAGAATATAGTTTGCTGTTTTGTAGTTTGATGGTTCTGGGGTGGTTCTGTAGTTTGTCCAAAACAGAACCACCCCAGAACCATCTCGAACTACCCCACAACCACCCAGAAACAACCCAGAACCACTCAGACCACCAGAACCACCTAGAACCGCCCCTGGACTGTCTTGATCAATGGCTCTATAACCTCAGACAGGAAACTACGCTCTGACTGCACAGGTTTGTGACGCGGTTCATCGATCTGGACGGCCTGTCCTGCATCCTGAGCTTCCTCCGCTCCATGGACTACGACACCAGCGAGTCGCAGGTGCACACGTCGCTGATCGGCTGCGTCAAGGCCCTGATGAACAACTCCCAGGGCAGAGCTCACGTCCTGGGACACTGCGAGAGCATCAACGTCATCGCGCAGAGCCTGGTGACGGAGAACATCAAGACCAAGGTGCACAGCAGCGACGCTAGCTGTAGAAGAATGACGTTATTCACCCCACAGTAGTGATGTCAAAACCAGTTCATTTAAATGGACCGAATCATTAGAAACAGTTCACTCAAATGATTCATACAATGATTCATTCTCTCCCCTCCGTAACGTAGATGGTCTGATGAATATTTTTGGGGCAGTATCTTGGATCTATTGGGTTCCCAGACAGCACCAATGTTGTGGGCTATTGTGGGATTATTGTTGCACTGTGTTCTCCTCAGATTGCGGTACTGGAGATCCTCGGCGCCGTGTGTTTGGTTCCAGGAGGTCACAAGAAAGTTCTCGACGCCATGCAGCATTTCCAGAAGTTTGCCTCGGAAAGAACTCGCTTCCAGGTCCGCGTTGGTTCTTTTTCCTCTGAGCTTTAGCGTGTGTAAGAACTATCGAGAACAGGCATGGGCAAACTGTGGCCTGGGGGCCATTAAGCTTTTAAATCCGGCCCTTAAGCCAAACTTGAAGAAATTATATTAATAATCAGTCAGTCATCAAACAGCTGCATCTCCTCCGTGTTTGCAGTGTTTTCAGAGTCATTTCAATAAAGAGCTAAAGACCCAGGTGGTCATAGGAGGGGTTCTGGGTGGTTCTGGATGGTTCTAAGAGCTAAACACCCTGGTGGGGCTTCAAAGTGGCTCACCACAACACTTCATCCATCTGCTGCTGCTCCGGTCCCTCTGCCAAATGTTAGAACCCGCTGTGGCCCACCAGTCAAAACATTTGCCCACCACCTGGTCTAGAAGTTTTTCAAATCTCCATTTGTAAAACCCCATAACAAAATGTGGGTGGCCAAGAGGTCAGAGCAGGTAGTTTTGACCTCTTGGGCATGTTTTGCTTAATAATCACGGGATTATTCGTACCTTATTTTTTGTCACGTTGAAACCCACACAGTTAGCTTGTAGCTGTCCATGTAGCAGCCAAAGACAGATTAGTTGAAGATCTTAGAGATACAGACACAGGAAAGGTTGCTGTTAGCATCAACGGTGGTCGTAGAAACAATGGATGGTTGGATATTTTATTGTTTGGTTATTCACTTTGTGTTCCGTGTTTAGACTCTGCTGAATGACTTGGACAAGTCCACGGGTCGCTACAGAGATGAAGTGAACCTGAAGACTGCCATCATGTCTTTCATCAATGCTGTGCTCAGCCAGGGAGCAGGAGAGGTAGGTTCACACGCAGTCGCCGTGAATTAATCCTTCAGAAAGCAACTCAAGGGTTTCCTCCACTGAAAGGTCCAGTGTGTAAATATTTGGAGATTCTGAAGAAGAAACAGCTGCATCGAGTGGCTACATTATAGATTGCAGTGTCTTTCACTCTCCCTCCCTCTGCTGAGTTTGCCAGTGAGCTACGGTGGCCCAAACCTGGATACCTGCTCCACCTACCACATAAATCTGAGCAAATATCACACACTGGACCTCGAAGGCTCCCTTAAACTGTGTGATTTCCTGTTTCCGTATATAAAAAAGTGTTTATGAACACTTTTGTAGCTTTGTTGCTTAATAATATGCATTTGGTTGTCGCAGCACTAGTTATTTTCTGCCTCTTATCGATGCTTTTGTAACAACTGAAAGGACACAAATTGTTTCTCTAGTACCAAAAGCTTTTCAAGAGCTTTTCAAGGTGGAAAAATAGCAGTCATTGTAGAAGTAAGGTGTTTTTACTCAAAGAACAAAACCGTACGGTTCCTGTTGAAGATCAGCTTCCCCATAGACTTTCAATTAAACAGACCTGTGTGTGTGTGTGTGTGTGTGTGTGTGTGTGTGTGTGTGTGTGTGTGTGTGTGTGTGTGTGTGTGTGTGTGTGTGTGTGTGTGTGTGTGTGTGGTTTCAGACCAGCCTGGAGTTCCGTATCCACTTGCGCTACGAGTTCCTACTACTGGGTATTCAACCCATCATTGACAAACTGCAGTCTCATGAGAACGCCACCCTGGACAGGTGCTGGGGGGGGCGGGGAGGGGAGGGGGGGGGGGGGGGGCTGAGGTTCAAACAGCATTGTCAGGTCGTGTCTGGAAGCATTGGAAAATGAATGAACAGATCAGACAACTCACCCAAAGACCCACAACAGATATTTTGTCTCCCGTTACTTTGTCAACCTGCAGTGTTTTGTTGTGACATCATGGCTTGGAGACGTCAGCTGTGTTCAGGCGGAAGCCAGATGGAAACATGAAGGAAACACTTTCCATTTTCTCTTTTCAGACATCTGGACTTTTTTGAGATGTTGCGGAATGAAGACGAGCTTGTGATGGCGAAACGCTTTGATCGTGTAAGTCGCCTTGCAGTTAAGGGGCACTCATATTTTTTCAAGAAGCTTAAAAATCGTTCATCTCGGGATCATTGTCTAGAATATAATCGTCTAATCTTCAGTTTTTAAAAATATGCACGCAGCATAACCCTAACCCTGTTTAGATTGGTATTGAGTAACAATCAGGCAGATGGGGTGGGACCCCCTCCTAATATTGACGGATATTTCGCACACTGGTCAAAAACCAAATGACATAGAAAAAGAAAACGCAGCTAACAGAAGACTGTTAGCCGCGACTAATGATATCTTCTCCCATGCAGGTTCACGTGGAAACCAAGAGCGCCAGCCAGATGTTTGAGCTGCTCAGGAGGAACCTGGCGCACACGGAGTCGTACCCGCACCTCCTGTCGGCCCTGCAGCACTGTCTCATGTTGCCCTGTAATGTTGTCTCCGTTCATTTACCTCAACTCCGCCAATCGGAACTTCAACAGTCGGTTTTTGGACCTCACTGTGACTGTGTGTCTGCAGATAAACAGACCAGCAACACCCGTCACTACTGGGTCCTGTTGGACCGGATCGTTCAGCAGCTGGTTCTGCAGACAGACAAGGGCCAAAACCCTGACGTGGCGCCGCTGGAGGATTTCAACGTTAGGAATGTTATATCCATGTAAGTTTCTCACCTCAGCATTTTGCATTAAAATACCTGAATTCTTTTTCAGTTGTGTTAAAGGTCCAGTTTGTAATATTTTTAAGATTTTCAAGAAGAAACAGTGATATCCAGTGGTCACATTTTAGATTGCAGCGCTCTCGGTACCCTCGCTATCCTGAGCTTGCCAGTGAACTACAGTGGCCCTATACACCCAAACCTGGATACCTGCTCCACCTTCTTCTTCTTCTTGGTTGGTTTATTGAGGACGCCCCCTCGTGTTCAGCCTAAATACCAAACGCTCTGCTGTCAGGCAGCTGGATTGTCCACACCAGGCTTCCTTAGAAATATGCTGGTGCAAGATGGCAGCTAACTGGGAGAACTGGGACCCTGATTGGTCTATGGAGTACTCATATATATATGAGAGACGCTCTAAGGGGAGAAAAAACACATGACTGTTATTGTACTGTGATTATACACTTTTATTCACGTATTTATGGGAAGTATGTCATAAATCAGGAAAAAACACACTGGACCTTTAATGTGACAAACTCCAACAAAACATTTTCAGTAAGTCTGGATGATAAGGAGGACAAACTACTCAGTGGTTTTTCCTTCTGAAAAGGTTTTTTTTTTCCAATGGGTTCAAGACAAACCGTGTGTGTGTGTGTGTGTGTGTGTGTGTGTGTGTGTGTGTGTGTGTGTGTGTGTCAGGTTGGTCAAAGAGGAGGAGGTGAAAAAATGGAAGGAACAAGCTGATAAAATGAGAAAAGGTAATAATAAGTCACCTAACAGCAACAGTAAGGCTAATATCAAAAGCAGTACACTATGTTATATAATGTGTATATATTGTACATTTGTCATCACTTCTGGTTGGATGCTAACTGCATTTTGTTGCTGTGAACTTGTGACATGTGCAATGACAATAAATTGAATCTAATCCAATCTATAATTGTATTGTAAACCAACGGGATTGTTTAAGTATTAATTGGAGGGGAAACAATAATTCTACACAATCCTGCACTGAAACCTCTTGTAATTCCTTCAACGGGGCTCCTACCATTCACACTGTCACTCTTTGTTTGGGTTTCTTACTCTGTGCAGATCATCAGAACTTGCAGCAGCGCTTTGAGAAGAAAGACAGGGAGTGCGAGGCCAAGCACAAGGAGAAGGACGACATGATGGCCATGCTCAACAAGATGAAGGACAAGCTGGAGCGCGAGAGCGGCGAACACAAGCAGGCCAAGCAGCAGCTGGTGGAGCTTCAGGCTCGACTGCAGCAGCCCAACGCTGTGCGTCGACCCGACATCTCCAAATCCATCACCTTGGTGTCTGTCTGCTGGTGTTCCCTCATCAATGATCATGCTGTCATGTGTTCCAGGCCTCCCACGTTCCAGGAGGACCTCCTGTTTCCACCGCCGGCTCGTCTCTCCCAGATCCCGTCCCGTCCATCCCTTTTTCTGCACCTGCTGCACCTCCTCCACCTCCACCTCCTCCACCCCCTCCACCCTTAGGTTTCCCTCCTCTAGCTCCTCCAGGAGCCCCGCTAATAGCTGCGCAGAAGCAGAAGAACATACCTCGACCTTCGAACCCACTCAAGTCTTTTAACTGGAGCAAACTCCCTGAGGTGGACCTGCCACTACGAACACCATCAATGTTACTGCAACCTTTCATATTTTTACTTCTTGTCTAAATACTCCAGTTTGACTTTGATCCATGAATGATTGATTGTTTCAGAACAAGACAGAAGGCACCGTGTGGAAAGAGATTGATGACCTCAAAGTGTTTAAAATTCTGGACCTGGAGGAGCTCCAGAGGACCTTCTCAGCCTACCAGAAACTTCAAGTAACTCACCATGAAGTATTTCCACAGATTTAACGTGCAGAAACACTTCCATGAACCCCGGAATCTTTATTATGTTACGGCTGCATTTAAATTACATTTACTCACAGTCATAAGCTAGTCACGAGTACGAGGACTCACACTACTGACGTTCTAGACCAGGTGGTGGTCAAACTGGTTGACTGGTGGGGCCCACAGTGGGTTGTAAAATGTGCCAGAGGGGGGTACTGGAGCAGCAGCAGATGGATGGAGTGTTTTGGTGAGCCACCTCATAGGAGGAAACAAATCTCTGTACTTAAAATATGTTGCTGTAATATCAATGGAAAATGAAGCAAAGCAAAGTTGCAACAAGAATGTGGCATTTAAGATCTTTATTGAAATGACTCAGGATTAACATCATTTCTTCAAGATTGGTGGGCCAGATTTAAAAGCTTAACGGGCCACATATGGGCCCCTGGGCCGTAGTTTGCCTATGTCTGTGCTATACCGTCATAGCCTTCTGAACGTTCAGTAGTGGATGCAGGTTTTCAAAATTCATGGATAATTGAGGATTAACACGGCCGTACCCGCATCGTGAGAATTCTCTCAAATTGATTTTGTGTGGGTTGTGTGAAAATTGTTTTCCTCAACTTTTACCAAGCACGCAGTTGTGTTACAGTGCACCAATCCTGCTATTTGTGTAACAGAAGAGCGGCGAGGACGACAACATCGCCGCCAAGAAAGTCAAGGAGCTGTCAGTCATCGATGGCCGGCGAGCACAGAACTGCAACATTCTGCTCTCACGGTCAGTGTGTGTGTGTGTGTGTGTGTGTGTGTGTGTGTGTGTGTGTGTGTGTGTGTGTGTGTGTGTCAACATAACACTTTGTGTGATGTGTGCTTTGTGTGCTACAGACTGAAGATGAGCAACGAGGAGCTCCGCCATGCTGTTCTGTCCATGGATGAGCAGGAGGAGCTGCCCAAAGACATGCTGGAGCAGGTGACCACACACACACACACACACACACACACACACACACACACACACACACACACACACACACAACTGTACAGACCCTGTGAGTACAAAACAATATGTGGATACAAGCGACAAATCCGATGGATTGTGGAAACTTTAGAGTTGATAGAGGCACAACTGATTTTAAAGGCTTTGTTGTCTTGCAGATACTTGGACACTGACTTTGATGTACAGTTTTCTTCACATAATCAACATGTATTAGCGTTTCTTTGTGTGCGTGTAGCTCCTGAAGTTTGTCCCTGAGAAAAGTGACGTTGAACTTTTGGAAGAACACAAGCACGAACTGGATCGAATGGCTAAAGCAGACCGCTTCCTGTACGACATGAGCAGGTAGCTGGTGCACACACACACACACACACAATACAGGACATAGATTGTAACTTTTAAGGTGGAATGCTCTCCACATGAAGCTAAACTTGTTAAAAGTGGGAATTGATTGGGCGGTCAATCAATGAAGCTTCACGTGTTTCTCATTTTTGATTCAGTTGTTGTAGTTGAGGTTTTACTGTCATTGTGTTCTTGTTGTGTTCCAGCATTAACCACTACCAGCAGAGACTCCAGTCCCTCTACTTTAAAAAGAAGTTTACAGAGAGAGTGGCCGAGCTGAAGCCTAAAATTAAAGGTAATCAATAATCACATCAACAACAACAACAAGCAAGAAGTTTGGCTTGATTTTGGATTTTTATATTGGTGACAGCTTAATATCATAGTCAAATCAAAGGTTATTTGTATTGCACCTTTCATACAAAAAAATGCAACCCAAGGTGCTTGACAACAATTAAAGTAAAATAGTTAGCGTAGCATTTTTTTTTTTTTAACCCTAACCCCTTAATCTGAAATACACTGTGACTGGCTTCCATTAAAATGTGCACACTGGACCTTTAAGTGTGCCAGTATATTTATAGCAAATGTATGAATCCATGAAATAGAAAAATTGCCAAAATCATTTTTTAAATCTCTTTAAAAGGGTTTTTTTCAGTGTGTGTTTGCACTTGACCATCATTGCAGCTCTGAATCTGGCATCCCAGGAGGTGGTGCGGAGTCGGGCCCTGCCTCAGCTCCTGGAGGTGGTCCTGGCCTTCGGGAACTACATGAACAAGGGCCAGCGCGGCAACGCCTTCGGGTTCAAACTGTCCAGTCTCAATAAGATCGCTGACACCAAGTCCAGCATCGACAAGTACCATTATTATTATTATTATTATTATTATTATTATTATTATTATTATTATTATTATTATTATTATTATTGTTATTATTATTATTATTATCATATTTTAATCGAACGTCCTTGTATAGGCTATGAACCTTGCAATGAGCACTAACATTGTGGCAGAGGTTCTGCGGAAGAAGTTTGTTTGAATGTCGAGTCGAGAACGGAACAGAAACACGCAAGCTTGTCAAGCGTCAATGTTGACATATTTTATTTTTGATTAATACTCAACGACTTCTACTTTAAATCTGATCTTCTAGACAACATTACGGTAAGACTGAGTGACAGACGTGTTGTTTTGTGTGCTGTAGAAACATCACTCTGCTCCACTACATCATCACCGTCCTAGAGAAGAAGTATCCCAAGGTGGCCACGTTCAGCGAGGAGCTCCACAACGTGCCCGACGCTGCCAAGATCAAGTATGTGTGCCAATATAAAATATTAACTATCAAATACCCATCCTCCTGATTGTTGTTCAATACCAATCTAATATCCTCAACATGCAGCATTCCGATTGAATGCAGCTTGAAAACGGAATATTAGACAACAGGATGACCTCAAAAACACTTTTATGACCATTAGTGATGATATGACCCCCTTATATTTTGCTTTGAGGCCCTCTATATTTCTCCAGCCAATGTGTCTGATTTAATTTTCCCTTTATTTTTCCATGCACTATTACTTCAGTATGATGGAGTTGGAGAAGGACGTCAACTCTCTGAGATCAGGTCTGAAGAGCGTGGAGGCGGTGAGTGCAAACTAACCTAGAGAAACACACACTGTCAACGGGACCACTGCCGCGCTTAACGGCCGTGCCTTCCATCCTTCAGGAGCTGAAGTTTCAGCAGACGCAGTCCTCCCACCTTCCCAAAGACAAGTTTGTCTCGGTGGTGAGCCATTTCATCACCGTGGCTTCTTTCAGCTTCTCCGAGGTGGAGGAGTCCTTCCTCGAGGCAAAGCAAGTGGTGAGGCGCTCGTGATGTGGACAAAAAAATATACACTGGCCAGAGCAGTGTGCGAAAATACCCGTTAATATTGGGGTCTTGGTCTACTGCTCAATAGCATCACCTGTCATTCATTCTCCTGCCAGGTGGAAACCCACCGCTACCTTTTCCCTTTGGCGGAAAATATTTGAAAAATCTGAATAATGGACAGGGTGATCGTAAAGATATTTTAGTGACCAGTAGTATAGAAGGCCTTTATTAATCCCACAATGGGGAAATTTGCATAATTACAGCAACTGTGTAGTCCAACAAGGATAGAAGATTACATTAATTAAAAGAAATAAGGCAATAAAAATAAAAATGAAATATTTGTAGGGTATAAAATAAAATGGAAATAAAATATATACATTTTACGAAGGTTTGGATTACAGCTATCTACATACTGACATATAAACAAGTGACAACTATTTATTGATTTGTTTTTTATCGGTTGGGGGGCTTCCAACCCCCCGCATTCCCCTGTATTTCGCACACTGGGCCACACACACATTTTTTTGTTTGTTTGTTTTTAAAAGATTGTGGAGATTAATGATCACATCTCCTCTAAAGTTTGGAAAGGCGCTGAAGCATTTTGGAGAGGACAAGTCAGAACTGAAACCTGACGTGTTCTTTGGGATCTTCGACACCTTCATCAGCGCCTTCGCAGAGGCCAAGCAGGACAACAAGAACATGGCCAAGAGGAAGGAGGAGGAGGAGAAACGGACCCTGGCGGAGGCCCAGGTTGGGCCGCGCTTTACATACGACAGAGAGATGAGGCAAACATACGCGGTCCCGTCAGAATTCTTCATTCACTCATTCTTAATTTTTTTGTGGTTCTTTACTGAAGCTAAAGAAAGAGAGGGAGCAGAGGGCCAAGAAAGCCGTTGAGGAGGACCGCGGTGAGTTTGACGACCTGGTGTCGGCGCTGCGCTCCGGCGAGGTGTTCGACAAGGACCTGTCCAAGATCAACCGCAGGAAACAACGTCAGCAGGCGGCAGACTTTGACAGCAGCCGAGAGAGACCGGCGTCGAGGCTGGAGCAGTGAGAGGAATCCTACTGGGACCCTGAACTTCTCCATAATGTCTCTGGATTTTAGTGATTGTTTTTGCACTAAACACCCTTCACCCTTTTCTCTCATATGTTGGCTCCACTCTATTGCGTCCAAAACCTGTCGTGTTTCCCAAAACAAAATGATAGAATGAGAAATGTGTTTCGATGTTGATCTATTGAAAAAAATGATTGAAAAAAAAACCAAGCTATGCAATGAAAGGTTCTGGAGCTTTTTATCCGTTTGTGTCAGCACTGAACAGCATGGTGGTCACGCAGCACTGAACAGCGTGGTGGTCACGCACCACTTCCTGTGTTTCTGACACGTTTTCTTTTGTCTGAGAGCAAAACAGCACAGACGTAGCTCCTGCCTGTCACAGACATGATATCACTAATGAAAATAATTCCAAGCACTGCAGTGTACTTAATGTTGTTAACCCCTTACAATTCTATTTATTATCTGTTTTGTCCTCTGGTTCATGAAAAACTGGTGTTTAACTTAAAGAATTGTGTACAACGCTACCATCTTTATTCCAATGACAAAACTTGGAAGCCACGACACCATGCAAAGTTATAGAATAGAACATTGTTGTAATATTTAGGATGTCATGAATTACATTTTCCAGTAGAGTGGGAAAAACAAGACGCTTGTGGAGGGAATGTCAAGAATCTGCACATGGTTTGAGTTTCCATAAAAACTCAAGCAATAAAAATACGTTTTTGAACGTTTTTCTGTTTAAAATCTAAATAAATGCCAACAGAGACGCCACTGTAAAGCTGTCGTGTTTCCATGAAGTGATTTGTTGCAACTATCTCCATACTTCTGCTGGATTTGTTCATAGACGTGTGTGTCTGTGCTTTCTGTTTACCTCTGCTACTTCCGGTTGCCACGTAGCGCCGTCCGATGACGCAACTACGTACGACGAATAAAAACGTAGCACGAACGTCTTTATTTATTCATTAAAAGCGAACTTCCCAAAGCCATTCTTTGGGAACTGATATTTGTATAAAATGATGAGTAAAGATGCCGGGGGGAAACGGTCAGAATTCAGTTATGATTCGCGGCTGAGTTTGTTACAAAAACAAAACAAAGCTGCATTCAAGAACACGACAAGGCTGTTGTTCAGACAGCCGTTTCATTTTGTGCGAAAACAAGATTGAATCACTGCCTGTATGTCGGAAATAATTAAGGCCAACTATAAGTACAACATTAATTAATCACTATTCAACTCGCTGGTTTTCGCGGCTTTAAAAAGAAAACCCTCCTAAAAACCACAACAACACCGTGGGACGTTCAGGAGCGTCCCGTCGCGCTGTTTTCTTTTACTTCCTGAAGTAACAGCGACCGATGAAAAACGCCTTTTTCCCCCTGTTTTTTTTTTCTTTTCTTTCCCCCCCCTTAAAATGCGAGCGGCGGACAGCGCTCAATTTTCTCTTTTAACAAATAAATAAGACCGAGATCATCTTCGTGGTTTGTTTTACGTGCGCTGGCCACCGTCCAGGTGTTGTGTTAGTGCTGTCGCTCTTCGTGATGGTGGAGACTCCAGCCGGCGGCCTGTTTGAGGACATTCAATATGAGGACATCGAAGTTGAAGCGGTAAACTTTCCTTCAGTTACAAGCTCAGCTTTCGGGGAAATGTCCATTTGTGTTGAGTCGATGGAAAATTCCCCAGGTGTGAAAGACAAGAATAGAATGTGTTCATAGATATGGAGGGTGAAAGTAAACTTAAGAGTGACGCACCGCGATCGATTATTTAGCACCAAACCTCAGAGCTTTATGTGACCGTGAATGTAGCAGCGGTGAAAGTGACGCCAGTTAAAATGAGCAGAGATTTATTTTTATTCTTTTATCAACACAAATGTATATACTACATTGTGCTGTATCTGGATAAATGAATTGCACTCGGTCAGTGCCAGTGTTTCTATGCAAGGTAAAGTTAGCTGCGACTATAAAGCAGCTCAGTAGAAATGTTGATTTCATGTAACATTTTATCTCGTTATTTATTTGTTTATTTTGTGTTTCGTAATTTGTTTTTTGTGGCAAAGTCTCTTTGCCTGCTGCTACTTTTATTAATCAACCGCTGTTTTGATGCCTGTGCCTTGACTTTGGACATTTTATGGTCCTCTTATTTTGTTGCTGTTGTACCCAGTGTCTAAAAAAAATAATAATAATCTTTGAACGTTGTTAACTGAAAGTCACAGTAGTGTTTCTGTTGTCGTTGTTGGTGAGGTTTTATCATTGTTCCAGCCTATAGCAGATGTAAAATGTGGGGCATCGTCCAATCTGTCACGAGGGCAAAATGCACCTCTGATGCACCCAAAACAGTGCCTTGGTTTTGTTCCTACCTTTGTAGCCCTCAACATTGTGTTGGTGTTGCTTGTTTCAGGCCGTTGGAAGAGGAACGTTTGGAGTGGTCTTCAAGGCCGTATGGAAAGGAAAGGACGTCGCCATCAAGACCATTGAGAGCGAGAACGAGAGGAACGCTTTCCTGGTGGAGGTACCGACAAATATTCTTCTGATCCCACGCAGAGCCCATGAAATGCATCAAATCCTTCCAAGATGTCTGGAGGCAGAAGCAGTTTCACACTCTGGACGAGTCACCACTTTATAGCATAGAATAGAACCACTTCATCAATCCCACATTGGGGAAATGCACATAATTACAGCAACAATTCACACAACTGTTTCATCAATGAATGCACTGGATATACAACAATTTCTCCACTGTGGGATTAATCAAGGCCTTCTCCTTCTTCTTCTCCTTCTTCTTCTTCCTCTTCTTCTTCTTCTTCTTCCTCTTCTTCTTCCTCTTCTTCTTCTTCTTCTTCTTCTTCTTCTTCTCCTTCGAGCCACCATGTTTCCCAGATGTCCATCAGTTCATTCAGCACCATTGTTATTTCTGTCATCCCTCGTTACTTCTTCTACAGTTTTGCAACAGTACCTGCAAAATCTCCACCACCCCGTGACTTTGACCAAGGTGTCTTTGTGTTGCAGCTCCGCCAGTTGTCGCGAGTGAATCACCCCAACATTGTGCAGTTGTATGGCTCCTGTCATAATCCCGTAAGTAACGCAACCCTCAACTGTGAGTCGAACAAGTCACCGTATTGTCGTTTAATCATGACTCAAAAGGCTTTGCTTAGATTATAAAATGATTATTTATTTTCATCATTTTTCCATCATCACAAAATATGACAGTTTAATTACATACATGTCAATATAATATGTATCTTATTTTGTATCTGTCAAAGTTCTTACCTGACTTCCTGGTTGATAGGTGTGCCTGGTCATGGAATATGCAGAATGTGGCTCTTTATACAACCGTAAGTCTGGTGTGTCTTCAAGTGTTCATCATCAACAGCTGTTGCTGCTAAGTGATGCATTCATTCTATGGCTTTAGTCTAAGAAGCTTTTATTTTGTATTTATTGAAAGCAGTGAATCCTGTCAACTCTGTATTTTAATGCAGAGTCAGAAAAACAGCGCAGTGCTCGCTGCAGTTTGAGATTTGCTATCAAATACATTGAAGCAAAGTGCGGTTGAACTGACTGACAGTCGTCTCTCTTCCCATTGGCCAGTGTTGCACAGTGCAGACCCTCAGCCCCACTACACTGCAGCTCACGCCATGAGCTGGTGCCTGCAGTGTGCGCTGGGCGTGGCCTACCTGCACGCCATGAAGCCCAAGGCCCTCATCCACCGGGACCTCAAACCTCCAAAGTAAGAGTCTGACCCTGGCGAGGTTCACAGCGGATGATGAAGCACTGCGGAAATGAGTGTTTCTTTATTTTGGTTGCAAAGAGCTGCGTAAGATCCATTTGGTTCCTGTTGCAGTTAATTGGGGATCTTTCAAATTAAAGTTTCACCTTAAAGTCTCCAGGCACTGGGAAAATAAAAGCATTTTACTGTTTTTACAATGAGAATGAAAACGGAGTAGCGACGTCCTGATGAAGACAGACTGCAAACATGAGGGAGGACTTGGAATAGAATAGAATAGAGTAGAGTAGAATATCTGGATTAATCCCACACTGGGGAAATTGTCTGAATGACAGCAGTGCTGTAGTGCAGAGATGAGGAAAATCGTATTAATGAAAATCAAATGAAATACTTTTAGAGTAAGAAAATAGAAGGTATTTCCATCTTTTGAAGGGTTGGATTGTTTCCTGTCACCTGCACACTGAAGGGGTTTATTGCACCTTTGTGAAAGTGTCAGGTGGTGAAGAGGCTGATTGTATGGATTCACTTGTACAGCCTCACTTCTATGCTAAATGTCAAGATCACCCATACAGACTACAAAAGCAACTGCATGTTGACCTTGCAGAGTGTGAGTGCTAAATGGCCCTGCAGTGTTTAGGAGGGAGAGGACAGTGTTGACACTGCCGCAGTGACACAGTGGAGGAGATGAGTCCTCTGCTCAGGTTCCTTCTCATCAGTCGTTGTCCTCTGCGCTCCTTCAGTCTCCTGCTGGTGTCCCGCGGTACTGTACTGAAGATCTGTGACTTTGGAACTGCGTGCGACATTCAGACCTACATGACCAACAACAAAGGCAGCGCAGCGTGGATGGCACCAGAGGTCTTTGAAGGTACTGCAGCCTCCTCCCAGTCAACCACGAGTGTTGGCGTGGTGCTGAAATCAGCACCAATACCACCGTCCACTGTCACTGTCAGTACACAGTGCATGCAGTCTGGATGGATCCACTTCAAGCTGCTGGCAACACAAATCTATCCATTTATCCTTCTATCTGTTGCTCTATGTATCTATCTTCTATATATCTCTCTATCTGCTGTATCTATCTATCGCTCCATCTATCTTTTTATCTCCTAGCTGCAGATGAATGAAGGCTTTATTTCAAACCTGTGTGAGTAAAACAAATATTAAGAAGATAAGTAAGAAAAACAAAAGAGCCACTGAAATGAATCAAGAACCAGGAGAAATAATCTGACACAACATGTTGTTTAATCCTGGTCCACATAGCAATCACACTTGTTTATTTCCTGTACAACCTGTTCTCTTTTGTTTGTGTGTTTCCACAAACAGCGAAACCAGCGGCAAAAATGTGAAAATCAATCCAATAGTTCAGCAGGTCAATAAGAGTAAAGAGTGGAATACTAGCAGCTGTTAGTGCTGCTGTTTGAACTCAGCCATGCTGGGACATTGGCTTAGGACTCAGGACTCAGTACTCAGTACTCAGGACTCAGGACTCAGTACTCAGGACTCAGGACTCAGTACAGCAGTGCTATTGAAGTCATTGGTGCAGTGAGCCAACCTCACTGTGTCTCCCCTGCAGGCAGCAACTACAGTGAGAAGTGTGACGTGTTCAGCTGGGCCATCATCCTCTGGGAGGTCATCACCCGCAAGAAGCCCCACGACGAGATCGGCGGCTCCGCCTTCTGCATCATGTGGGCCGTCCACCGAGGTGAGGCAGCTGGCGCTAGTCCTCCCAGCACCACCAGGGGGCGTCACCACTCGCGAGCGCGGTCCTGGTCCTGATTCCTGACCTGATTGCAATGCTTCCTGCTGCAGGAACTCGGCCGCCGCTGATCAGAGATCTGCCCAGGCCCATCGAGACGCTGATGACCCGCTGCTGGGACAAAGAACCCAGCCTCAGACCTTCCATGGAGGAGGTGAAGAACACCATGAGTCACCTGATGCAGGTAACCTGGCTCAATGGAAGAAGTTCATTCTTCCCCCATAATCTGGAATTTCTATTGAAATAATCTCCTCTGCTTTCAAGTCCATTATCGTTTCCAGCCTTTCTCTTGTCATTTTGTTTACTGACAGCTCATATTGATATTAGTATTAATCAATCAATCAATCAATCAATCATGAAAATAAGACAAATCAAATGTATGAAATAAAAGTAAGCGTAGCGATGTAAAATTGATTGTGTAAAAACGTGAAAGTTTTAGGAACTAACAGCAGGGTTTAAGATCAAGCTGCTGAGGATGTGCTGGTTGTGTTCTGATCCAGTACTTCCCAGGTTCTGACGAGCCGCTGAAGCTTCCTCACCAGTCTTCAGCCGCTGGCTCAGGTAAGAAGCGGCTCTGCGGGCTCCCTGTGTCGCTCAGCTGTTGTGTTGCGGTGCTGACGGAGTGCGTGTCACTGCAGGCTCCTCCTACGCCGAGTGCACGGTGAGCAGCGAGAGGAACAGCAGCAGCAGCGGCAGCAGCAGCGATCACAGGAACTCGGTGGGCGCAGAGGAAACTCTCAAGAGCTTCGAGGCCAAATTCCCTCTGCAGTTCAAACCCTGCAAGGTGAAGTCAAGCACAGAGCTGACGGAGCTGCACCACCAGCACCGCCCTCCTCAACCTCACTGTATATTAACATTATTATCATCATTATTATTATCATTATTATTATTATTACAATTTGATTTTTCCTAGACTGCAACCCTGCGCACCGGCCTGTCCCGGGTATCCAGTGCAGAGAGTCAAGCTGGACGCTCCCACAGTCCCACACATTCCAACAGTCCCGTCGCCACCAGCAGCAGCAGCAGCAGCACCACCGGCCAATCAGAGCTGAGGATGACCTTCAGCCCCTGCGGTACGACGCCACAGCTCGGTAGTAGCAACCTGCCTGTTAGCAACCGACCTGTTAGCAACCTGCTGCTTCCCACTGCAGAGTGGAGGGAGGGTCAGCGTGAGGATGAGAGGATAGAAGGCCTGCAGTCGTCCCACATGGACTCAAGGTCTTTGAAAACTGCCTCCTAAGATTCACACTCAGGAACTGTGAATAGTCTGCAGGTGTGTGAGAGAGAGAGAGAGAGAGAGAGAGAGAGAGAGAGAGAGAGAGAGAGAGAGAGAGAGAGAGAGAGAGAGAGAGAGAGAGAGAGAGAGAGAGAGAGAGAGAGAGAGAGAGAGAGAGAGAGAGAGAGAGAGAGAGAGAGAGAGAGAGAGATTGTTGTTGGTCTTAGCTCTGATGAACTGCTGACCTGGGTGCAGGACAGCTGGGTGCAGGACCATGGCTGTAGAAGAGGAGTGAGTGAGTGAGTGAGTGAGTGAGTGTGTGTTCCCATCATCAAACAAGTCATTCAGCAGTACCTCATCACTTCCCCGTCTGCGGGACTCTGAAGCTGTTGACTCGCAGTGATCTCTGTTCGCCACTAGGGGGCAGATAGGCAGCGCAGGTGTCGGCTCCAGGTTCGTGTCAGTGACTGAGTCCTGTTTGTGTTTCAGCCACCAACGGCATCGACGGCCCCATTTCCACGTCCTACCTGAAACTGGCTCCCCAGCTGCAGGTGAGTTCACTGTGTGTCAATAAATATCAGAGCTCATCTGCCACTGCTGCCACCGCTGCAGGTGCAAGGCTACAGGTAGCAGTGCCTCATGTCTGGGTGTTGCAGCTAGAAGTTGCGTTTGATTGGTGGATCTTCTGAGACAAAAGAGACAGAGTTTGGTTTGATGAGTTTATTGACCTGAGTTCATGCAGTGTGGTTCAGGTCACGGTCCTCTAACACAGGAAGTGCAAAGCACTTTATACACTTTCTTCAGCAATACCTTCAGAGGCTGCTCATCTATTTGATTCATATCATCAAATCACAGCACTCACATTTGGAAATTTGCCACTTTGGCTTTACAATATGAAGAGTAGGACTGCACTGTGTAGACAGATTATTGATCATTTTTTAGTGTTGTAAGTCAGTGGGTCTCAGGACCTTCATCATCATCATCATCAACTCACAACCCAAATCTATTCACTGTTGTTGTTGTGTTTGGACATTTACTCTGAAAACAAGGCAGCGACCCACCTGCTGGTGGCGAGCCGCCAGTTGAGAAACGCTGTTTGAGCACACCGATTGACTGACGACTTGTGTGTGTGTGTGTGTGTGTGTGTGTGTGTGTGTGTGTGTGTGTGTGTGTGTGTGTGTGTGTGTGTGTGTGTGTGTGTGTGTGTGTGTGTGTCAGCCTCTGATTCCGTGTCCCAACTCCAAGGAGTCCATGGCTCTGTTTGAGCAGCACATCCGCATGGCCCAGGAGTTCCTGAAGGTCCAGGCCGACATCGCCCAGCTGGTCCTCAGGAAGTCAGTCAAACATCTGCTGTCATTACTGCTACACCAACTGCAGTTCCACTCTCCTGTGTTTGTTCAAGTGGAGCCTTTAATTTGTAGACAAACAGGAAGCAGTTAACTCTATGAAATGTCTCTGCTGTAACGTCTTCATCGTCTGCTTGTGGTGAGACGCCTGCAATTACCTCATTGTCCAGCAGGGCTTCAACCAAAGCAGTGTCTTTAAGCCCCACCGGGGTGTTTGGCTCCTTATTGAAATGGCTCTGAAGACGCAGCAAACATACGGGCCACATATGGCCCCCGGGCCGTAGTTTGCCCATCCCATCGCTAGATAGTCTGCTTTCAATTGAATTTATTATCCTGAACAAATGTTTAGTCTTCTATCTTAACTCAACCAATGAGTTTTGGTTTCCTGTGAAGTGATCGCACAGGTAATAATAATAATAATAACAATAACAACAATAATGATATCAGTCAATACATGTGGATCTGAGCTATTTACCTTATGAAGTTGTATTTAATGTATCTGCACCTTTGACCCTAGCATGTGTTATTGTGTGTTACTGGCCGAACACACGGCTGAGTGTGCGGTTCTGACCCGGCTGGTGTGACTCCTCAGACAGGACCTGGCCTGCGAGCTGGAGCAGGAGCAGCGCGAGCAGCAGACGGCATCCAGGCGCCTCCAGGAGCACAGCAGGCTGCTGGAGGAGCACAGCGGCCTGCTGAGCCACAGCCAGGGTCTGAGGACCAAGCTGGGCCTCATCAAGAGCCACCACAACCAGCCGCTCAGCTAGGGGGCGCTGCAGCTCCGCTAGGGGGCGCTGCCGCTCCGCTAGGGGGCACTGCCGCTCAGCTAGGGGGCGCCGCACCCAGCGAAGGACAATGAGAAGGTGACGTACGCAAGCGCATTGCTGACCCACCACAATAAAACACAGCGCTCAGGATCAAACTACAACACCAAACTCCCGTTTTTACCTGATATTTTTTACGTTATAACGCGAAACTCACATTTGATGAAAGCTTTGCATTGTAACATGAAGACGATGACCGAGTATCACGATAGTTTCACGTTATATCGTGATACTGAGCACTATTTTTTTCTGGTATGGCAGCGATGTGCTTGCGTACTAAAGTAATATAAAGATCAAGAGGTTTTTTTCCTGAGTCCAGAGGCTGCGGTTGGGAATTGTTTGCTGTTTGTCCGTCAAAAACCTCCGAGCTCAGATCAATAAGAACTTTAGCAAAATGCATGAAAGACAAACAGAATAAACTCCTGCTAACTTAGTGAAGTGAAGCAACTCACAGTCTCACTCTGTCAATAAGCCTGTGTGTGTGTGTGTGTGTGTGTGTGTGTGTGTGTGTGTGTGTGTGTGTGTGTGTGTGTGTGTGTGTGTGTGTGTGGGCGTCTCCACTCTGGCTGATGTTGAATGTGTCCGTTCACTCCGACCTTCCTTCTCTCAGTCTTTGGGTTTGGATGTGCAGTTTTCTTTTGGCAGGAAGCCAGAAGGAGCAGCCGGGGGATCTGCTCACTGCTCACTGCTCACTGCTCACTGCTCAACCTTTACATTCTGACCAAACTGATTTATACAGCTACACAATCAGTGGCAGTGCAAATAACCTTTTCAAAATAATGCTGCTGGTAAAACGGCAGCAGCAGCGTCCAGCAGTGTTACTATTGTGTAGCTGATAAGTGGGTGCAGTACAACAGTCCTTTGATGAGCACGGGTCAACAATGTGTTGCAGCTTGTGAAGCAGTATTTGGTTCAGTTAGAGGTGTGGCTGTTATATTTGATTCTCACTGTAATTCTCTGCTTTGGGCCCAACAGGACCAGAAAGATTCTCTGGCCAGAGTCGCCTGAACTTTGAACTTTTTGCTCACAAGTTGTTCAAATAAACTTTAAGTTTCTATGTTTATACATTTGTATATGCTCTGTTTTTATGATGAATGTAAAGGAGGCACAGACGAGTGGGGGTGTGAAAGTCATTTTACGATGAATAAGTTTGGAAAGCGACTGTTTTAAAACTTTGCTATATTTTATGTACTCATTGTTTTTATTTGAGATATTATTGTGTTGCTCTGGGCTCTCCCACTCTCAGTGCGTTGTATAGTGGTGGGTGATGAACAAACATTTGTTCACAAGTTGCCTTAATTGTTCTTCATTTGTAGCCTTTGGGACCTCCTGGTTCTCAGCTCTACTGTAATGATGTGAATTTTCAAAGGAAACTAAAGTAAAGAGCTCACTGTGTCATCTGTTGACTTAAATATATATATATATATATATGTATATATATGTATATATGTATATATATGTATATATATGTATGTATATATATGTATATATATGTATATATATATATGTATATATATATATATGTACATATATGTACATATATGTACATATATATATATATATATACATACGTATATATATATACATATATATATATGTATATATATATGTATATATATATATGTGTATATATATGTGTATATATATATATATATATATGTATATATATATGTGTATATATATGTGTATATATATATATATGTGTATATATATATATATATGTATATATATATATATATGTATATATATGTGTATATATATGTATATATGTATATGTATATATATATATGTATATATGTATATATATATATATATATGTACATATATATACACACACACACACACACACACATATATGAGTGCACCCACACATATATATATATATATGTGTGTGTGTGTGTGTGTGTGTGTGTGTATATATGTATATGTATGTATGTGTATATATATATGTAAATATATATGTATATATACGTATATATACATATACATATATATACAGGTACCACCCAAAAAAATAGAATATCAAGTAAAAGTTGTTTTATTTTGGCAATTTAACATAAAAGATGAAAGCAACACATTTTATTGAGCCATTCTGCGCAAATTGACATCTCAAGCAGTTCCTTGTTGTAACTTTGCTGATTAAGATTTTCAGCTTATTAAAACCACAAAGCCACAAACTCAGAAAATTATTATAAAATGTGAGGGGTTTTTTTTAAGCTGCAAGACCTGATCAGCAAAATGCAAATAAATAAATAAATTGAAATATATTGATTTGCATATTATTCCTTTATATAATATGTCACATTCACCTTTTAAGTTGAATTGCTGAAATACAGCAACCTCTTCAGCATATTCTAATTTTCTGGGTAGTACCTGCAGGTGCCCCGAAACCCTTGGTATGCTGTGGAAACTTTAATCTGTTATAAAGTTATTTTGTGTTCTGAAGCTTATAAAAAACAAACATTTAAAAAAAATAAATATTTTCCTTGTGCGGCCGTGGACACCACGGCCTCATGGAGGGTCGGCGTCGACCAGGCTGCCATTAAAATGCAAAGGACTTTATATATTTCACATTATGTGTGTCTTGTATTCATTGTTTTCAAAAGCTTCTGCTATTTTGAATAGCTGAGAGCAGGTGAGTGTAATTTAAAGGTAAATACCATTAATACGACCCTTTTAAAATGTTGCATGGTTTTAAGAGAAGTCAATACTACGGAAGAGGATTCGGCCACAAGAAGGGGGGGGGGAGAATTTTTCTTTCTTTCTCTGACCATATTTTACCTGCATTTTGAACAGCGGTTCTCTGTATCACAGCTGTTCTTTCTCAAAACACCAGTGAAGTGTTAATGTTTTATTTGTATTTTTTTGACGCCCACTGAGTGCAAGCATAGACGAGTGAAGTGAATATGCATGTACTAACCTATGCAACTTTTGCTTGAGAGAATGTTTTACGCAGACGGCCCCTGATTCAGCCCAGGGCCGTGAACTTGCTGCACTCAGGAACACTGAATACTAATAAATCAACCCTGGAATCTGACACTTTCATTATATATCAGACACTTTGTTCAGGCCCCTGGGCTCGTTTTGAAATGTTTTACAATTATTTCAAGCAAAACAAGTTGATGTCACACCATCATAGTTTCAAAACCAAAAGGTTTAAAATCTGCACTCACCACTCGTCCATAAGAAACACTGAAATACCCTGGAAAAGAAGCATTTCTTTGGTTTGGTTCAACCATGAAATTACAGCTAGCTAGCTGCATTTCATGGCTAATTTAATGCCATTTTTTGCTAGCTTAACAGTTTTGAGGTGACCACTCCCTGATAGCAATGCTGTTGATAGTCCTCAAAGGGAAGTAAAGACATGTTTTGGAGATATGGCTGAGCAATCACACCACCTTTGTAATTCTGTGTACTGTCTATGGTATTTTTCTAGCAATGGAAATAAAATCAAGAAATCCGATGTTGAGCACAAACTTTTCTCCTCTGCTGTCAGGGCGCAGGACACAGACAGACACCTAGCTGGTCTTTCCTGTTGTTGGTCCCAAGCCCATTAGAGTACCCGTAGGTTCATTGGTGAGAACATCCAATCCCCCCGCTGAGGTGATCTTAGATGCCAGAGGAGCTGCGCATCAGTAGCGGCTATTTATAACATCTTGACATTGAGGATGTGGGTTGCTCTGAATCCAGCCGCTCAGATTGAGGCCCAAGAGGTGTCTGTCTGTGGTTAACTGATAAAATGTAACAGCCTCAGCAGCTCCCACAGGATTACAACAGCCATATCGCACCTAATGTGTTGCTGGGAATGGCTTATGCACAACGAATTTGCTCTCGCAGCCTGCTATCTATTTTCCATTCGACTGGCAGTAACATTGCACTTGATCTCATTCAAACCATCTTCTGGCGTAACCTGCCTTTAAATAAATGTAAATGCCATGTGAGTCTTGTTATCATAGCAAAGACGTCGGTACCTGCATAGTCCGGTGTTTTGACATTGATTTTACATCATTCTGACTAACAGAAGAGATTTGGGGTATGTTTTTTTACTTGTCCCCAGATACATTCACAAAGGTTTTTCCTGATGCTGTGATGGGTGTAGTACGAACCCCAAAGCAGCACAGAGAGGCTCAATGAGAGGTTGACTGGTTAAGTGTGTCTCTAATTACGTCTCTGGCAGTCAAACAGTTCACAGGCTGGACCACAGCAGACTTGGTCAGGATGAGCAAAACTGGAGAGGCAATCTGGGGAGCAAGGGGTGGAGAAGCAACTCGTCCCGAAGCCGGTGAGGCTGAAGCTTCACTCAAACATGAACACACACAGGGAACAGGGAACAGGGACACTCAAACCGATCACTGTCTGGGAAAAATGCCTCGCAACTGCAGGCAACCAGGAACTAGAAGGACACAGGTAGAACGTGTGGTCAAGGACAGAAGGCTGAGGCAATGTCCCAAGAGGCGGACAAAGCAGGTGAGTCTGAAAGAGGCTGGGTCGGTACCAAGAAGACAGGCAGAAGAGTTGTGGAAAGTCTGAAATTCTGAGAATGTGAGACCACCACGTCCTCGGTCTGTGAGGACGGTGGACCAAAGGGACGGATTCTTGGACATAAACGGAAGGACTGTCTCCATTTCTATGTTCACCCTCTCAGTCTGACCATTGGATTGCCAATGGAACCCCGCAGACGGGCTGAACACAGTGCAACCAGGCGCAGGCGCAGATCAGTAAGGGCTTCACTGGTTTCAGTGGCAGGCAGGGAGCAGCAACAAGACGTGTGTATGTTTGCACAGTACATAAGAGCAAACCGCAAGGTATGGCTGAGTATCAAGGAAAACATTGTTGTGAATGTGTCATCATCTGGCGAGCTCGTTGCATGCAGCAACAGCACTGATCTGCCTGCAGTCAGTCAAGCTCTCTGAGTTTGCAGGGATTCGGACCCTCTGAAGTGTTAGTAGTATCACGACATGACACCACAGTCTATTTAGCTGAGGGTGTCCTGTGCTGTTAGAGCAGGGGTGTCAAACTCATTTTGGTTCACGGGCCACATAGAGGAAAATCTATTCCCAAGTGGGCCGGACCGGTAAAATCATGGGATGGGAATAATAACGTACAAATAACAACAACTTCCAGTTGTTTTCTTTGTTTTACTTCGTTCGTGTTCTTTGAGCACTCTGCACTCTGCGTCAGTGCTGCCAACTCCTCAGTAAGGAAAGTCGCTATTGGCTGTCCTGAAAGTCGTCAAATGACGTCATCGTCTAATTTGCATAATTGACAATTTGCACTTGATCGCAACGTAACAACACCAGGAAAAGTCGCTAGATTTGTCGCTAGTCGCTTTTGACCAAAAACAAAAGTCGCTATGGGGAGAATAGCGACTTTTTGGGGGGAGAAAGTCGCCAAGTTGGCAACGCTGCTCTGCATCAGCTTTGTCTGTTCCAACAGAGACGTTCTGGGGCAATGAGGGTAGCCAATAGGAGACATTTAGGGGGAATTGAGGGCAGCCAATAGGAGACGTGAGTGGATGTACTTGTGGCGATTTGCTCAGCCCCAGTATCGAGTTTGTTTGCGAAGCAGAAACGATATTGCAACACCAAGTGGACACATTTAGAACAGCACTTTCTTTCATTGAAAAATTGCATTTTTTATATTTTGCAAAATCATCTCGCTGGCCGGAAAAAAACACTTTGCGGGCCTGATCCGGCCCGTGGGCCGTATGTTTGACACCCCTGTGTTAGGGGAACTACATCGTCATGAGTATCATGACACTACAAATACTGAAGATTTCCTCCCTGTCGCTTTAAGTTCAAACTGCATACTTCAGACTGGGAAATTATTAGCATCCCAAGAGTTGATTATTATCTTTGATTGGTGGTGGTGGCCAGTTTTTCACTGTATATCCTTTTCTATGTATGGTCATATGCAATAAGTAAAGGTGCAAGTTGCCTTAGATCTCATAATTATAGCACTGACAAGGTCAAAATATCAGGCAAGTTATTCATTCATTTAGCTAGTGAACATTTTACAGTGAACACAAAATAGTTACACATTCATCTTACAGATGTCCGTTGAACCTGACAGTTTACATTTTCAAGATTTATTTATCATTCATGTCTGATTTACTCAGAATGAACCCATCTTGTGACCTCACCGTTTATCAAGACAGCTTGATGCCACAGGAGGGCATCAATTTTTATTATCGGTTGTTGCATTCTGATGATTTTACCAGAACAAATGAAGAAATGTATCATTACAAGCAGCAGAATTTGCATAAACCTGTTTTTAACAACACATTTTTTTTTTAAATATCAGAGTCCATTTGTTCATTTTATCAACTTTAAATTGGCGTTGCATTGTACACACAAGCGCACGCCCGCGCACACACACACACACACACACACACACACACACTATAGACTGTGTACAAATGGCAGGTGAGATTCTCCATTTACTTTAATATTAATATTTTTATGTACACTACTTTCACCTCTCACATTGTGCGGATGTGAACATGATTGGTTCATAAATTACCATTAAATATTATGTTCGGTCAATATAAAGTAGGTAAGTTGTAAATAGTCCAACTGTCCATAAGATGCAAACGTCTTGTTAGTTGTTGTTTTCTTTTCCTTTTTTACCATGATGTTTATTTGTCTTTATTTCTTTGAAATGAATATAATTTTTCTTCTCTTTGTGTTATATCGTTGCTGTGATTACGTAAATTGGGAATAATGAAGGCATTTTATCTTATAACTTGTAAAATAATCCAACTGTCAATTTAATGCAAATATCTTGGTTTTTTTTCCTCTCTTAATGTATAAATATTTTCATTTTTATTTCTTCATTGTCTTTTTTTTATTGATATCATTTTCATTCTTCTTGCTGTAATTATGCACACGTCCCCAGTGTGTGAGTAATAAAGGTTGCTGCTGCTTCTTCTAATGTGTATACTTGTATGCTGTGTATGCTTATTGAACGACGCGGCGTTTTGCCCTGGTCGTCGTCGTCGCCGCCGCGGTTGTTGTTGTGAGCAGCAGTGTGACAGTCGGATGCAGCGTCAAGCGGATTGCGGGGAGGGGGATCCGTGCCGCCGGGAGTGAGGGGGGCTTGGCCGTTGTTGTGAATGGGGGCCAGCATGACGTCAGGAAGGCAATGTCAACAATGCAGCTCGTAGAGAGGAGAGGAGCGGAGGAAAAAAAGGCGTTTCATCCTCTCACACTCGGACTCGTGTTTCACACACGGCGTCTGATCTCCGCGCTCAATTAAAAGCGACAGGTTGAGACTGAAGGAGGGCAGCAAAAAAACAAAGAAGAAGAAGAAGAAGAAGAAGAAGAAGAAGAACGGCGATGTGGACTCACGCCTGTTTTTGAGAGGAAACTGGAGAAAAGACGAGCAGGAACAACGGGTGAGTCGGTTTCCTACGTTACTACCAGCATGATAGTATTGATGATGATAATAATAACAATAATAATAATAACAATAATAAGCGAGCCAATGTGCCTGTTTAGCACATGGAGCAGGTTGCAGGAGGACGCCGTGGGCAACACTTGGATTTGCGTCCGACTTAATCTGCTGTGAATGGCTTTTCATCCCCCTTGTTTCGACGAGCCCTGTGTGGACATAGTGGCGGTGCTGCGTTCACGGAACTCGCTTTCACCACGCTGTTCTACCCCCCCAACGACCCCCACTTATTATTACTATTCCTGAGCGGTGTGCACTTGTGACACGGCGGAGGTGTTGGTGCTGATGCTGCTGCTGCTGTGGCGGCTAGTTGGTGAGTTAGTGGGTTAGTTAGTGACTTGGTGGTAAATGTAACGTGTTCTGGTGCTTTCTACGGATTTAAGCCGCTTCTTAAGACGAGGGGCGTGCAGAACCCCCACGCACAAGCTGAAAGTGCTTTGTTTAAACACATTCAGCTAATCTGCTTCGTTGTGTGTGCTTTATTATTAATTTGAGTGACGTCATGTTGACTTTACCTACCGAAGGTTATCCGCGTTTCGTGGGTGTCATTAATGAGGCGCTTTCACCGCCACAGTTGCTCTAAATGAGCCGCTGGGCTAACTAACTAGCTAGCTGGCTAGTCGGGGGGAATAAACGGCGCTAAGATGTTTTTGCTCCTACCGAGCGAGCGAGCGAGCGGGGCTCCTGTCATGCTGGAGGGGGAGGAGGAGAAGGAGAAGGAGGGGGGGAGCTGCAGAGGGACAAAGGGAGCTTCGGTCCCACCACCACCACCACCTCCCAACCTCCCTTATTCGCGCCTTCAGTCACTTTAGTAAACACCCACCGACTGGAGCTTCCCGTCGTTATCGAATGATGATCTTTAAATGGTCCAATTGTGTTCATTAGCGCCGTAAACAACCGCATGTGCCGCAATACGAACTGCGCCTTTTTTTTTCCTTTTTTTCTTTTTTTTTTATCTTGAAGGGCATTTCTGCGCCTAAATGAGCAACAACAGCTAAGGTTTAAATTCAGTTATTGCGCTGCATGTTGCTTTCATTTTAGTTCAAACTAAAAAAAACAAAACAAATAAAATCTCCAGTAAGGCTTTCTATTTGTATTGAAATGAGTTGCTGCTACTAGGCTGTTCACTGTGTGCAAAGACTGTGTGTGTGTGTGTGTGTGTGTGTGTGTGTGTGTGTGTGTGTGTGTGTGTGTGTGTGAACAGCTTAGTTAGCTCTTTGTTGTCCACCATCCACCACTGGCTCGCTCTCTCTCTCTCTCTCTCTCTCTCTCTCTCTCTCTCTCTCTCTCTCTCTTTTCCATCTTCCACCCTTATCTCTCAGTTAATGGAAAAGCAGCAGCATCAGAGGATCCGCAGCACTCGGATTTAATGTGTGCCAGTCTGTCTCGTGGGTTACACACAGTTCAGCCGTAGAAAGCAGATGAAAGGTGACAGAGGAGGACAATTAAATATTTACCAGCGTTTCATCCGCAGACAAGTTATCTTGAGCGAGCGCCGCTGAGGTATTTCTGCTGCTGCTGCTGCTCTGCTAAAAAAAAGAAAAAAGAAAAATATATATGTTATTGTCCAGAGTTGTTGTTGTGCTCCCTCAAAGTGAATACGCACAGGCAGCAAATGCAGAACAATTGTATGGGGATGACATGAGCAGTGTGAAAATAGTTCTGAAAATGCTTTTGATGCTATTTGGTCAGAGCATAAAGCTGCAGGTCATGGAGGGGGGGTTGGGGGGGTGACTTCAGTATGTTCTTGGAAATGACACAACCGTCTAGGACAGCTTTTGTTGAGACGTGGATGCACAGTGGACTCAATGAAGTGCACAGCGAGATTGTTGCCTTGCAATAAATAAATAAATGAATGAAAAAAAAAATGCTAGAGAACTGTCGGGTCAAAGAAGTATTTGGTTTCAGTGCATTTTGATTTTGACCTGGCAAATCCAGCCAGGAATGCACATACAGACTTTGAAATTGCTCCCGAAACACACAAGGGATGGACTTTTGCATGGACAGTCAACGATAAACACATTTGACTTAAAGACATGAAAAAAAAAACGTCTTTGGAATAATTATTGTAATTCTAGCAAGTGCCACCAGATGACACCAAAGTAAGAATGAATACCACATCGGGAGATGATTTAAATAATTAAGAGTAAAAGTCATTTTTTTGGTGCAGTTTCTCAGAAGCTGAAGAACTTGTGTGTGTTTTTATTCTACTGATTTTTCCTCACCATCGCTTGTTATTTTATTATCTTGAAATAAAGTTTTTGTCTGATAGCAACCTTACATTTTTTCACGTCCATACGGCAGGTTGTTTTTATATTCAATATATAAAACATTTTCACATCAATGAAAATGAGATTATTTAGATGAGTTGAGATGCGTGCAGAAGTCAAATGATTGCAAATTGACCAGACCTGACTGAGTGGTGCTTCCACTGACTGACTGTGGCTGCAATAGGGACTGTGGCCACTGACTGTAGGGGAAGGAGGTGGAACGTCAACAGTTTCACATAGCAGAAGGAACAGAACAAACGCACAACCTTTGGGTGCGTTTGACTTGCACACAATGCTCACCAAACCACTGCTTAGTGTATATATATAAAAGTAGTGTGTATGTGTGTTTAACCATTCTGCGCTTCAATACAATGTTACATTTTACAATGTTCACTTTACGTTAATAGATCTCTCTATATATATGTATTAATACATGTGTGTGTGTGTGTGTGTGTGTGTGTGTGTGTGTGTGTGTGTGTGTGTGTGTGTGTGGGTGTGTGTATATATATGCAGACATAATGTTTAGTTTTATATAAGATAAAAAATGTTATATATACACATATATCCATTCATGTGCATATATATATATATATATATATATATACATATATACATATATACATATATAGAAATAGATGGATGGATGGACGGATTGATTTTGTTTTGTTTTTTCATTTTTGGAGGGAGGGAGGGAGTTTCTTTTTCATGCCAACATAATGCAAGCAGCGTTCTGTATGGCACCAGAAAGTGCGCCCATCTCTGTCCATACACAAGGCCATTGTTGAGGAGGAATGTGGAGCCAGATGGTTCAAGGTGAAAGACTGTGGGTCGTTCCGAGTCCTCCTCTGGGAACGTGGATCTCCACCACAATGCATGGCAGCTCGCCAGCAGTTGTAAAGGAAGACATGGTGGATCAGTGTGTGTGCGCTGCACCGCCCAATAGTAGCACATTTTCATATGGAATAAAAATAAAAGGAGCAAATGTTATTCCAGGAATGTGGTAACCCCCCCCCCCCTCCCCCCCAAAAATAAATAAATAAATAAATAAAAATAAAATAAAGAATCCAGTTCTGTGTTGAAATTGCTTGTTTCACTGGCTGCATTCTGTAAAGGCAACATAGCACAGCGAAACCATACGTGTACAGTGGGGAGTCTGAAGCGCAGTTGTATATACAGTATTGGTATAACCAATGCATAAAGATGCTAAAAAATACGGAGCGAGCGAGTTCTGACTTTTGATCCAACCTGTGCAGTCGTAGATTAGATTAGATTCATTTTATTAACAGACTCAAGGTGCAGTCTTACAGTTCCGAGCAATCCCTCTGAGGGCCACTTTAATGCTGATGCAGCCCTCAGTTCAGCCTTGGGGGCTTCATTCTGCTTTATATCTGCCCGTGCGCCACCAGGTGACCACCGACTCCCTCTGCATTTAATGTTTTCTCTGCAACCACATCGACTTGATTCACACCTCGATCACTTCGAAAGATAAGAGACCTGTGACTGCACCCACAGTTTGCATCTAAAGTTGAATATGTCAAATTAAAATGGAAATGATTTGTACTGCACTGCATGATAGAGTTGCACTGGAGCAAGTTACACGTGTAGCAGGTCCAGACTGCGGGTGTGCAACAGTCTGGTGGTGGAGTTGAGGCTCCTTGTTTTCTTAATAAATGAAACGCAACATTTTCTTCAGTGGTCCTCTGACGTTATCCAAAAACAGTTGTTGCACTTTGAGACAAAGACGCTTCCATGAGTTGGGAATGTGTGCAGGCAGTTGCTAATGGGCTACTTGTGCGTTTGCTAAGTGTTTGCTGGCTGGTGTGGGGCGGCTGAGGCCATTTGTGGGCTGATGTAACAGCGCCAGTGAATCTGCAAAGGCTGCTTGATATTGCGGAGGTTCCACCTGTCGAGACAGATTAGCATCCGGGCACATTCATCTGTGTGTCTCATGCTTTTTGGCTTTGATGTCAAACGCAGTACATATTTGTGCTGCGAAGGATTAAGGCAGCGGAGGTGATAAACAAGCCCGATGTGATGCTTTGAAATGGTGTGGCTAGCTTGAAGCTAGTGCTCTGGGCCTACATTGACATCGTCATAAAGAGAACGCAAGACGCTGCCATGGCGTGGGGGCGGTGCTCCAGAAAAACACCGACTGGAAGATAACATTTGTCTAAAATACCATTGTTTCGCATGGTTGAATAACGTCGTACACGCTGACCACCACATTGGTTTGTTTGTTTGGGTTGGCGGAAAAGCTGTCAGTCAAACCTTCATGTAAACAAATGCACAGTGTGTACTTACATTTACAATTTGATACAGTAAACATTGTACAAAAAAAAGTAAAACTGAAATGAAATAATGTTTCATTTCAGTTTTCTTTGAAAATAATTCAAAATTCTGCTTCTCCCTTCACAGCCACAACGCACAACAACTAACTGGTGTAATTGTTTCATGTTTGTGTTTGAGTAGTTTATTGAAATACAAAGTAAAAGTTGTCATCTGTGACAACTAATTAGAGGATCATGACTTACGTGCCACTCTGCGAGTTTCTCCCGCTCCCCGTATCTAAATTCCATCTCAATTCTTTCTTCAATACAAACCTGTCGCTGGGCGCGAGCCGGCCTACCTTCAGTATGAACCTCCAATGGCAGCTTATTGTCGCCCCTCCACTTCTGACGGCTGCTACTTGCGTATCAACAAACAGGTACAACAATAAACAAGTTGTACATTCTCAGCCAAATTCTAACTATATCATTTGACATAGTTTAATGGAATTGAACTCTCATGTGACTACTAGCTACTAGCATTATTATTATTCATCTCCCAACAGTGATTTTCAGACAGTCCATCAGAGTGAACAGTCAGAAAACACTCGTGTCCACATTGAGTCCGACCAACGTCGACTCGTTCTTCTTGATTCCTCCCTCGCACTTCTGTCCCGCTCAGCAGTGGGGGAAGGCGGCCCGTCCTATAAATGTTTCCATTAGCCACATGTTTGCGTGTGCCGCCGTCTTCTTCAACTCAACACGAGTCGACCGCTCGCGTTCACTTGGCAAAGCAGCGCCTACCGTTGGCCCGTCTCCAGGTGTCTTCAACTAATTCTCTTCCATACCAAGTGGGAGTTTCTATTCAGCTGCGCACAAGTGGCACAAGAACTCCCGCTTTCCCTCTGGGAGCTGCAGCGTGACTCTTCAGTTGATTCATTTATGTATTTGCATATTTGACGAGCAGACCGGAAAGGACCATTTTGCAGGACGTTTGTTGTCGCGTCGATCCGTGACGACCGAGGCCTGAGGTTCTTCCTCGTTGCTTCAGCGATCTGTCATGAATGGACTCCAGAAAACACTCCTGGGAGAAGTTTGATTAGGTTCGATCCTGCTGTCTGGATGCCTTCCCGGCTTTGCGCATCTGATTGTCTCTGGCATTCCCATCCCGAGTGTGACTCACGGCAGCAGAGCGCGGCTTCGCTTTCCCTGAAACCTGACGAGTGCGATCCAGTTCTTGCTTCCCAAGCAGCTTCAGGCGCCATGATGTCAGTCTCACCCTCCCCGCCAGCTGAAAGTAAACACAGATGACCATGGAGGAAATCCCTGGGGAGGGGAAGTCCTTCAAAGCCACATCCGTAGCCATCAGCCAGGTGAAAGCAAATCCAAAGGAACGGGCCGGGCACTCAATGCTTTTTGGGGTTTTTGGGTCGGAATAGTGGCGTCACCGCAGGTTCCGTGTGAAAACAAGAGGAGATGTGAGACGAGTGTTAATGAGCCCATACAACAGACTGCAGCGGGACCTGGGAAACTGCTGCTGAGGACGGAGCCTCAGATGAGATCACCCACTGGATCGCCAACGCTTCCCGTGCTGCGGTGTACAGTTTCACAAACACGCTGCTTTGGCAATGTGGAACATTTCAAACACAATATTGTTGGAATTGGGAGAAGGTGATGTTACTAGTATCAGGTTTTCTTCATGGGAAGCGTGGGTGTGCTGTAGCACACGCACGCTCTCATTTCCACGCCCGTGCCGTGTTGCTCCGTTCACTGTTTTTAGGACCCGTTTGACAAAAATCAATTTTTTTCCAAGTGCTATTATATTAGAATTGGTTCAGTGAACCTTAATGAGTCATGGAAATATTGCCTTCCTAGGTTTGAAAATGTTGAGGTGTGGCAATCCGGATTACTTGGGTATGCTGAGGACTGACTTCAGGACAGTTTACCACAGACACTCGGTACGTTCACATAAGTTTAAAAAACATTCAAGTGCATTTTAAAAAATGATAATAATGTGATGGTCCGAGTGTAAAACAGAAACAAGGAAATTCAAACAGTCGCTTCATCTCCAAACCAGTGCCAGTAAAGAATGCTCTTCAGCTCAGGAGGTAGAGAGGTTGACGGTTTGCATCCCAGTCTCTGCCACTGTGTCCTTTACCAGCATGGCTCTGTGAGAGTGCGATTGGATGTTCGCTGGTGGTGGGAGGGGCGGGTTGGTGCTTGTTGGCAGCCACACTTCCGTCACTGCCCCAGGCCTGCACATGCAGCACCACCACTGTGTGAATGAATAGTCATTCCAATGCGGAGCGTTTTTGCTACCCTGGAAACACCTCCATCCAATCTAAATCAACTGACACACTCTGTATATGCTTCACTTTCTCCCCTGGGCTTTGACCCGCGAGTTGAACTGCAGAAATGCACCTCAGAGGACAAAAAACTGGCAGCGCAACATCACCAAGAAATAATATAGCACCAGCGAGAACAAGACGCAAATACTTTAAATAGCTAATAGTGATAAAAAATAAAGTGCTAACCTGTGTGTGTGTGTGTGTGTGTGTGTGTGTGTGTGTGTGTGTGTGTGTGTGTGTGTGTGTGTGTGTGTGTGTGTGTGTGTGCTCATGCTTGTAGGGTAAAAGGTGAAGGTATTGATGGGGAGTCAGACAGTGAAACTCAAAGTGGCTCCGTCAGCGATTCAACAATTATAGATTGTAACTAAATCCCTGGTTAAACACAGATTCAAACACACACACACACACACACACACACACGTATACCTTCTTACCACAGCCAGCTCTTACCAGCATGTCTGTAATCCATAAATGTCCTATGTTCCATTTACTTACTATAATCTCTTGTTCATAGCGGAGGTCACCGGGCCGGTCCAACAACAGTTGCACCGGCTTGCTGGACATGTGAACACTCTGTCATTGGGGCCGCAGGCCTGAGGGATTCACTTGCGCCGAATCCAATTCCACGTGACCAGAAGCGTTTTGTAGACTTGAAGGAGGATGAGGCCTGAGACACGAACCCTCAGAGGCGGTAATTCATCAGGGTCTCAATGGCCGCAGTTGCAAGTGAGAGCTTCCTCAGAGTCGCTCTCCCAACAAAGGCTCATTGTTGGTCTGCAGTCACTGATGTCACCATGATGTATTTCTGGAGCACAGGAATCCCGAGGGGAGGCGCTACGCTCACATTCTCGGCGCTAAATTCTGTCTTTAGCCCAGCATTAGGTTTCATCTCCAGCCCCCCCTGACTTTTATCAGCTCATCGCCGATGAGATTTTCTGTTTCTTTCTGAGAGGCAGGAGACACCTCAGCAGAGGGCAGAAGAGCATTGCAAGCTCCTACTGTAAAGCACAGCGAGAGTCTCTCACAACCCTTCTTAAAAAGGCCGTGGCACACAGTTACTCATCAAGTCGCTATGAAATCTGTATTAGGACTGAAATCCACCAAGCTGTGTGCATTCAATTGACATCTCACGCCACTCATTTACTTGTCACTTTCCGTGTATTTAGGTTTTTATTTCAGACATAAACAAAAACACGTGTCCGGACAGGCGACCCTGGGCTCATTTTCTATTGGTTTACTTTCAAAATGATGCCTGAAAGACAGAAACCATGCAAACCATGTCCTAAATCTTTCAGCCTGACACGGGGGGGGAGGAGCCCCATCATGTCGCGTCTTTTTCATTTCATGTCTCATGACACAGATGCATTGAGATACACAGTGCATGCGTTCTGCCTTCAAAGAAATCACAAATATTGCATCATTAAACAAATGAAACAACAGCACTGCCCGGTTGTTCCTACCAATGTGAAGGACCAAAGAAAACGGATTGGTTTGGTGAGACGACCAGAAACATTGCAGCGCCTCAGGCGTCCTGATTTCTACTGTATTTTGTCATATCAAATACAAAATAGCAGAGAGGGTGGAGGAAAAAAATAGACTCAGCTTCTGTAGTTTGGGGATGATTTGCTTTCAGCCAACAAGATGCTTCAATGTTTTCTGCATGGTTGCCATGGCAACTGTTCAGGGAGCTG
>NW_027466071.1:4877500-4905000 GCF_046127955.1 Nelusetta ayraudi
GCCTGAGTTGTTATTTACCCGAACACAGAAGCAGAAATGGTGATTCTAACATCGTCTTTCTGGAAATATTACGTCCGCACTACATTACTCAATATTATCTTCAGACTACTGTTGACCTGGAATAGATTTGCTTGCTCACAAGTAACATCCAGTGGCCATATTTTAGATTGCAGAGCCTTTCATTCTCCTCCCTCCCTCTCCTGAGCTTGCCAGTGAACTACGGTGGCCCTGAGCACCCAAATCTGGATACCTGCTCCACCTTCTTCTTCTTCTTCTTCTTCTTCGTTGGTTTATTTGAGGACGCCCCCTAGTGTTCAGCCTAAATACCAAATGCTATGCTGTCAGACAGCTGGATAGTATAGTTGTATTGTGTAGTTAACCACAAATTAAGTGAAGAGAAGAATAAAAAGTGGGATAAGGCAAACTTTAATTTCTTACAATATTTGTCGTCACCAGATATTTCTGCTTTCATGGCACCTACCGAAGTTTCACATGTTTAATTCGACACTGTTTTTTGTCTGACACAACCTGTGAATTTAGTTTGGTTTAGTTGGGTTTGAAGGACACTTCAGGAAACTATATTTCTGGTGTGACCTGGTTGGGAATCAAACCCCAGATCTAAGGCATTTGCCCCACATCTCGCTTCATTGTCTATTTTTAAAGTCACAATGGAGCCAACTGCATTTTATTATCCATCCATCCTTTTTCAATACCTGCTTCCTCATGGGGAGAACCCAGAAGATACAAGGAGAACATGGAGAGAAACCAGCAGATACAAGGAGAACATGGAGAGAACCCAGCAGACACAGGGAGAACATGGAGAGAAACCAGCAGATACAAGGAGAACATGGAGAGAACCCAGCAGATACAAGGAGAACATGGCGAGAAACCAGCAGATACAAGGAGAACATGGACAGAACCCAGCAGATACAAGGAGAACATGGAGAGAAACCAGCAGATACAAGGAGAACCTGGAGAGAACCCAGCAGATACAAGGAGAACATGGAGAGAAACCAGCAGATACAAGGAGAACATGGAGAGAAACCAGCAGATACAAGGAGAACATGCAAGCTCCTCAGAGAAAGGCCCCAGTAGACCCCCAGGGAATTGAACCCACAACCTTCTTGCTGTAGGACAACAGTGCTAACCACTGCACCACTGTGTGGCCTCTGTTCAAACAGTGGACACGTTTTCCGTCTGTACCTTTGTATTAAAACACCTTCAACACGACCATGAAGCAACAGCAAAGCGGTGGTGCAAATTCTAGAACTTTGTCGGATTTTGGAAACTTGAATTGTGTTTTTGTTTGTAATGTAACTTAGAGTGTATATTTCCCCCTCTCTCTCCTCTGCAGTGCACCAGTGAGAGTGATGTCGACGGGCGAGGAGCAGGACAGTGAGGCGGCGGCGGCGGCGCCGCCCATGTACGTGTATGAATCCAAGGTCCACTGTGCCAACGTGCTCTTGAGCCTGGAGGAGCAGCGGCGCCAGGGCGTCCTCTGCGACGTGACGGTGCTGGTGGAGGGCAGGGAGGTGCGGGCGCACCGGGCCGTCCTGGCCGCCAGCAGCCGCTACTTCCTGCAGGCTCTGCTGGGCCACGACGGCTCACCTGGAGAAGCAGAGCCCGTCATCAGCCTGCCAGACAAGGTAAACGCCTCAAACACACACAGTGCACTGATGGCACAAGGCAAATGCAGTGTGTGAAATACCCGCCTGAACTTCAGCTTTCAGAGGTCAAACAGGGTCAATCACGTTGCCATATTGCTCCTTCAGATGCCCCAATTCTACCATCGCACATCAAACTATGCAACTTAAAACAATTTGGCCTCTGAAAGCAAGAAATGTAAAGATTAAACATGCAAAATAACCAGTGTGCAAAATAAAGGGGGTCCGTGGGCGATCCAGGAGGGGTCCAACCCCCCGCCCCCCGATTAAACCATGAGACCCCCGGAAAGCCTCAAAGCAAAATTTAAGGGGTCTCATAATTTTTCAAGAAGCTATTATTGTCGCCAATGTTCACGAAAATGATCACCCTGTCTGATATTCAAGCTTTTTAAAATACAAGTTTGTGTTTGTGTTTGTGTGTCTGTGTTGTTATGAAGACTGTGACTTGTATCCATGAAATATTGTGAGGTTATTATAGGCCTTTATTATAGGCCTCCTGCATGTTAAGGACATTTAGATTGGCCTTGAGTACCAATCAGGGGGATGTTGAAGGTGAATTCAAACACTCACCATCCCGGTCTCTCCTGCCATCCTTCTCTCTCGTCCTTCCTCATGGTGGACTGAGCTGCAGATTCTCTTGGATTCTCTCTTTGCCTATAAAGACGTGTGTGTGTACGCACGGGGGCAGCAGCTGCTGACGCTGGCTGAAAATAGCCTCAAGAATCACACAGATGCACAGACACACATATAGTTCATGTACATGCACACACAGCACATCTATAAAATAGACACCTACACCTTGCCATACATACACACACACACAGCAGAGTTCGTATGTAGACGCACATTTGCACACAGTAGTTGTGTTTACTATTGGGAATTTAAAAAAAGGATCCAAGCAGAAGACACTGAGGATAAATGACTGTCACAGAAACAACTTGAAGAAACAACTGAATGCATGCACTGTCACTGGGTTCAAGTCCCTCCTGTAGTGACTACATTTCTGTTTGTATTGTGGTTAGAAGTGTAGTTTGTCTGAATACTCTTTGAGCAGAGTCATTGAATTCAGTCGTCCAACCAAAATACTTCTTGTTTTAAATGTGTGACAGCCATCTCACCTGAAGGTTAAAGCAGCTGGAGGTGACTTTGGGTGGAAATGGTGAAGTGGCGAAGTCAACACGCTGCAGCGCCAGTTTACTGATGTGGGAAAATACAAACAGTGGCCTCGCTGGAGCGCTCGTATGTGTTCAGGAAAAACACCAACATGAAATGCAAAACAGACATTGACAATAACGGTGTAGCAAACGTTCAACTGTTTTATTACTTGGTCTTTCATCGAGGTTTCTTATTGGCTTCCATTCCCTCATTTTACAATCTTATGTATTTGTAACAGTAGTCTGTAAGACCGCCTCCAAATAAACGTGTGACGTTGCCACTTGAAAGTTACGCAGTGCAGTTACAGCCTGCACAACACCCCCCCCACCCACCCACCCACCCACCCACCCTCTCTCTCTCTCTCTCTCTCTCTCTCTCTCTCGCTGCCGAGCTGGCACCATTGGTCCTATTAGTCAGTTATCTACTGCTTTACAGAGGTTGGAATCATCATTTTATGGTGGAAAAGTTGCCTTGAGCTGCTTTAAGTGTGTAATATTTGGAAGAAACAGCGAGATCAAGTGGTTACAGTTTAGATTGCAGCATCTTTCACTTTCTCTCCCCCCTCCTGAGCTTGCCAGTGAACTACGGTGGCCCTGAACACCCAAACCTGGACACCTGCTCCACCTTCTTCTACTTCTTCTTCTTCTTGGTTGGTTTATTTGAGCACCCCCCTAGTGTTCAGCCTAATAACCAAACGCTCTGCTGTCAGGCAACTGGATTGTCCACACCAGGCTTCCTTAGAAATATGCTGGTGCAAGATGGCAGCTAACTGGGAGCACTGGGAGCCTGATTGATCTATGGAGTTCTCATATAACTATAATATAATAACATATAATGAATAAATATTTATTGTGAGTATACACTTTTCTAAGTGTATTTATAGTCCTTTATATGTTCAGCTTTTACCAATATAAAAATCATTAATTCAGTCAGATTTCACACACTGAACCTTTAAGGTGGTTCAATCACACAAATGCAGACATAAAGTGAGAAACCAAAGAGCACAAAACATTTTCGAGTGAGGAACATTACTAGCATGGAAATAGTGACGTCTACTGTGTGTGTGCGTGTGTGTCCATGTGTTTGTATTTCCCCTAATTTGTGAAGTCAGCAGCTGTAGAAGATGTGCAGTGCACTCTTCACATCAATCAAGGTTCTAACAAGTTTTGGTCTTAAATGCCAGGAATCTTACTCTGCATATTTGCAGCTCATTCTGAAGAATGGAAACCTTTGGACTGAAAATACTGATCAGGTCCTTAAACACCTCTTCTCTGCATGTCCCCCCCCCCACCAGGTGACGGCAAAGGGTTTTGCTCCACTGCTCCAGTTTGCCTACACGGCCAAGTTGGTCCTGAGTCGGGAGAACATCCAGGAAGTCATCCTGTGCGCCGACTTCCTGGGTGTGCACAACTTGGAGGACTCTTGTTTCCAGTTCCTTCAAGCACAGCTGCAGAGTGACGACCGACACGCCAGCAACTGCAAGGTGAAGTACGAAGACGACGTTGCGGCCGAGGACCAGTCGATAGAGACGAGGCAGTGGGCCAATCACGTAGCAAGCACCGATTCGCCTCCCGCCGACCTCTCCCAATGTCCGAAATACAGGAAATACCACTACCAGATCTCTGACGGTAAGCCCAATGGGGAGAGCCAGTACGGTGGTGACGACGTGGTCATGGCCAACCATACCTCAGTCAGCCCCTTGAGCTCCCGCCTGGCAGACCACCGGGCGGCGTCGCGAGCCCTCCTCACGCCCTCCAGGATCAAGGAGGAGCAGTTTGCCTACGAGGACGAGGGGGACGAAAGGAACGGCTGCGGCCAAGAGCTGTGCACCGAGGAGGAGGTTCTGGAGATGGAGCTGGAGCTGGAGGGGGTCCCTGTGGCGGCCGAGCACTCACCCAACGGGGGGTCGCCCTCGTCCTGCCTACGCTCCTACCTCCAGAGGGGCGGTCTGGATCTGAGCGCTGTGCCTGGCACCACCATCCAGCAGCTGCTCACCAACAGGTTGTCCCTCAACCACTACAAGGAGCTGGTCAAGGACCGGCAGAGGGACAAGAGGGACCTCAAGGCCAACGTGGCGGACGTAACCCCAGCGTTGCTGACCGGTACCAGCAAGAGTTTGGAGAGGCCGACGTCTGACGCCTCCTCCTCCTCCTCTTCCTCCTCCTCCAAGCACGAAGGAGAGCTGGACCGGTGCAGTGTCATCTTCTCCTCGGCGGCGGGGGAGCGACAGATTCTAGCACATTCCTACATCAACGAGAAATTCCGGGAGAAGGTCTCCAACCTGATGCAAGTAGAAGACCCCTCTGCCGGTTCTGGTCCGGCTCTCCTCAGCGGCAGCTGCCCCGTTCCCATCAAAGCGTCGGCCCACTCTTCCCCACCTCCCTCGGAGACGCAGACTCAGACCTCCAGTTCCAGATCTTCGTTTTCCTACCCGGAGGACACGGGCAGTGGCAGCTCACCTTCCAGCCTTCCTCACTTTGACTTCTCCAGCCAGTACTCAGGCTCTACCTCCGGGCTGCCGCACTGCCTGAGTGGCGGCGGCGGGGGGGCGGAGCAGCGGCAGACGCCCCACGGCAGAGACGTGGCCTTCTCTCAGGGTTGCACCAAGATCAAGAGTGAACAGGGATTCGGAGCCAGCGGCGCCAGCGGAGCCAGCGGAGCCAGCGGCGGCAACTCCAGCGACGACTCGGACTCCTTCTCCGAGGGGGACAGCGAGAGCGGCATCTCCAGAGTCGGCGGCCCCGAGGTTGGTGTGGCTTCCTCAGTAGAATGCCTGTGCCCACGTCTCCATCTCGATACTCTCCGGTCTTGACAAGGTCTTGGTTTTGGTTGGTGCCGTCTAGACTACAACCCTATGTACAGGAATGCGCACCTACTTTTTTGGCCTCACACAAATGTTGCCAGACTCGAAAATGGTGATGCGCCCTGAATTCAGGGCTTCTGGAAATGGGTGCTTAGAATAAGAATTTTCCTATTTTATCTATTATAATATTTATTTATTATTAAATGTAAAGTACAAAGTCTTGTTTGGAGACAGTTTGATGTGGCGGCAGAATGGGGGCACCCTACTGTATTTGGCACACCGACAGTGAACTCCTAGCCGCAACCATGGTTGTCTTTGCCCACTTGAAGAACATTGGTCAGAGACGACCACGATTCAGTTTTAGCGCTGAAATTGAATTAGAGACTTAAGGAAATCAATAAATACTCACATTACAGGCTGGTCTCAGCGATGGTGTGCGTGCACGTTTGTCTCAGTGGGACTCGCTCGTTTCCTTCAGCGAGAGCGACGACTAGCACGTGTAGCGCACGCACCCTGAAGGCACCGTGTGGTGGAGGAAGTTAACACGGTTGCCATGGGAACCTCTCCACACATGCATAGCTAACATGATGTGAGAATTTTTCACGGCTTAACATACGCACGTGCACGCTCACACACGCACATACACACAGGCAGGATATTAGCTTTATTAGATTGAAGCGGCCGTGGCCGTCAGTGTGAGTCACTGGAGATTTATTGCCACTGCGAGGGCACCAAGCGCTGCTCAGACGTGCTGCAACGCACACGCATGACAGTGTGTGTATCTACGACGCTACGCGTTATGTAACGCGTAGTATTTCTGACTCCGTCTTCATCAATTCCGCCGAACCTTGGTGGTCCAAACTGCCAGAGCGACGTTGCCGTGCAGTTGCATCATACATGTTTTGCAGCCTTTGTCTCTGTGAGCCACAGAAATGACGGCTTCGCATGAAAACAAGCCTTCAGCAAATCACTTTTCAAAAAGAAAGAAATGGCACGACTGTCAATCAAAGTTCTGTCTATTGAGGCTTAAATATAATCAGTGATGATTTGGAAAATCAGCGGCTGCATTTTAATAGAAATCACAGCACTTCATAATTATTACCTTTCCATCAAACTGGAGATAATGCAATGCAATGCAATGCAATGCAATGCAATGCAATGTAATGCAATGTAATGTCATATGAAATCTGACTTTTTAACATAACTGCATTGTGTGGCTTAATAGCCGAAACATTGTTTCAATGAGAACAGTGAAGGCACCACAGTGTACAGTTACATTTTACCTGTGTGTGTGTGTGTGTGTGTGTGTGTGTGTGTGTGCGCGCGCACGCGCGCATGTATGTGTGTGTGTGTGTGTGTGCTTGTGTGTGTGTGTGTGTGTGTGTGCGCGCGCATGTATGTGTGTGTATACGTGCGCATGTATGTGTGTGTGCGTGCACGTGTGCACGTGCCCGTCCGTGTCTGTTCTGTCCCACTTCTTCAACCCGACCTAGTTATGGTGACACCAACACACACACACACACACTATACAATGCCTGTAGGCAGGTAGAAAGTGTCTGCGTCCCCTCCACCATCTGCTGCTGCTCCTGACCTCTGACCCCTAACCCTCCCAAGCCTGCCCAGGCCATCCTACCTCTCCACACTTTACACTCAGCCTGCCTTCTTCATCATAAGTGTTAAAAAGACGTTTCCCTCCAGTTTCCTTTCATCTCATGTTTTTGGAACTTGTGATTGGTTGCTTGTGACTAACTTGTCATTTTTGATAGCAGCTTCTCTAAAATATAGCGGTAAAAAAATTAGAATGAATATCAACTTGCCATTTTATTTTTATTTTTAGGAATTGCTGCACTAATCTGTTGTGTCTGACCTGGACCACCACTTCCACAATAGTTTGCGTTTGATTTGATTTTTTTTTTTTTTCATTTTTCCCAGAACAAACCGCATGAGAAAATGTAAAAAAAACAAAAAAAAAACAAGAAAAAAACCAACTAAATTCAAAGAAGGAGGTAAACTAGTTTTATACAAGGGCAAAAAATGATAAGATGGAGCATCTCAAACTGTTCACCGCCAGTTAAAAATGGAAACCAGAACACGAGAGAGGAAGAGAGAGAGAGAGAGAGAGAGGGAGAGAGAGAGAGAGAGAGAGAGAGAGAGAGAGAGAGAGATGTGTGAGGGGATTTATGACCATCAGAGGCTCACTTTGTCATTCCAACCTTATTATGTGACTGCTGAGAGTCACAGAGCTATATATAGACAGTCTATAGAGTAAAAGGACAGACAGGCCCCTGAACGCACCGCGCGCACACACGAAGGAACCACTCGTTCATCCAAAAACAAGCGGCTTTCTTTCCTTCTGTCGTTCTTCTCTGCTCTGCTGTTGCACAAATGCATGATGTCATCTTTTACACTGCGCTGTGCTGAGCGCAGCTCAAACAGGAGGAAAAAAAACGGCTGTCGCAGCTCCGCTGGTGAGCTGCACTCTCACAGAGCGCGTGGAGTAACTGGTGGAGTAGAAGAACAGCTTGCGTTTTTCTTTTTCTTTTGTTTTTACGTTTTATTTCCAATCTGCAAATTTGACAAGGCTTCCTAAAACAATTCATTCACATGAAATAATATAACAAAGACAATTTAAGGAAGCAAAATTATCAAAACGCAGAAAGTAAAACTACGCTGGCTGTAATTTGACAGTCAATTAGTGGCTACTAGTTGCATGGCTTTCACAGTCATTTTACTGTAAGTATTTCACAGTAACTTGTTAAAACTACAACTCCTGTATCCTGTAATTTTCCAGCTTTTGTACAGCAGAAAACTGTTATTTACAGTACTTACGGTAGTTTCCTATGTACTCGCACTTTTACTGTGTAAGTAATGCAGTCAGTAATTTACTGTAACTTTACACTTGAAAAATAAGTGCAAGTTAAAAAAAAAATAGATATCTAGATCTTTTTTTTTTTTTTTTTTTTTTTAAAGGCAACTGTGAAGTGAACAAAGTCGAGTCAGCAGATTGATAATGAAATTCTCCTATGGTTACGCACCAATAGAGGAAGCACCAGAATGACCGCAAACACACAAAATGAAACCCTCGAAATCCTCACACTGAAATTCTAACATTAACAGTTCATATCAGATGAACCCATCCAAAAACACATCGAAATAAATAAAATACAGCAGCGTTGAGGAAAATTTCCAAAGAACAAAGAGCCACGAGCCGGGTCTGTCGTCGCAAGGAAGCAGACAAACACTGACACCTAGTGGACAGTGCACCGCAGTACTCTTTGTGAGAGGTTTTGCGACTTTTCCCCCTCAAAGTCCGTCACGTCACATCACGTCACGTGTACTAATCGATTAGAACGAGTTTTTTGTTGCTTATATTATTTTACGACCGAATAATATGATGCTAAGATTAATGAATAATGTTTGTGACAGGCAGGGCCGGCCCAAGCCTCCATGGGGCCCTAAGCAAAATTTGATTTTGGGGCCCTCTATTTCAGCCAATATTGACTGTTGATCATTCACGCACCTACTATGAGTTCAATGCAGCTCTGGTGTGTTTACATCCTATTGACGGCCTGACATGTCTTTACACGTGTATGTATTGCACGTTGAAATTATGCTGTTGCTGTATCTCCAAAGGTAAAATAATCAGAAACATAAGTAATACCAATGCAAACTTAATACGAATAATTTCAGTTAATGCATCATGGATCACGTTCAGGGTGCCACATATGGTTTTCACTCTCAAAGGGTAGCACATCCAGCTACAAGAGTGTCCTGGGGTTGATGTACACAACATTCCAAGTGATAAAGCACAAAGTGAGGTATATCATCTGGTTTTACTGAAAGTAACAAAAATAAACAGGTAGACAATGTTCTTGCGGTAAATGTGTCATCTGGTTTATTATTTTCGGTTTCAAAAAAGTGCAACAGCAAGGTGCAACAATAAGTTGTAGTGCAAGAACAACAATAACGTGCAACAACAACAACAAATAACACTTATATAGAAAATAATAAATTCAATTGTACAAAAACAGACAGAATAAAATAAAATAAACAATAAATACCACGCAAATACTTAATGATATAAATGAACAGTTACCTGAAACAAGGTAACACAAATGGTCTAAAAAAACAAATATAAAGTTGAATAATTAGGTCTTAAAACCATCCACTCCTTAAACCTGTGCTTCCTGGCTTTTCTAGAGGCAAAGTCACTTATGATGACATCACTGTAAGAAATCTGATGGCCAACTTTGTTGTTGATACTAATCACTGCCAGTCCACTCAGTCTTTCTTGTGCCATGGAAGATCTCAAGTAGTTCTTGATCAATTTGAGCTTGGAAAAGCTGCGCTCTGGAGAAGCAACTGTCACATGGAGAGTGCAGAGGCATTAAGAATCACACTTTCATCAGCAGCTGCACTCTGTTGAAAGTGTGTTTTTGTACAATAATATATCTTTGATCATATAGGAATCATCATTTATGCATGGAAAAAAATGGAATTCTTTTTTTTTTTATTATTATTTTTTATTGCTCTTGGGGGCCCCCTAGTGGCCTTGGGGCCCTAGCCGTCGCTTACTTCGCTTGTGCCTTGGGCCGGCTCTGATGACGGGCAACAGAATTGAATGTGTCTTATTTATCACACACACTCAACATGGAAGACAGTTCTGTAAAAAAAAAAAAAAAAATTGAATATGACGCTGAAGTTGGCGCCACATTCGCCGCGGTGCTTCTCAGGTTTCGATTCTACCTCTAAAAAAAGAATCCTCAATTTGACCGCTAGATGGCTGTGCTTATCCCAACACCTTTCAACATATGAAATTCAGCTAATCATTATGTCTATGTTCAGGTGGATTTTTCACACAATTATACATTAGAAATTGACTGTGAGATATCATGGTAAAGCCTGGGAGCTCTACTATCACAATCAGTTGACATAGTTCACGGGAAATAATTTTTGGCCTTTTGGGGGCACTCCGAAGTTGACAACGTGGCCATTGACCCTAGCCTCCATGCTCCTCATAGACTTGCATGGCATTAGGGTTAGGGTTTTGGGGTTCCTCACGTGCTAGAATCCCCAAATTGGGTGTGGGCGCTTCTTGAGGGATCCTGATCACAAAGCACGTGGCCTCACGGCTCTAGCACAAAGTTGACCTTTGACCCTGTTGGATCACCTTATTGTCTAGTGTCGTGCTGACGATCCACGTGTTCGTTTAATGAAGAGTTTTAGGAGAAGAATGCTGATTTTATTTTTAGCATGCAAATTCAGAATATGATTCTACAGAGCTCTGGGTCGAGTTCAAGCCTAACATCAACAAGTGCTATCAGGTCCTGAAGTCTGACTGACTCTTTGTCCCCTGGTCTTTTTGATAGAGAAGATCCAGTTGTTCTTGCTGGCGTGCTCAGATTACGTCCTCCTCTGATTGGTTGTCTGGTCTCCGCACCCGAGTCTCATCGGATGTTGCCGCTGCCTTTGTTCCCAGATGTAGGCTGAGTTCCGAGGTATAGATGCTTGGTAGGGAGATGCTGGATCCTCTCTCGGCCTGGTACCGCAGGTCACCTAAGGTCACTGTTTTATGATGGGCGCATTCCTGTCTCTTCTCTTTGGTATCATGTAACTCTGCACAGAATCTTATAGAGTATGTTAAGCATAGATTACCCATCTTTAAGAATGCATTGACTTATTTAAACATATTCATATCAATGATTATATAATTATGCATATTTATATCAGTGAGTATATAATGAGGCACGAGCATCAAGATTAAATTTAATATTACCTTCAATTGACATAATGATTTTTTATTTTTTTTTTATATTGAACGGTGTTGGAATAAGCACTGCCATCTAGTGGTCAAATCGGGGAACAATTTCTTTTAAGGTGGAATCGAAATTTATGCAGCACCGCGGCGAATGTGGCGCCACCTTCAGCGTCGTACCAAACCAAACAGCCACCACGATACAACTATGTGCACGTGAAAGAACATCAAGAAAACGTCGCAACAAGATAGAAAATACAATTTGCAATTTGCAAAGCAAACACAAAGCAGCATTCAGCGAAAAATGTTCAGTTTAGCCAAGATTAGCAATGAAAGAAACGAAATGTCTCCGCCGCTTCGATCCTGTTTCTCTTTCAGTCGTTAGAAAATACTCTGACAAACTAAGACGACCTTGTCTAACTTCTGCTTTTGTTTAAAAATAAAATAAATCAACAAGCCATTTTTTTTAAAGGCGACACCGTCATGGATCTGCCGTAAACTTGTGTGCGTTCCTGCTGCTGGCTTGCAGGTCAAGCTGCCCTTCCCTGTGGACCAGATCACCAACCTACCGCGCAACGACTTCCAGATCCTCATCAAGATGCACAAGCTGAGCTCGGAGCAGCTGGAGTTCATCCACGACATTCGCCGTCGCAGCAAGAACCGCATCGCCGCGCAGCGCTGCCGCAAGAGGAAGCTCGACTGCATCCAGAACCTGGAGTGCGAGATCCGCAAACTGGTAGGACGCAACCGCGCGCACGACACACTCACGCACCCACATAAACATTTGGCCCGTGCATACGTTTGTCTGGTGGAGGCACAACGGGGGGGGGGAGGGAAACAAAAGAACAAACAAAGCAAAGTTGCAACCAAATCAGTGTCTTTTGAAGCCCCACAGTGTTGAATCTTTCTTGAAATGAGTCTGAAAAACACTGCAGACTTGTTGCGACATTTTGGTTCAAGATCTTTATCAAGCGAATGTTTGTGTCAGAAGAGAAAGACGTCTTGAACTGGAGTTTAATTACCAGCCTGGCATTAAGACCTGATGTTAAAAAAAAAAACATCTATAAACATCAGTCTATTGAAACACACACTGTTTGGCGTCATTCGTTAACCCTGCCCCTCGCTGTCCTAGGGTGACGCCTTCCGGAACCCACGGTGTGAATACCGTAGTCCTTCAGTAAACAAGCAAGCTGCATTCATTCAGTGATGAGACGCTCGCACATTTTCAGAACGACCACGGCCACGATTCAACGTTGACTGGACCTGGGTGTGTCTTGAGGGATCCTGGTGAACCTGCAAGTGGTCCTATGTCTCTAGGACGAAGTTGACCTTTGACCCCACAGACTTGCATGGCATTAGGAAAAACCCTCGAACCCACCATTTTTTCACGTTATGACGTGAAGTCTCTTTATTTTTTCAAAAATCTATTTCGAAATAACGAAAAACAAAAGAACTGTCACATTTAAGTAGCGTGCTAGTTTCAGGCTTTAATGTGAAATTATCATCTACAGAACAAAAAACTTCACGTTACATCATGGAAGTTTCGCGTTTTTTACGCGATGGTCTTTTTTAATCTGATTTCTTCCCTCTCTGTGTCCTCCTGCCTTCCCTCCTCCAGGTGTGCGAGAAGGAGAAGCTGCTGAGTGAGCGGAACCAGCTGAAGGTGTGCATGTCGGAGCTGTGGCAGAACCTCTCCTACCTGTCGCAGCAGGTGCGGCGGGAGGTGCAGGACGCCCAGCAGCCGCCGCCCCCCACTTCCTCTTCTGCCACCGAGGTCTCGGCCAGCATCGACCTCACTTCCTGTCCGCCGTCGCCCTCTTCCTCCTTCTCCTCCTCCACCTCTGACAACGAGGGCTTGTCCCGGTCCCGGTCCGGTTCCGGGCCCGGTGGCAGCAGCAGCAGCAGGAGGAAGAGCGGGAGGAGTAGTACCGGAGCGGGCCAGCAGGGGGCAGACTGTCCGCGCAGCCCCGCAGTGACGGTGGATTTTTGTCAGGAAATGACGGAGAAATGCACGACGACGGAGGAGCAGCAGCAGAAGCGACGCGAGGCTTGTACTTAAAGAGAGAGAGGAGGTGCAGACACTGACTCCTTTCTTATCCTTGAGATGTGAATTGTTGTTGTTTGTTTGTTTGTTAATTATTCCGTTGACTTTGAATTTCACAAACGTCTTATCAGCAATACTGCGCAACAGGTATTTTTAAAGTGGCGACGAAGCAAAAGCACTGGCAGCTTTTCTCTCTGAAGGATCCTCCTTCCTTCCTTCTCTTTCTTTCTATCTCTCTCTCTTTGTTTTGTGTCATATCTTTCTTTTCATCTTTCTTTCCGTCTCTTTTCTGCCTTTCTTTTATCTTTGTGTCCTATCTTTCCATCTATCTATCTTTGTGTTTGTTTTTCTCTTCATCTTTCTTTCTTTCTTTCTTCTCTCTCCCTCCGCTCCTTTGTCCGCCCATCCCGACTCCTCCTCCTTGTCGCTCCTCCACTCCTTCACTCCCTCTCTCTCTCTCCTGTCATTGTGGGAGGTTGAACTCAGGAATCTCTCCGAATGTTGCGTTTTTCAATGTGCGCGGACAGTTTTTTCCCCCTGCGGCCGTCCGGCCAACAGCAGCTCCGAGTCGGAAGAAATCAACACATAATCACACAGTCAGTCAGTGAATCAGTGAGTCAGTGGAGTGAGCCGTTCAGACCTGTTGCTAGCGTACCGACCCCTCGAGCCGGGAATCAAAAGGTCAAACTTAACTTAACACGATATAACTTAACTTAACTTAACTCAACTTAAACTTAACTTGAACGACAAATCTCCAGTGCTTAGAAATTGCAATTTTAACCATTTTAAAATGGAATCAAACCCGAGCCTGTGTCGCTTTTTCAGTTCAATTTTTCTTTTATACCTCAAGTTTTTTTTTTCATTTTTGGCTCGTAACGTCCACATCCAATCTGACATTGACGAGTGCGGATTCAGAAAAACCTCTTCTTGGCCGGCTTCCTTCGCCTCCTCCCCACTTGGCCGAGGGAGGGATGGAGGGATGGAGACAGTGAAGGATGGAGGGATGGAGGAGATCAGTCAGCGTGTTATCCAGTGTATCCACAAACTCTCCTTGGACACCAAAAGCTTGCCTTTTGTTGTAGAACTGCATTTCTTCAGGAACCGCGTGGACTTTTCCAAGTGAAAAAAACTCAAACCAAAGGTGTGTAATACTCACAATTTCAGCGTTACGTGAAAAGAAAAAGCTCAATCTGTCGTTATGCAACACTGCTTTTGTCAAGCGTCATTGTTTTCATTTTTTTTTTTTTTTTTGGACTTTCTATTGTACTCGGACAGATGTTTCTCCTCATTTTTCCCGCCTCAATGTTTGCCACTGAATCGCATTGTCACCGCAGTGCGTGGCCTCCGCCACCAGGTGTCACCCTTCATTTTCACCGAGTCCAGGTGGCCATCAGATTTAATACCACCGTGAACTGGCCATCTTTTGAAGATACAGTTTTATTATTTTTCTTGTTGCAGATGATCAACGCGCTCGAATGTTGCTGCAACATTGTAGAATCTCGGAGGTTGGAACATTCACTTGCATTACGCATTACACTTCACGTTACGTTTTTTTTTTCCAATGGTTCCTTGAACATTTTTTTTAGCGAGGCGCTGAAACATTTCTTTTTGCAGTTTTTATGTCATAAATGGAGACAAACTGATTGGAGTCCAGTTAGTACTGGCACCGGCTTCCCATCGACATCAGTGACGGTGAAAACCTGTTCTTGCAAAGCGGGTATGAAGCTAAGAATCAAAGTCAATCACGCACTGCAGTAAACACAGTGACAGGATCAGTTTTCGTTTAAAAAACGATTCGTCAGAAACAGTTGTACTTTGTACTTGTAGTTCTTTTATGTCAGCAAACTAAAGCCGCTCATGTTTTCAGAACTAGCACAGTGACACCTTTGTGTCCGCTTAGAGAAATACAGCTTTATTTTAATTCTCTGTCATTGACAGTCATCCCAAACTGTACGAAGAACGCTAATTGTTTTTAGCATCTAGCACAGAATTCAGGCTTAAAGCCTCTGAGAGAAACAATCTGAAGGGCTTTGTTGCATTTTTGGCCCCTGGAAAAATAAATCTCACAGTTGATTTTGAAATTAATGAATATAGAGTACTTAAAAAAAAAAAAAAAAAAACGTGCAAGTCCAGCTCTAAATGTTCTTTTGGCCCCGTGTTACTATTTTGTGTCTTTTTAAGTAGCGTGTTGTTTTTGTACTTTGTACTTACGAACCTTCAAGTGGAAACAACCTGTATTCGCTACACTAAGTCGATGGAAGACGCCTACGGAGATTGTTGTTTGTTTTTCTCTCACTCTCGCCATACAAAAGCATTCATTTCCACTGTCCAATAAGCAGCAGTCAGAGAGTTCACAGCGGCGAACAAACACACTGGCCCCTTATTGATTTAGGGAGATGCCAAATTCATGTGCTGTGGAAAAAGTCAATGTTGGTTGGGGGCACGTGGCTGCGCTGAGTGCTACACTGGAGCACAGCGGGGGTCCGCAAGCTCTGCACAATGCTTCCAAACTCGGCTTTAAACCGCTTCAGCTCCGACAGGAAGTAGTATTCTTGACAAAGAAAAACAACGCACTGGATTATCCCGAAGCCAAAGGTTGCTTTGTCCCTTATTGTTGTTGGTTTTGTTGTTGCTATTAGCATTTTGTCTTTTACAGCAGACGGGCGGCGACTCGAAGATGTGATTTTCGTACCTCCTACACTGTTACCGGGATCTCATGATATCTTGCAGTATTATTCTAAAGTGGAAATTCACAGTCAATTACTGGCCACCGAGCTGCGTTACTTTCACAGTGAAGGTGCAAGTACACAGTAAATTACTGTAATTTTCAGCTACATGCTGCTGTATTGCAGCAATTTCACGAAAGCTTTGAAATTTCGGGATGCGGTTGTAGTTTTACGATCATTTACTGCGAAATATCGACAGTAAAATGACCGCAAAAGTAATGCAGCTAGTGGCCAGTTCACTACTGTAAATCTACAGCCATCTCACAGTGTACGAAAAGAACATCTCAAAGTAGCCCAGCAAGCATCTGTCACAGAAGAATAACGCTCATAGCAACATTTACCTATGAATACACAATCAACCTCATTCACTCCATATTGCTTTTGTTCATCATATACGCTCATTCATTGGCATTATTTTTGATTTCCCGTCATACTACTGCCTATTCAGTGTCTGTGCTAACAACAGTGTCCAGCGCCCCCTGTGGCCACGGCGTGAAATAACACAAGGAAAGGGGATTTCAAAAATCCACCAGGACCTTCAGTTATATAAAAGCCAACCATCAGAATGTACGTGATTCCTCAGAGTGCAACCGCTCACTCACTCACTCACTCGCTCACTCACTCGCTCACTCGGCCTGTTTCCCATCGATTTCCCATAATGATAATGTGAACTTGTTAATTTATTTTTTATTCAGTCGGGACTCTTGCTATGGTTGGATGGGGTTTGGGTTGGGGGGGGGTGTTGGGGGGGTCTAGAACTTTATGACATAGATGTAAAATGTAGGTCGATACTAATTCTTAGAATTGATTTGTTCATGGTGGTATTTTCTCCTTTTTTACTATTTGACAGTAGTCCTTCCTTTTGACCAAGTACTTGCTTATTGCTTATTTTTAACTTAAAAAGGGGGGTGTGAGTATGTTTACAAAGTTTGTGCGTGTGTGATACTTTGTTTTGTAAAAGACGTGATTAATACTCGGGAATTAAGTTAAAATAGCAGATTTTTTTTATTTAATTTTATGGTATGATTTCATGTTTTTTTCATTGTGTTTTTTTTTTTATGATTACAATAATTATTTTTCTTGTTGTTGTTGTTGTGAAGAGAATGCATCCAGCAAGTGCAGCTACAATATCTTTGCCTTAGAGGTTACAGAGGCCAAACGGTTCAGTATGTGGGAACAAATGAAAGGAAGCAGGTTCTGTGTTGCCACAATGTCATCAAATGTCCACGTGGCACCATGTGATCCCTGTTGCGTGTCTTTGTTTTTGCAGATGAAGCCACGAAGAGGTATCATTTTCATTTTTTATTTTGTTTTTTTTTTTCTATTTATTTTTATTTTATTTTATTTTTTTGGATCCGAGACAAAACTATGAAAATTGGAATTTCCATGTGGGTTATGTTTTTAAAAAAAAACAACGAAAAAAAACCCTTGAAAACCTAAAGTGTTCAATCCTGGCGACACAAGGACGGAAAAAGAAAAATAAGTTAGAGATGCAATGTGTGATGAATATTGTGCAAGAATTTCAGAGAGTCTGAAGTCCGCGCAATTGACGATCAGCATATAATCCACCAACCTCTTCAAATATTTATGTCATTTGTACTTTCCTTGCAAAGATATCAGCTAAATGTGCTGGTAAATGTGCTTATCGTGCTATATTTTATTTTATTTTAAATAATACTTTGTTTTGTTTACCCAATGTTGAGCACAGTAGGTGTCCAAATAGGAAAAACAAAAAAAAATGGTTGATGATGCAGCGTTGGACGAGTCGTTGGAAAAACGTAAAAAAGAGAACTGGAGAAAATGAGTCGGATGAAGCAAAACTTGACTGTGCTTCGCAAAGAGGCATCGTTGCGATCCTTTGACGCTATTTAATGGTTGCACTTCAATAGAAAAAGAGATGGAAAGTCTTTCTGGGAACAGATGTTGCACTCTCGACAACCCTACAGGCTTTTTGCACAAAACACACAGTAACGAGTGGACTTCAGGTTACAACGTGGACAATGCAGCACTATTATTTTTCAAAGTATAACTATGACTATTACTATGACTGTAGAGTTTCAAGCTAGTTACCAGTGTCCTTGGTTTTTACAAACTTTCCCATTTTAGTGCTGCTGCTGAACGTCCTTCAAATGATTTGAAGGATCCCTAAATGTTTAGCTTCATTTTACCTGCTGGAGATTTTTTGAACTTTATCCTCCCAATTAAACTGCACTTGGATGATGTTGACGACCACTCCAGTGATCGTCACAGTGCTGTCGTTGGGTTTGGTCGGTGGCCTGCCTGCCTGCCTGCCTGCCTCTGGGTTTCTCACTGCCTTCGCCCACCACAACAGACAACGGTACAATGGCCTTATTGGAAGCCAGGAGAGCTCTCCTCCAGACGTGCTAACGTGCTAATGCGGGAGTCAATAATGCTGGAGGAGGCGAGGGAGCAGATCCTGATACACAACGTCAGTGACGTAAACAAGAAAAACAACAGTATGGAGTTTCCTTCAGAGGAAAACATAATGTTGAGAAACTACTGCTTCAGTCCTCTGGTGTCTTAAACCAGGACGCAGTCCAACACTGTAGGTTGCGTTTCTCTTTTGTATCTACGCTATGTAGCACCAAGATTCTGTCTGTTGTGTTATATTTGTGCGTTAAAGGCATTCTTCCCAGACTGTAGCCTAGTTTTCTGTTGAACTTTTTCTCACAGTAGTCATTTCATACGCACACACACACACACACACACACACACGCACGCACGCACGCGCGCGTGCATGTATGTGTGTGTTTAATGGAAGGAACCTTCCTTGGACAGCTGCTGTGTCCCATCAGTTTGTTTCATTCTGTTTCTGTTAGTTTTAGAAAGTTAACGGTTGTTCAAACCAGAAAACTTCCTCCCAGATGGAAGTTTGTGTTTTCAAAGTAGATGCCTTTACTTTGCAGTTTAAAGTACACGGGAGCACTTAATCTGATGTGTTTACAGGCTGCGGTAATCGGGGGCTCTTTCAGACGATGTATTCTGATTTTTGAGGGATTTTCTTTTCTTTTTCTTTTTTTGGTTTATTTTCGAACAAACTCAAAGCACTTATCTACCTAAACGATTCAGCATACCTCTTCTCATGGGTAAGGACTGTATAAAAGACATGTCAACAGTTTTCCGTGGCATTTTTACAGTGGTTACTTCATTTGTATTTGTACATTTTGGTGACACGTCATTCTTTGACTGTTAAATACGGATTCAGCATTTTTTTTTTTTTTTTTAAACAACAATTGTTCCCTTTTTTTCAATCTTTGAATGTTCATACTTGCCCGTGTTTGTTTTGAATATTTTTGTAAATATTGTGCGACATGTTTTGTTTCATTTGATATGAAAAAGTTTCTTTAGCATTTTTTGCCTCCAGGCAATATTTGTTGAGAAATAAAAGAAAAAAGCATGACAGTTTCCTCTGGCGGCGCTCGTGATTGCTGACCTCTTTAACAATCATTTAATCACAATTTAATACAAAGCATCGAGAAAAAAAAAAATTTACCACCAAATATCTGTATAGAAATGTACACAAGTTCACACATATACTTTTTGAATCTGTTGATTTTCTTTAGAAAAAGGTGTTTGATGCTTGAAAAAGTCCGTGTCCCAGTAGCAAACATATCCTCTGAGGAGAGTTGCTCCACAATCCATTGTGTTGTTTTTGCACAGTCCTAAAAAACAATAACAAATGTGTCCACTTGCAGAGAAGTGTTTTTTTAAAAAAACAATCCTTTCCTCGTCACAAACACATAATAGGCAATTTAAGGTGCTTTTCAAATACCAAACACACTGGTCGTTGGCTGACTGGGTGGCTTTGGACCCATGTGACTCCCGGAGGGCCAATGTTGAGGCTGGATCTCTGATAACAGTTTCTTGCTGTACTTTTGGGTCCCAGCTGGGCTGCGGGGACGCCGCAGCTTCCTTCTGATTGGTCATGATGTTTGGCCTGGAAGCCGTCTTCACTTCTTCATAATGGAGGAGATATCCAGGAAGACGCTCTGAAGGAGAGAGGAAAAGCTTCTCAATTCACGTCTTTCATTCCACAGTTCACCGTTCACAGTTTACCGCTCATATTTTCATGTTTCTGTTAAAATGTATTTTTCAGGATTCTTTTTAACAAGGTAGGGTTACAGTTGGCCGTAGATATTGACAAATTTTTAACTACATCAAATTAAATAATTTCTATTGTAAAAGTCAAACAACGTTATTTAAGAGAAAGAAAAAAGTACTTAAGAATTTATACAACTCAAGATACAGTTTGTTAAACTTTCTTAACTGTGCCGTGAATATTTGTATGTATTCATAAAAGTAAAGTCAATTTAAGAATCGATGTAAATGTTGCATGGTACATTTTGGATTGTTCTATTATTTCTTACAGTACTATTATATATGTGCAGCTTCTGAGCTTGTGCTAGATTTGCGTAAAAATGTGTCTGGCGTGATGATAGTACAGCAAAAACTTCTGATAGATGTGACTCAGGAATAAGTACAATTGACAACAATAATTAAAGCTGCAAGCAGCGTTTGCGGGACTGAGCCTATGTGGTGGCCGCCTGCTGACGACGTCCGCCAACTGCCTATGCCCCCCATACCCCCATGTCGATGCCCCGATGTTGAGCCATTTTTGGGCGATTAAATACCCATGTTGTCAGAACCAAAGAGCTCAATTTAAAACAACTCTTATCACTTTGGATGAATAATTTGATTTGAATAGAATTGTATGTTTCCAAAGAGACATAAGCGTTTCATTGGTTGTGGCCTGTCAACACAGATGTTTTTGTATCTCGTAAGCCACAACTATGTTAGAGTGGCAATGCTTTTGGTTTATTTAAAGTGTAGCGAGGCTGTGCTCTCCTAATACTAGACCACTGACCAGCTCAGTGGTCTAGTGGTAGAGGGTCCCCCTGAGACTGGTAGGTTGTGGATTTGGTCCCCAGCCTGGTCAGACCAAAGACTGTAAAAATGGTTCCCATTGCTTCCCTGCTTGGCACTCAGTATTCGGGGTTGGAATCAGGGGGTTTGATCACCCAATGATTCCCGGGTGCAGTACCGCTGCTGCCCTCCGCTCCCTCAGGGGATGATGGGTCAAATGTGGAGGACAAATTTCCCATCCTCATCAGTGGGACTTTAACTTTAATGTTGGCCCATTTTAACCAATACATGGTCCAATGTATGACCAACATCACGTTTCCAAAACTGAATTCCCAACCATCGACCTTTGACCATGACACTAAGTTAGTAGGTTGAGTTTGGTTGACCTTCTGTATGATCCGTATCCCTGAACATAAATCATAAAGTTAAACAAAAAGGTCTGTGACATTGCATAAATAAAGGGCTATGACAATACGTCAACTGGTAGATTTGTGTAGCTCTTTACTTGCCATTGACATTCTTCGGCCTCCAGCGGGAGGCATCATGGGCATGTCTCCCTGCAAGGAGCCCAGCTCGTCAGACTCCTCTGAGGTATGTAAGGAAGGGCTGGTGGAGCGACTGATGGAGGACAAGCTGTCAGACGGTGGCCGAATCATGAAGCTGGTCTTCCTGGGGTGAGGGTTCAGAACCCCACTTCCCGCTGATTCCCTCCGATCGTCTCCTTCCAACTCCCTCGCAATGCTTGGCCTTAAGGTGCTTAGGGGATGAGGATGTTCCCCGTCCTCGGGTTCCTCCAGATGAGTAGTCGTACTTTCCTCCATGACGGAAACAGCAGAAGTCCATCCTATGTGGTGGTCCACCATGGACGCGCGGACCTCCGGGCCCTCTTGCCTTTGGGGCACTTGAATCGCAAAGTTCTGCGCGGACCTGGGCGGCATCCTTGGTTGAGCGGAGATATAGTTGGGAGTGTGTCCCAGGTAGGCCAGGCTGTTGTGTCTGGGAGGGTCCAGGTTGGATTTGAGTCCGCTGTTGTAATACGGAGGCTTTGTGTCCGCCTCTGGAATAACTTTGAAGGTCTGAGTCAAAGGCCCGTTGTGAGGTGATACATTGCTCATAACGCAGAGATGTGGTAACGATCCCCTCTTTCTGGACTTGTAAATCAAGCTGTCATCTTCTGTGTACCTCTCCCCGTAAAGTGTCTGTTTGATTTTTCTGATACCCAAGTGGGATATTTCCAAAATGTTGAGGAAAAGCGAAACACCGGCAATGGCAATCATGAAGGCCATGAAAATAGTCTTCTCGGTGGGCCTGGAGATGTAACAGTCCACGCTGTTGGGACAAGGCAGCCTCTCACACTTATAAAGCGGTTCCAACTGGATGCCGTAAAGTACACACTGGCCCAGGATGAAGCAGACCTCAACCAATGAGCGAGTCAGGATATGGATGATGTAGGTTCTCAGAAGAGAGCCTCTGAGAGGAGCCTTCTTCACTTTCCTCTGCTCGTCCAGCCGCCTCAGCTCCTTCTCCACACGCTTGTGCTCGTCCATTGCCAGCTCCACCTCATCCAGCTCCTCCTTCAGCTGGGCGCGCTTGCGATGCCGCTCCTTCTCCAGCGTTCGGATGCAGTACAGGGCGTGGCCCATGTAGACCAACGACGGCGCAGAGACAAAGATGACTTGCAGGACCCAGAAGCGGATGAGGGAGATGGGGAAGGCACGGTCGTAACACACAGCCTTGCAACCCGGCTGGTCGGTGTTGCAGACGAACTCGGACTGCTCGTCGTCCCACACGTCCTCGGCCGCCGCCCCCAGGATCAGCATGCGGAAGATGAAGAGGATGGTGAGCCAGATTTTGCCCACAATGGTGGAGTGAATGTGGACCTCTTCTAGGATGCTGCCCAACAGGTTCCAGTCACCCATGGTCAATGCCACATGTCCTCAAACTGTGGAGACAGCATATACATACAAAGGAAAATATAAATAATACAACAACTGGTTCCGTGAACACTGTTAGAGAGCAGAACAACATTTAACATTTTGTATTTTTTGCTAAATTAAATTATTGTACCACTGTATCATTTCCAAAGCATGCAGTGCTCAACCATGTAAGTATCACGTTTGGACTTCAAGCATGTCCTACCAGTAAGGGAAAGAAGTTTATTCAACATTTCTATTCTCAATCTTAATTGTGTTGTTTGTTTGTCTGTTATTTTTTAGGTATCAGAATGTGATCAACTGTTGTAGTAAAGGTAAAAGGCGATTACATTGAAATGAACTTCAAGTTCATCCTGATCTTAATGGAGGGCCAGGTTGAGACCAAGGGACACCTGCACTGGACCAACATGTCCGTTGGATGTTGTGGCATGATACTGGACTGGTCATGGTTATTATATGAATATATCGAATTACATGGACTTTGGTTCAAGAAGACACTTGCAACACAAATGTTACAGTCCAATTTGTTTCCAGTGCAGACAAATTACTTATGACCAAACAAGAAAATCCTGCATCATGAAATGTATGTTGCTTGTTGATGTTCATTGATAAAAGCATGTCTGTAGTTTCTGTTTCAGAAAAGCAGTGTATATTAAACTTTCACCCATGCTGTTGTACAGCTGCATGCTGTGACATTGTGCCTTATGACCACAACCTAGCCATGCTCATCATTACCAAAGTCAACTACTATATAGTAGCATAGCATCTCCGATAGCTTTACAAATGATCAGTATTGGGGAGTAACGCGTTACATGTAACATTGTTACATAACTTCCGTTACATGATTGTAACAATTTGAAATGCAATTTTTTTTTATTTGTGGAATGATTCTTGATTATGACAATTATTACTAAACTTGATCATTTTTTCAAAAAAAAAGGCTGAACTCTCTGTTTAATCATTTTGTTTTTGTTGCTTTGGTTTTCTGGCACACTGGCTTGGCACGACCACCGCTTCCCGCCAAAGACGAAGGTTTGATATGTTATGTTGGGGGTTGATTCTCCGGTCCAAAGTATGGAATTGCAGCGCCCCCTACCACTCACCTGCTAGTTGAGTTTTCAAATTGTCAAGCGTTAGTCTGAGCAACTTACAAGTTTACTTGTGTTTTTATACTTATGTAGCTCAGCCAACCAATTCAATGGGGCTGTCGACAAATGAACCAAAAACCAAAATTGAAATCAAATCGAGTGACTATATTGCGTCTTTAAGCAAGATTAATAAGAACCCCCTCCCCCCCAGTAAATACAACTTTACGTTTTCAGAACTTTCTGCTTTCTTTTTTTTTTTAACTGTTTGTCCATGCAGTTCCATTGCAAATCCCCATTATCACAAGCACATCCAGCCACACTGTATTGTCAATGAATACTGAATCAATCTGCACAGTGATCAGGTATCTCAATGAGATGATGACACATTGCTGTGGATTCAGAGAGAGAGAGAGAGAGAGAGAGAGAGAGAGAGAGCCGTCACGGGTTGTTTGTGTGTAATAACAGCCTCGTCCCACAGTCGATTATTTTGATGGTTGGACTCAGAAGGAAACTCGACAAGTTAAGAAAACAAATAGTTTTGAAGATTTAGGATTTAAAGGGTTTTTATTTGCAGTATCATAACACATTGGTTCCCGAAAACATTCCTTTCTGCTACACCAGGGATGGTCAATCGTTTTGACTGGTGGGGCCACAGTGGGTTCTACAGTGTGCCAGAGGGGGGTAGCGGAGCAGCAGCAGATGGATGGAGTGTTCTGGTGAGCCACCTCATAGGAGGAAACAATCTATCCTGGGATATTATGGAGGAAACATGTTGCTGTAATTTCAATGGAAAATGAAGCAAAGCAAAGTTGCAGCCAAGTCAGAGTCTCTGAAGCCCCACCAGGGTGTTTAGCTCTTAGAACCACCCAGAACCACCCCTGGACCACCAGGGTGTTAAGCTCTTTATTGAAATGACTCTAGAAACACTGCAAACATGGAGGAAATACAGCTGTTTATGACTGACTAACTATTAATATAATTTCTTTAAATGCTTTAACGGGGGCCGTAGGTTTGCCTACACCCGGGGCGTAGTTTGCCTACGCCCTGTCCGTATTTTGCCTACGCCCGGGCCGTAGGTTTGCCTACGCCTGGGCTAGAGCCTGGACTTTTCCTTGTCTAAGTAATAATAAATATGTGGTGTTCAAGCAGTAGACAGAGCCAATGGAAATGTATTTTTCAAGAGGGGCAGATCTAACCGCTGGGGTTTTCCTGTTAAACTGAAAGCCAACAGATGAGCAGCAGCAGTACTCACGTATCACTGGTCGTGTTCGGTTCTCCCGTTGGTGCTTCATCATCTGTATAAAAACCTCCCCGGACTGGCGAGCATCCATACGGCTAACCCCCTACGGAGGTGTGCGGCGGTGTACTCCCTGTGGTACTCCTGTGGTACTCCTGTGGTACTCCCAAACTGCGGTCCACATCCCCCCCCCTATTGGCTGCCTCTGCCGCGGTGTGTTTGCGGTCCCGCTGAGCTGTGCGCTCTCTCTCCGTGTTACATGCAGAGTTCACAGGATGTGAGCATCGATCACCTCGCGGCTGGACGGCCGCTCACTGGCCCTCCCCCACCGGCCCAGGCGAGTAGCGCTGCCAACTCCGACTCGCGCCATCAATATCATATATCAATATCATATTTTTTTGCATGTCTTGTAACACAGTAATAATCATGTACTAACATAGAACAACTAAGTAACAAATAAGAATAATAAATTGATGAGGCCTCCTTGTGGAGCCTCTCCACCCTGAAGATTCCAGCCACTAGGGGGTGTTTGACATGTTGAGATTTGTTGCTATTCATTTGATTTTGATTTTTTTTTTTTTTTTTCCATGATGGACATTGTAGTTTTTTTTTTGTGTGTTTTTGAGGTTTCACCTGCAAGTTCCTGTTTGTTTTGTTGGAATTTGGGATGAGGTGGAGAGGGGTGATGCATGTCAGGCCGTGTACATGCACGCATGAGTGCTTCCTGCATGGATCCAATTCAGCAGAACTGTTGACAGAGATGTGGTAGAAAATGACACTGCCAAAACATTCTCACATCGCAGAGCGAAGTTACAAGTTAAGCGCTTTTTTTTGGAACATATCTTTATTTGTATTCACAAACATCACGTCACAAATGAAACTTTTGTTTTTTGAGTATCCGGCCACCCATTTTCAATACCCACTTATTCCTGAACTCAGGGATATATAAATATATACATATACAGTATATAAACATACATAATACATAGGCTCCAGCTGACCCCCATGACCCTGAGTCAGAACTGCTAAACAAAAGCAGTGAGATGAGTTTGTTCAAAGTGACAGTGGTAGTGAGGAGGTGGTGACCACAGCCTGCACCCCTCACTGCGGGGGTGGTGCGGGGAGGGGCAACAACAACAGTACATGTACATATAATACTGGCTTGGTTCGGGTGGGGGGGTGGGGCTGCATAAAAAGTGAGCTTGCGTGCCTGCAGGGCTGTAATGAGGTTTCCATCTGACAGTCAATGGACCATCGATTCCATTTTCCCCTTCAGAAGCTGCAGTGGCTGCTGAGGCCACATGTCACACCAGGATCATCAGCTTACGCAATCACCACCACCACAGCAGCAGCAGCAGCAGCAGCAGCAGATACCAGCTGGTCTGGCTGGAGCTCCGGACTGTCAGTCAGCTGACTGACTGACTGGCTGGCGGGCTTGCTGATTGGCTGATTGGCCCAGCACCTCCAACTTTAGCATCAGTGAACATACTGGGTCCGTTGCTTGTTGTTGGTTCTGTCATTATCATTATTTCTTTTTCTTGTTTTTCTTTTTTTTGACTGCTTCCTTGTGTCTGTTAGAAAAATTCTCGGTAGCACTTTTTATGAAGGTCTATTGTATAATGCATTATGAGTGCCAACATTAGCCATTGTAATGCCTTTTTGATGGTTCCAGGTGGTTCTAGCTGGTTCTGTGGTGGTTCTAGATGGTTCTGTGGTTGTTCTAGGTGGTTCGGTGGTGGTTCTAGATGGTTCTTTGGTGGTTCTGGGTGGTTCTGGGCTGGTTCTGGTGGTGGTTGCAGGCCAGGCATGGCCAAACTACGAAACCTGAAACACTGTAGAACCCATTGTGGCCCACCAGTCAAAAAGTTTATTTTAAAAAGATTATGTTATTGTTTCATTGTTGCATGTTCTCAAAATCAAATGCAAATAATTAGTTTTACTTTCTGAAAAGTTGGTTTTGTCATTTCGTTATTTATTTTTTGTTTTGTCTCGTTGGTGTCATATAATAGCGGCGGTGGACTCAGTGTCTAGAGTTACATTTTGTATTAACCGCAAAACTAATTTGTTTTCCCACACAGACAATGACAGCAAATGAACACTTCAACAGTATAATACATATTTAGATAATTGTAAATAATCAAACTGTTCATAACATGTAAATCTCTTGGTTTTTGTTTTTTTTTCCTTCTCTTTGCACGACTTTTTGTTGC
>NW_027466071.1:4910000-5137500 GCF_046127955.1 Nelusetta ayraudi
GTTGCTGTAATGTCAATGGAAAATGAAGCAAAGCAAAGTTGCAACCAAATCAGGGTCTTTGAAGCCCCACCAGGGTGTTTAGCTCTTAGAACCACCAAGAACCATCCAGAACCACCAAGAACCATCCAGAACAATCCAGAACCACCCAAAACCACCAGGGTGTTGAGCTCTTTATTGAAATGACTCTGAAAACACTGCACTCATGGAGGAGACGCAGCTGTTTGATGACTGACTGACTGTTGATATCAAGTTGGCTGGATTAAAAAGTTTTTTAACGGGCCTACTGCAGGGTGCAGGTCCGAACCTGAGGCGCTCTGGCCAGCAGCAGAGCCACGTCCTTGTGCTGGTTGTCTCGAGCTTTGTCCAGCGCTGTTTTACCGGCCTGCAAGTCACAGTGTATTAGTACTTTGTCAGGGTCCCACCTGTGTATTTACACACAAAGCGTGAGTGACTCACGTGGTTCCTGGCGGTCCCGTCCGTGCCGGCCTCCAGCAGGAGCTGCACCGCCCTCTTGTGGTTGAGAGCAGCAGCCACGTGCAGAGCCGTGTCCCCGGCCTGGAGGCCCCATGCAGTACAAAAACACACTCAGTATTTGTACACAAGTATTTTTACCTGTGTGTTGCCTGGATTTACAGGTTTGGTAGAATATTCTTCACATAATGGATGGATATATATGTGTGTGTATAAATATATATATACATACATATATACGCATATATATATATATATACATATATACGTATATATATATATATATATACGTATATATATATATATATATATATGTATATACATATGTATATATATATATATATATATATACATATATATATATATATATTTACACTCCTGGTCTATGCAGTATATTCAAGTACTGTGGCCTCTGTTACTTCCTCACTACAGTGCAATGTGAGGTGCAGCACCTGGTTGGTGTCGGTCACTGCACACACAGAGTGCAGCAGGATCTTCAGCACCCCCTGGTGGTTGTAGCGAGCAGCCACATGCAGACAGGTGTCGCCCACCTGGGAAGACAGAGGGACCAGAACCACAGGTTGGATCACCCTTGGTCTCTGCCTGCACCGGTCATGCTGAAGTGGCCGTGAGGCAGCGTCACACAATTTATTCCACAGCCCCCAAATTTATCCAACTTGAAATCATAAAAACAAACTTTGTGCCAGGTGGAGTCAATGAATGAGTGCAAGCATTGAATTCAATTGTGCGTCTCACGTTGTTCTTGCAGCTCGGCGCTGAGCCGCCCAGCAGCAGAACTCGAGCGCTCTGAGTGTGAGCGTTCTGACAGGCCAGGTGCAGCGGCGTGTTCCCTGCCTGCAGACATTACAACACTCATGTTAACACACTCATATTAACACACTCATATTAACACACTTTATTTATTATAACATAGTAAGAATAAAACTAAACAACAAAGTGAGCCAAAAATGTATCAAGAAAAGAAAAACCTGCACAAAGGTTTAATTTGTATACGTACTTATTGATACTTGCAGAGGTCAAAGGTCACTCGTATTACTCTCGTCTCATAATGTCTGAATGAATTTGCCATTGGAATTGATTCCAAGTTTTTCTTTTGTCTTATTTTTGGCTGACTGTGTCTAAACAGTGAATGTTGTTCCAACCTTGTTCCTGATGTTGACGTCTGCGCCTGCTTTGACCAGCAGCTTGACGCAGCTGGAGAAGCCGTGCCAGGACACCTCGTGCAGTGCAACGTTGCCCTCCTTCAACACACAGGAACAGCCGACGTCAAACTGCCGTCTGGGACAACATGCAAGGCGGCAGCTGTCTGACCCCTGACCCCTCACCCCTGACCTTGTCCTGCAGGTCCACGGCGCAGCCTCCCTGGATGAGAGCAGCCACGGCGTCGCTGTTGCCCAGAGCAGCGGCTCGGTGCAAGGCTGTGTGGTGGCCCTGACCAGGAGGTGGCGCTGGAGGGCTCTGGTCCACTAGCTGCTGACAAGAACACACACACACACACACACGTCTCATTTTGGCATTTAGCATTTAGCCATTGCGGTGTTACAGCAAAACTGTGACTTTTGTTGAGCTCAGGCATGAGCAAACTATGGCCCGGGGGCCATATGTGGCCCATTAAAGCTTTTTAATCCGGCCCTTAGGCTGAACTTGAAGAAATGATATTAACAGTCAGTCAGTCATCAAACAGCTGCATCTCCTCCATGTCTGCAGTGTTTGCAGAGTCATTTCAATAAAGAACTCAACAGACTTTATGTTGCAACTTTGCTTTGCTTCATTTTCCAGTGACATTACAGCAACCTGTGTTCTCCATAACATCCCAGGATAGATGGTTTCCTCCTATGAGGTGGCTCACCACAACACTGCATCCATCTGCTGCTGCTCCGCTGCCCCCCTCTGGCCCACTGTGGAACCCACTGTGGCCCAGCAGTCAAACAGTGCAGGTCACCACTGATCCAGCAGAGTGTTGTGGAGATGTTGGGTTGTGTGATTGTGTATTTGATGAGTTTAGAGGGAGGGAGCGCTGTACACACCTCTCTACCTCATTGTTGTACTCTAGGAAATATGAAGTGTGTTGATGTTTGCTTGAATCAACATGAAGTCGTTCATCCAGCCAGATGTTCACTGTCCAGCTGTGGTCTGGTGCCGATGCAGCAGTGCAGGCTTCAGCTTATAGCCTGCATAGATTGCAGCCGGTGCTTAATCTTTGTGTGTGATTAGAAACAGCAGCAACTCAGCCGCACCAGGATCATTGTGTCCACCGTCTTTAATCTGCTGAGCTCCTTGTCAGGACACACAACCCTGGCTTGGTGTGTGGAAAGGTCGGTGTTTGCTGCTGGAGCTCATGAAGCTCTCAGAAAACAAGGGCTTCCCATCTGATGGAGGGTTGGACTGTGTGCAGGTCATCTACACAGTACTGACAGATTAACAAGACGTTTTATTGCACCTTGCTGAAATGTGAGTGGCTGCAGTTGTACAGTCTGATGAATGACCTGCAGGGGGCGCTCCTTCTTGCACTGAGGGTGAGGGTGCATTCACTACCACTGTACAGACTGGAATACTAGCATCGCCTTGCAGTGTCCATCACCTCCCTGCACTCGTGTACTTATACTGCAAACATCAACATCACTGTATATTACTAGACTCAGATACTCCTGCATCTCATATCAACACTTGAATTATCCATTTGCACACACACACACACACACACACACACACTGCACATTTGTATTTAATTCACTGCTCAGCTCTCTGATTGGATGTTGTTGTTTTTTTCATTTCCCTGAGGGAATCCCAAGGGGATCAATAAAGTATTTCTAAGTCTAAGCTAATAATTTTAATATTGTCAATGTGCAATGACAATAAAGTTGAATCTGATCTGACTCCATGCGCGGCTCCACACGTCCATCATGGACATGAAGATACTGCATCAGTCAACACCAGTAGCGGGAGACTCACAACACAACACTGCACATCTTCATCATCATAAAGTCACTTCAGAGGCTTCAGTGATGAATCTACTCACCGGAGGGACGTCCGTTGCTTCCATCCCATTGGCCGTCCCCTCGGTGCCTCCTCCACTGACCGCTAAAACACACACTCATAAAAAGGAAATGTATATATTTGAATACATGCCAGTGCCACTGCCGAGAGGAGCAATCAGGGGAGAGTTCACTGCAAAACCAGCTCGGTTCTTGCTGGGTTTAGAATGTGAGACAAGTGGAAGAGGATGACAACAGCAGTGTGTGTGTGTGTGTGTGTGTGTGTATGTGAAAGCAGAGGAGGAGGCCAGCTGTTGTTGTAGTGCTGTTACAGCTGAGAGAGAGAGAGAGAGACAGAGTGAGAGAGAGGGGGGGGCGGAGAGAGGGAGAGAGCGAGAGAGAGGAGAGAGAGAGGGAGAAAGAGAGAGAGAGGGAGAAAAAGAGAGAGAGGAGAAAGAGAGAGAGATGGAGAAAGAGAGAGGAGAGAGAGGGAGAAAGAGAGAGAGAGGGAGAAAAAGAGAGAGAGAGAGGAGAGAGAAGAGAGAGAGAAGGAGAAAGAGAGGGAGAGGGAGAAAGAGAGGGAGAGGGGGAGAGAGAGAGGGAGAAAGACAGAGAGAGGGAGAAAGACAGAGAGAGGGAGAAAGAGAGAGAGGGAGAGAGAGAGAGAGGGAGAGAGAGAGAGAGGGAGAGAGGGAGAAAGAGGGAGTGAGAGAGGGGGGGCTCCTCACAGTCAGATCTTTATCTGCCACCATCTACAAAGCCACACTAAGAGCTTTAATCTCATACTTGTGTGTGTGTGACATGGTCAGTGCTGTAAAAATATATTAGTACACGTGCACGCACGCACGCACGCACGCACACACACACACACACACCACGTGAAATTCACCCACATTTGCAGTTGTTTTTTCTCTTTGTATTGTGGATGCGGGTGGGATTAGAGCAGCCAGATTAAATGTTAAATGTGTGCACGGCTGTGTGTTGCATTAAAAAGGGCCGGCGGGTCCAAACCTGCTGAGAGGAAGCAACAGTGTGGCAAAACACAAAGAATGACAGAGAAAAAACATCAAGGCTCTTGAAGAAATCCAACATTTCCAGTGTTTTTAGTGAAAGAACAAAGGAATCCACTGCAGTTAATCTCAATCTGTGTATTTGTGTTGCAGCATCGCAGTGTTCTGCAGTGCACTTTGATCTGACAGATGACAAAGCAACTTTCACATCGAGTCCTCGGGATGCAGCTGAACGGCAGAAATCATCTTTAAACAAACCTGTTCACACTTTTACACTCACTCAGTCAGCCACTCAGTCAGTTTCAGTCAGTCACTCAGTTTCAGTCAGTCACTCAGTCAGTTTCAGTCACTCACTCAGTCACTCACTCAGTCAGTCACTCAGTCAGTTTCAGTCAGTCAGTTTCAGTCAGTCACTCAGTCAGTTTCAGTCACTCACTCAGTCACTCACTCAGTCAGTCAGTCAGTCAGTTAGTTTCAGTCTCCTTGGGCGTCTGACTGGAAGATCAGGTGGATATTTTGGGGGAGGTGTTGCATTTTGCCATTATTATTATCATTATTATTATTAGTAGTAGTAATAATCATCATCATCATCATCATCAATCTGGTGACCTCCTGACCTTCATGAATTCAGAGCACAATCAATCAATCAATCCCAAAGGAAAAAGATGAAAATGATCCAAAACTAACTACACGTCAAACTACGCAATCAGTTCCAGGCCACTGTCCAGCCAGTTGTTGACTGTGGAGGTCAGACTGGACGGAGCTGAGACCTCCTGTTGAGTCAGCTCCACCAAGTCACGTGATCACTTCCCAGCTGTCTGGACTTGTTGGACACTTGAATGCTGCACTGTGTACAACTGATGGCAACAGCAGTACTGAGATGAATACTGGTGAGGCACTTGAACAAAAACACTGTGTACAGCAAAGAATAAAATTACTCAAAATGCTGGAAAAAGTTATTGGACGCGTGAATGCATCGCTCAATGCCATTGGAAGAAACTATCTTAGCACTTAGCACGTTAGCCAGTTTGAAGGTCCTTTCTACCAGAACTGGCTAACTTGCTGACGGTAAACTCTAACTGACGGTCAGTTATTGGAATGAGCCTTAGAAGTTTCCAGAATGAATATATATATTAATAAATACATCATAAATCAATGCAAGTCATTACTATCAATATATTTTTGCATTTGAATGCATTTCCTTTATAAAACATGACTGAAATCCGCATCATATAAACTGGTCTGATAACTGGTATTCGTTGTAGTATTACAGTATTAATGGTTATAATTGGACAATTGTGATATGAGCTGGTCACTGCAATTGAGTCCAGAGTGTTTGCTCTCTCCAGGAAGTGTTCTGGTCATGTGAGGGGCGGGGGCGGGGCATGACATCATGCAGTCAGATCCTGCGGCAGCCATTGGACGACCATGTGCGCCACCTGGCTGGCGGCGTCCAGGACGAAGGCGTGTCGGAAGCCTCGTTCGCACAGCCGCAGGTCAGCGTGAGGGAAGTCCTGCTTCATGTCCTGGTAGAACTGCACGGGGCACCAGTGGTCCGTGGCGCCGTAGTAAAATATCAGCTGTGTGTGGACACCGGACCATAATCAACACCATCACTTCACTCATTCACTCATTCAATTTGCTCTGTTTGACTTCAACGTTTTTTTTCTGCCAAATTATTTTCGTGCCAATTGCAAAAATCACTGACAATAAAACTCCATGAGAGTCAAAGTCGACTCTCAGTCAGCACGAGGAGTTCCCAGCTGACTCTGTAGTTTAGGTTTAATGTTAATATCTTAGAATACATAAAGTAACCAACCAACCAAATGATGTGTGTGTGTGTGTGTGTGTGTGTGTGTGTGTGTGTGTGTGTTAAATGTCATGTCGCGTCTAAACTCTCTGTATGCTGGTGGAAGGTTCTCAAAAGTACTGGTACAAATGCAGTAGTACTGCAGTGGTAGAGGTGGGACGGTGTCACCTTGTCCAGGTTCTCCCTGATGGTAACATTGTCTCTGTCCAGGACCTCCCTCATCTCTTCACCCCCCATGTACATGGCATTGGCTGCACCAAGACAAAAACAACATCCAATTAAAATTCAATAGATAATAAATATTAACAAAATATTGTACATTTATAACACTCTAGCAAATAAAATGGCACGCACGCGCGCGTGCACGCACACACACACACACGCACACACAGGCACAGGGGCATCAAAACAGCTCCAAGACCTACTTTGAGGGCTGCGACACACCAGTTGAGAATCATTGATCGCTTTTTTCGTAAAATTAAAATGACTCTTGTGATCACTCTGGTACACTCTGGTACACTGTAGTACACTCTGGTACACTGTATTACACTCTAGTACACGAGTACTCTGGTACACTCTGGTACACTCTAGTGCACTCTAGTGCACTCTAGTGCACTCTATTGAACTCTATTGAACTCTATTGAACTCTGGTACACTCTAGTGCACTCTATTGAACTCTATTGAACTCTATTGAACTCTATTGAACTCTGGTACACTCTAGTACACTGTATTATACCCCAGTACACTCTGGTACACTCTGGTACACTGTATTATACTCTAGTACACTCTGGTACACTCTGGTACACTGTATTATACCCTAGTATACTCTAGTACACTCTGGTACACTCTATTGAACTCTGGTACACTCTGGAGAAACTGGATTCAATCAGTGAACCCCTTGCCACTGTGAAGTGAAGCCAGTGCTAGCTGTTGGTGGTGAGTGTGAGGCTGGAGGCCCTGAAGGCACCTGCGCAGTCTCCTGCCAGCAGCTCCACGGTGGGCTGCAGTACCGCCGGGTCCAGGCAGGGCAGGCGGCCCAGCGCCAGTCGCACCAGGCCCGCTTTGAGCCGCTCCGGCAGCAGAGACAGCAGGAAGAGCGGCAGGTAGGCCAGGTAGCGCAGCTGGCACAGCACCGGGGTCATGACCTTTCCCTGGGGGGTCTGGGCCATGCGCTCAATGGTGGGGAACAGCAGGACGGCCTTCACCACCTGCAGCGCAGTCAAATGAATACCAACAAAGTGGTCAAAGGACACAACCAGCATGCCTCTCACACACACACACACACACAACAATTCAGATCATATTTAGCAGCCTGAAAACTGCTGGCAAGGAAAAGAAAAAGAATGACAACATTGAATTTATTTCAATTCATTCATTAATTAACCAACAGTGATGTGATTTGATGAAATGTGCTCTTTAATTTCAGTTTAAAAGCACATTAAAAATAATTTATTTATACAGACACACACACACAGGAGGAGGAGGAGGAGGATGCAAAGGAGGAGGAGGAGGAGGAGGAGGAGGAGGAGGGGGGGGGGCAGGAGGATGAGGAGGAGGAGGAGGATGAGGAGGAGGGGGTGCAGGAGGATGAGGAGGAGGAGGGGGGGCAGTGTGGGAGTGACTGACGTTGAGCTCGGGCCGTCTCTTCATCATCTCCAGGATGATGTAGCAGCCGATGGAGTGGCCCAGCAGCACCAGGCGGGTGTGGGGGGGGACGTGTCTCCTGAAGAAGGACAGCTTGTGCTCAATCTGCCCGTTCAAACCAAACACGTCGCCGTCCGCTGCCCAGGAGGCGTCTGGCCAGGAAAGGAAAGAGCAGAAATAATCACGAGTGATGACGGTGCCGCTGGAGGAATCCTTCCCAGTCAGCGAGCGGCAGAACTTCAGTGACCCGCCACAATATTTTCCCTTTGACGTCTAACAGAGGGACACACAGAAGCGGTCCGACGCTCATCAATTCAGCACTTTGTCATCGTGGAAATGGAAAATACATGAAGGAAGAAATAAAAGCAACAATACCAACAAAAAAAAAAGAAACGGTGTCCGACCAAGCAATCAGCTGGACAGTTTCAGGCACATACTGTACAGAAACATCTTCAATAAATAATATCAAGTGAATACGAGACACTCGCTGCTCAGAAGAAGCTCTACCTTAATATGAAGTTGGAGTAATAACATAATTGTGCAACTGAAAACAAAAAAAAAGAAAAGAAAAGCCACTTATTCAGTATCGCCCTCGTTGTAGACAGGGTGGAGGAGGAGAAAAAGGAGCAAAAAAAAAAGAAAGAAAAGAAAAAAAAACCCAAGGGTATCAACAGCCCTCTGCAGATGTGGATTAAGAACAGCTTTTCAGGTTGTTATGATAACAAGTCTTCTCTTGGGCTACAACTATTCTGGTGAGAAGCCATGCTAAATGTTACAGCATATTAACTCGAGCTTCAGAAGGGATCTGGATGAATTACCGGAGGAAGTTCTGAAAAGGGGGTGAGAAGGTGTGGAGGGGAAACAAAGAGAAGAAGAAGAAGAAGAAGAAGAAGAAGAAGAAGAAGAAGAAGAAGAAGAAGAAAGGCAATGAGTTTTCAAAACAATGTTGCATCACTGCTTTTTCCTACCTAGCAGGTCCATGGAGTCTGGGGGAGTGCAGTGACCAGCGTGGCTCACGGCCCACACTGGGTGCTGGTAGCCACACAAGCGGTGAATGGTTTGCATGAAGGTCCTGTAGAAGCCCACCACACCTGGGTTCCCTGCAGAGCAAGAAGAGCAAACCACACACACCTGGGAATGGCTCCATGAAGAAAGATCTGCATTAGCATTTAACATTTAGCATTTAGCCATTTGTGGAGCTCAGGTCTGGGAAAACTACGGCCCGGGGGCCACGTGCGGCTCGTTAAGCTTTTTAATCTGACCTGCAGAACCTGAAGAAATAGAAACAGTCAGTCAGTCATCAAACAGCTGCAGCTCCTCCATGAGTGCAGGGTTTCCACACTCAGTTCAATAAAGAGCTCAACACCCGGGTGGTTCTGGGTGGTTCTGGGTGGTTCTAAGAGCTCAACACCATGGTAGTTCTGGGTGGTTCTGGGTGGTTCTGGGTGGTTCTAAGAGCTAAACACCCTGGTGGGGCTTCAAAGACACTGATTTGGTTGCAACTTTGCTTTGCTTCATTTTCCATTGACATTACAGCAACATGTTTCCTCCATGATATCCCAGGGTAGATGGTTTCCTCTATGAGGTGGCTCACCAGAACACTCCATCCATCTGCTGCTGCTCCGCTACCCCCCTCTGGCACACTGTAGAACCCAGTGTGGCCCCACCAGTCAACCAGTTGGACCACCCTTTGTGTACCCAGTAGTTACTCCGTTAGTTGGATGTGGTTCCAACCGCACGTTTGCCTTGAAAGCAACTCTTTCTTGTGATGTCACAACTGCTATTTCATAGCAACTGGACCTCTGTCGAGCTCTCGTGGCCCCAGCAGTCAGCAGCTTGGCCCACCCTGGCCTGGCTGTTGTGCAGGACAGAGTCATTCTGCAGCAAACACCACAGCCGTAACAACGGCAGCAATGTTTCCCCGCGGGCTCTCATCCATCGATGGTACACGCAGTTTACCGGGGAGTCGCCTCAGTTTCGTGACTAGAACATCAACAATGTGACTCACCTGGAATGACGACAAACAGCAGCTTGTGTCCAGAGTGTAAGCGGCAGGGGCCAAACTTGAGCAGCTCTGTGGCGGCTCCGCAGCAGTAGATGAACTCAGTCTCAGGCTCATCTCGCTCCTCCATCACCTCAGCTAAGGACACAACGAGAGAACCAGTGGTGAACCCACTGGCATTAATAACTGGAGCCGGTGTCGCCCTGGCGAGCAACACTGCAAACCTTGCGTGAAAATATGTAAATGTGAAGCGTGTTGTAATCTCCTGCGAAGAGTTCACAGGTTGGAGGTGTTACATAAAATACAGAGCCACCGGCCCTGTTTGTTTAATCAGCAGGGGTCAAAGGTGACATGGTCCACCAGTGTTACAAAGGTCTCAGTGAGCAGCCGAGCATGCGAAGCCTTGCTTGAAACATACGTCGACGCATGGCACTCACACAACCTCAGAGGAATCACAACAGGAAATCTTCACCAAAAGATTGGAGCTTCGCTTCTTCTCACTGCTTTTTCAAATTAGGAGCTTGAACGTTCTCCTAATCTTGCTTCCTTGAATGTCTTTTCTGTAGTCTTCATTTATGTGAAGGAATTATTCAATAGCAGTTTGGAGGCCTTCTGGGAACCCTATGTACGTGATGTGAAGGGTCAGAGGTCAAGCTCAGCTTTACTCGTCATCAGCAGCACTGCACCTCTTGGTAAATTCAGGTTTATATGTGTATATATGTATGTATATGTTTATAACAATCCCCTGGACAACGCAGTTCTTCCTACAATGACCGATACAAAGTCTGAATTCAAAGAACAAACAGACGTTCGATGACAAACAATAGAAGTGAATCTAAAGGGCAACATGTCAACAATACAATGGGGAAAATAACATAAGCTGACTGCTGATACAAACGGATCTGCAAACAAACTACGTACCTATTATAAAAAAAAGAAGTATTAAAAAATAAAAGACTGCATGATAAATATATGAAACACACGCGACTGAAACTGAATTCCTGTCAAAACTTCTCAGGCGATATACAAAAACTCCCTTGATTAAATTAAGCTAAGTTAATAAAATAATAAATATCATCCTAATGACGCCTCCCAGAGTTGGTAGCTACCAATAACTGGCAGTGGTACGTTGTTATATATATTTATTATTTTATTTTTTATTTTTCTTTCGGAAGCAAAGCCACTGATACCCGTTTAATCCGAGTGTCCTGCACTTCAACCCGGTCCCCGTTATCAAGTTACGTCAAATATGGTTTAACTGTCACTTTAAGTCATAAATAATGAGTTTTAAAACCTCTCTTCTTTACCTTTTTAAAACAGTGCGAGAAGATAGACGACGTTCCCCTCCTCAATCCGCCGGTACATGTTCTCATTACACATCCATGGGTTTGACACTAGCTCCGCCTACTTCCTGGTTACGTCATGTCCCCCTTGCCTACGGATGCCGATGTGGATTTGAACTAAAAGGTGGTCGCGATTTTCGCGAATATCCCAGGAAGAGATAGTACATAGGAACAGGTTATATGGATCTATCAAGGACATGGACTATCAATTACAAACGTTCATTTATTGAAATATAACTTTACCCCCTTGTCAACTTTTGTGTGTAATGTACTGATGTGTTTCTGGTCCAACTGTATTTTATTCAATAACATTGACAATCAAATGACATGATGCCAAAAATGAAGATATAACGGTATCAGGATTATACTAATAATAATAATAATAATAATAATAATAATAATAATATATTAGTAGTAGTAGTATTAGAAGTATTATCATTATTAGCAGTGGTATTTATTTTTAAAACTAATTTATTAGTAGTAGTAGGAGCAGTAGTATTAGTAATGATAATAATAATCACAATAATAACAAAATTAATAGTTATAATGAACTTTTTTTTATGTTTACTCCGACACAATTTTAGTTGAACTATTACCCAAGGTTTAACCAGTTTAACCAGACTGAGATGCTGAGATGCAATCTCAGCCAATCAGAACGAGCCGAGAAACAGCACGCACGACAGCATGACATCACGGTGAGAAAAAAAACTCTTCATGACTTAATAATCTACAGCAGAAAGAATTATTATGAACCACGTTACAGGTTGCATCATGCATGGGAATCCTGGAAGTACCGTGGTTGATCGTATGAATTTAGCAGTTTTATAATTCAGTATATACACTGGGTAAATATTGGGGGGAAAAATTTACAGTCAAAGAAAAAATGCAACCTAGTAAACAAATGACTTCATTTAAATAACGATTCAAATTAGACTTTGTTTTATTTCAAAGCAAAGACCAACAGGCACGGTGTTATTGTCACAAACACATGATTTGTTACCATAACTGCAACAAAACAAAATGAAACAAACACTAACAGTGAGGATGATGTTAAACAGGAAACTCGCAGTGTACTTGACTCACAACATTAAGATGTTAAACATAAGCTACAAACTAGTTGTAGTTTGGGTAGTTTGATCTATTGTATACCTCAACACTTTAAAATAACAAGAAGATAAAACCATTAGAAATATGCAATTTTTTTTGTTTGTCCACAATTGAAGTCACATAGAAATTAAAATGAGTTCAGAGATGGAAAGACTCATTTTTCATTTTTAGTAAGATACACATCTTGCTTTTTCATAACAATTCCAAATGTTGGTCTTAACTGTGTTGATTTAAGTTTTACAGATTCAAACCACAGAAAACAAATATACTATTCATAATGTACAAATAATAATCATTTTTGAGTAGAAATCTGAGTCATTATCACATTTTAAACACCTCACATGAGAGTCTTTCCTTTCCTTTCCTTTTTTTTTTTTTACTCTCTGTAATTTTGCATGCTGCTGGGAAACTGCAATTTTTCCCATTGTGGGATAATAACCTTTATTCACATTGTTATTCTTATTGCCATTGAGAAACAATCCTCTCTGACACAAACTTCATCAAACATGGCCGGGTCAGAACCTCAGCTGCCTTGGCCACTCGCTGAAAGACCTCCATTGAAAAGGTAAAGGAATTTCAATGTCCATGTTATTGTTGTTTACTTTGACATATGGTGCTGCAATCTGGGAACTTTTTTCGATCAGAGCCATGAAGTTATTAATTCCTCCGTAGAGATGTGATTGAAAAGTAGCGATGACTTGCCTGGTGTCGTTATTTACCCGCTCCATGTTTAAAGCTCGATAAGCCTGTTGAACGTTCAGCTCCGAGAGCTCTTTGTATTCGTGCAAAATTATATCTACCTCTTTATGATATTCTTGGGAGGACTTCACGATGTCCTTTTGGATCGCGTCTAATTTCGAAGCAATGACAAGGTTTTCATCTTGTAGGTAAAGCAGAAGATCTTCGCCTTTTTCGGCAATCACTCTGCCAAAGTCATTGACTACGCTGTGCAGGAAATGAAGCCCTTTGTCTGCTAAGAGTCTGAGCTGGTCGAGGGCAAAATTCACGAAGGATATCGCTTTATCCAGGACATCATTTCCATCAAGGACGACATCAGTTCCAAGTGGAATGAACCGCACTTGCCTGATGTAAGCACAGATCTCTTCCAAGTAGCTGGTAAAGCTTTGAAGGACCCTCTCCGAGGCTCTTGACACGGACTGATGAGCTAGCTGCAAAATCTGCAAGACTGACAACTTCTCTTCTCGTCCGGGCACATTAAACTTCACGTGTCTCAAAAAGTATCGTACCACATGCAAAAAGTTATTGAACTGCTCTTGAGTGGAATTTACAATTTTTCCAGACTGTAATGTCAAGGTCTCGATCATATTTTGCATTCTCATGGACAGGAAGCGGTCCGAGGTTTTCCCATAAATGTATTGCCCCTTATCAATGAAATGCGCCATTGAAATATGGAGATTTGTCAAAGACGCAGAAGCATCATCATAGACTTTTTCTACGAAATTAGAAAATGCGTTTTTCAGCATCACGCTCCCTCTGTTGAGATCAAAGCCAAAGTGGTCCTTGTGATACTTATCAGTACACTTGAGCACAGCGTCACTCATGGCAGGAATCCTCTCTTTAGTTCCCTCGATGACATCATGAAGGACGTCCCAGTTCCATGATGTATGCACCATCAACATCCTTGAACTTTGAAGTGTGGCAGAGGCAGTTAAGATATCAGTGTCCTCCTCGGGGGTGGACTATAAGAAGAAAAAACACCATGAGAACAATTAATTACTATCACCTATTATTTCAAATGGTCACCAATGAGAGTAGGTTCAACCTTCACACCAGACAGATGCAAAAGTTCTACATATGGCATGGAGAACCTTATGTTGCCTGCTACATCATTCACGTTTGGTGACTGGTTTGGTAGTGGGTCACAGTGATGGTCTGGGAGGCACAGACCTCTACAGGTTAGATAAGGGCACCCTGTCTACCATTAGGTGTTAGGATGAAATCCTCGGATCTATTGTCCTTCCACTGCCTTCACTGGTGCAGTGGGACCACGGTTACTCCTGGTACACCACAATGCCCAACTCCTTGTGGCTATAATATGCAGGCACTTCCTGAATGATTAAGGAATTGATACTCAGTGATGCCCTGGTCCAGATCTGGGAGGAGATGCCCCAAGGAAACCATCCACCCAAAACCAGAGGGCCACACAAAGTTGCTACAATGACATTTTGGTAAAATGGACCAGTCTGCTGCAGCCTTTTATTACTTTCATTTTGGGGGTATTTTTGATTTCACCACTCCATAAAGTGATCATTTTCATTTCCATCAAATTATGTGGCACCCTTTTTTTGCAAATAAACCACCACCACCATCACTACCACTACCACCACTACATCAAACACATCACCACTATCCCCTGACCCCCAAACCACGCAATCCAGTTAGATCTGATGTGGGTTAGGGTTCTGGAAGTGTTCCTCTATTTTATTGAGCTGTGGTGAAATGAAGAAGTGCCTCACCGGGTAGTGACAAAACAGTTTTCCAGACACCTCTGACAAGGACCTCCGCTGGAGATGAAATCCAAGGAAACCGGACGTTGGTGACAACATAGATAGAGTGATGGAATCTTTGTGGGAAGCGATGCGGAAGCTTGTGTCGAAAAACGTTTGGCTGGTAACATCAGCGGTAAATGTATGATGAGATTCCCTTTAAAATAGAGAGACATAAGAGGCGTTTTCTTCTGAATCTCTGGTTGATCCTGTTAAAAAGCTGAGGAATTTGCACAAGATTACACTTTTGGTTAAGAAACTTTTTTACCTTAAATCTGTCAGTGATGTCTGACTCTTTGTCCTGATGGGGGGAAAATTCATTCATAAAAAAGATGAAAGAACAGGAAAAAATGTGACACTCAGCATATAATCCACCCATGTATGCTATATGATTTGAAGATTAGTTGGAAATATATATATATATATATATATATATATATATATATATATATGTATATATACATATATATATATACATATATATATATATATATGTATATATATATATAAATATGTAAACAAAACAATGTAGCATAAATAAACATTTGCATATGTAGACATTATTGTTTGCTGTGATGTGTTTGATGTGTATCATGTTCTATCGTCACGTACTGTGACGATAGAACCACGATAGAAGTGCCACTGTATGCCAGTTAAAGCTAATTCTGTTCCAGTCCAGATGATGGTGGCGGTGCACCACGAGCTGTCATAACTTGGCACAAACTTCAAAGAAGAGGAGGCTTTATAAGCGTGTCTCAGAAGTTAGAATATAAAATCAGGCAAAAGCAGTGGCTTGCTATGAAGCTCCAGACTTTGATTTACCTCGGGTGTGGGGCCAAAATGTGTCGACAATTTACATTCACATCATTGTGAATAAACTTGCACATCCCATCCAAGCTGATTCCTCCGTCTTCGTACCCAAGGGTGGCACTGCCTAAGAACCAAAATGAGCAAAAAGTATTGCAGACTAGCGATCCATATTAAGTTTTCTATTCAACACAAGCGTTGTAAGTCTTACCCATTAGGTCATATTCCAAGAAAACCATGGTGGAGGTACTGGTAGAACTCAGCGTAGTCACAAGGGTAGAGTTTTTCTTCTTCACATTGGCATTTGTGGACATGTTTAATATGGAGGAAGAAACCTTCAAAGTAGCACTTAGGTCCCCAAACGCTGGGACAAAGACACTTGAAGGTACATAAAGGGACATTTCAGGGATTTCAATAGTTTGTTCTGGGATGACAATACTTGGGAGTTCAAAGTTTGAAATCTGGCTTGCGATCTCATCCAGGCTAACTGCGTAGTCGCCAAAGGTCAGTGGTTCTGGTAGTTGAAACGATGAGACTTTGATTTCATATTGTGGCAGTTTGAATGCAACAAAAGACATTTTCCCCTGGAGGTACTCGGTCTTCACGCTGAAGCTCGGCACTGACATCATGGGCAAGCCAGGAAGTTGGAATTCAAAGGCTGTGGTTGCAATCTCACTTGGAATGTTAAGATTTTGAGGATCAATTGTTTGGGGATTTATATGTAAATTAGTAAATGGCACATCCAAGGCTGGGACCGAGAATACAGGGAGGGTCAGTGAATCAGGGAGGTCAGGGTTTTTGAACTGCACGGCTTTTATGGAGTGCTGAATGTCTTTTACCCAAGAGGGCACAGCAATTCTAATTCCAGGCATGCTAAACGTGATACCACTGTCTGATAGTTCCACAGGTATTGTATACTCTTGACCATCCTTACTCTTTGTATATGTAATACTGGAAGAGATGTTCAGGAACTGCAACCTGCCTGTACTTGTGACCTGATCAAACTTGAGAATATCCCAGAGGGTCTTCCGATATACAGGAAACGTAACTTCTTTCAAGAAAGTTAGTGGGCCTTCCACTGACTCAGTCAAGTCCATTCGCACTTCAGACTCGTCATTGGATACTAGGAAATCATGAGCGTGTATGAAAGATGCCAGTTGCTCCTTGCCGCTCCAGGCAAATGACTGCATTTCTGAGCCAATGGAAAAGGCAATGTTCTGCACGAGTTCAGCTTGACCCAGATTGCTCGGCTGAATTGCATTAATGTTCAATTTAGTCATAAATGTTTTTAGAGGAACAACATCCAATTCTCCATTCACAACGTGCCTTCCATTTGAACGGAAAAATGTTGAATTAAAGTTGTTGATGCTTGTGATATCGGCTGTTGCAAACAGTCGCCGCAAAGAGACGTCAAGAGCTACGTTCTTATTCAAGTCAAGTCGGAGGACATTGTTGACGCTCCGTTCTGTTTTTTCCCATTTGTCGACATTTGACGCCAAGGCAGTCCGTCCTGTTGCACGCAGGTTGTTTGCATTGAGATAGAAATTTGCCTCATTGTCTAGATTACTAACAAAGGCCCAACTGTCCCTTATAGTCACGTCTGAGCTACCTCGGGTAGAAGTTTCAAGGGAAACGCGCGAAGAAAGAGCTTCAAGTCCCCAGTTAATATCAAGACTCCCTTTGGAAATGGATTCAATCAAAGGAACATAAAACATGTAGTTCATTGTTTTCTTTAAAGACACATTTGGCTTGGCTCTGGTATTTGCAACGATTTCCTGATGTAATTCTAAATTAAGAAACGGGAAATGGATTTTTGCACCGTTTGCCACAAAGGCTTCAACATTCCTTTTGGTGAAATTCATGCTGCACTCATGGTTTACTACTGCATTGTTATGTTCCACGGACAGTGAAGTTGCGAGTCTAAAACCCCCCTGTCGTGTCAAACTTGAGGTGCCATCAATTTTTCCATTTAAAAGGTCAAATACAGATGTTGAGGAAGCACCTAAGCGAGCAACAATGCCAGATTGGTTGTAAAGGCCAACATTGGCACTTAAACTTATTACGTTGGATTTGAAAGAGAGGTCACAACTTATGTTCCCCATGGCTGGGATGAAAATGTTGTTTGGAGCAGCTGGTAGAGTAAAACTGGGTAAACTAATTTCACTCCAGGTTTCTGGAACATAGATTGCTGGTAACTCCAATGATGGAAGAACGAGGCTATAGGCTGGCACTGAGAAACCAAGTGCTGGAACTTTGAAACTTGGTGTGCTGACTTCCTTGGGAACAAAGTAACTGAATGCTGGCATCTCAGCACTAAAGCCAGAAACCTCGATATTTAAGACTGGTAATTTGAATCCTGGTACTCTAAAAATTCTTGAAGGCTGGCTAAAAGAGTCAATATTGTAATCAATGTAGTGGGACTTTGCTTGGCTGTTTGAACGTCTTAGGCTTTCAACTAAACTGTCTCTAAATTGTTCAAACTGAGTCTGAAAGATATTTGCATTGTGACTAATAGCATTATATACTAGATCGAGGGGTAATTGTAGATAGTGAGCCTCGGGGTTCTTGTCGTAATTGAGATTTAGGTTCATATCAAAAGACTGCTGAGGCGTAATGAGAAAAGCTTTGAAACCAGCATGATCCCACAATGAGAATTCTCTAACTCTGGGAGTTGTAATGTCAAGATAAGGTATAGTTATATCTGGGATAGAAAGAGGAACAGTCAAAAAGTCCAGATTGGCCTCTCCATTCGCCGACAGTTGGAAGAAGAGGTCCATCTCATTGTTTTCCGCAGCCCAGCTGTGGCTGTACTTGTAATGATTAAATCTCCCCAGGGCAAACCAGCTGGCACTCTGCTTCTCAGAGTTAATTATGAAAGCGTAATCATTCTGGAGATCCACTTTTCCAGTAAGTTTCAGAGGAAAGAAAATCTTTGTGTTCATGTTGTTTTTAACATTGAGTCCTATTTCAAATGGATGAGCGATGAATTCTAAGGAGTTGGCCATTGATCCAACTAGATTCTCAATTAATTCAGCGTTATGTGTGGCTGTCAAAGCAACTTTCAAGTCTCCAATATGTCCTTCTCCATTTAAAACTATGATGCTTTTCTTCAGCGATAGAAATTCAGTTTCACAAATTCCTTCAACAGTGAAATGACTTAAAATCACTGATTCCACTGTGAATTTTTGCTGTGATTGCAAAACTTTGCAGGCTGTTTCACCTGCAAAGCTTAACTTGGCAGTGTTAAAGCTGACATCAAATTCTGTTCTGCTAATATGTTTACCTTCATCAAAGTAGTCTTGAATGGACCATTTTGCATTGCCGTCAGTTTCACTGGTCACAGAAATGCCAACTGACTCCATCGTGGCATTTATACTCTGTTTCACAGAGACCTGACTTGAGGTTTCGACGGACGGAATATAAAAGTCATGGCTGTAGGTTGTGTCCATTTTTGCAGAGATTCCACCCTTCAGTGACAGTGCCATCATATTGTCCAAGTCTGCTGTGTAAATCTGGGTTGTAGCTTTCAAAGCCGTCTTAGCAAGAGCTTCGGCAGAATGACTGGCAAGAGTCAAAGATCCTACATGGTCAATGGCAAAAGCAGCGTGTGTTGCTTTTACCGTCTCTGTGAATTGCAGTTTCTCCATTCCTGGAGCTTCCAACTGTGCAGTGGCCTCAAAGGTGTATTCTAGGGGCTCAATAGTTGACTGGGCAGAAGAGGTAAGAGTTGCTGTAAATTGTGGGTGTTGCAATGAAGATGTTACGTTTTCAATTATCCCTGTAGTAACAAGAGTGTACTGTGGAAAGTTGACTCTAAATTCTCCGTGGAGTTTGCCAAAAACGGGAAAGCAAATATCACTGGGAACCTTTGGCAGTTTAATGTCTGGCACTGTAAGTATTCCAATTTGCACATTGTTCAGGTCTATTGTGGGGATGTTCACAACTGGAAATGTTATTTCTGAAAGGGTTATTTCTGGGAAGGTGACATCTGGTAATTTCAAAAGGTACAGAACTTTGAGGTCACCAAAAATATCCTTGGGGTCTGGCATTTGGAGTTCATATTCCCTCAAATCATCTATGAATAAAACTATTCTTGCTTTGATCTCTTCAAAATCTATTGTGAAAGCAGGAATGGTGTAGATATTAAGGATTGTAATTTGGGGGACAGAAATTTGAGCTGCGATACTGATCTCTGTTAGTTTGTTCAAGTTAATGGTAAACCCTGGAATTACCAGATCAGTGAGTGGTACTGTGAAGGTAGGGACTTCAAGCTCAGCTCTCTGTAGGACACCCAGAACTTCATCTAGAGTTTGTTTCACCTGGATCATAATTCTATTGTCCTCTGTGATTTGGCTAATCTTCTCCATTAGTCTGTTTAATTGCATGGATATGTAGATAATTATGTTACCATAGAACTCACTTGTTCTTTGTAGCTGAACGTATATTTCACTTCTGATATCCATTTCAAGGATTCTCTGTCTCAAATCCTCAAGCATTTCTATTAATTTCATTTTGATGTCATTATAAAATGTAGAGTCAATCACCTTTTTTAATTTTTGCAGGGCATCAACAACTTTTGTGTTTTTTAGTTCTTCCAAGTATGCAAAGACAGATCTTTGAATCTCTCTTACAAACTCCCTCGCTGCTTCAATTTTGTGTACAAGCTCATATGTTTCAATTCGTTTGTTAACGTAACTTGTTAGTGCCACAATTTTTTGATTGGTCTCAGCAACAAATGTCATGTAGTCATGTTCTTTCATTGACCTTATCATTGAAGCAAGATACTGGTTAAAATGATCAATGTTTTTCCTGAAATCAATTGCTTTAAGGTGGTTTATAATATCATGCAGGAATAGCATGATCTTATCATGAGCAAATTCAAGTTGGATAGTTTTAAGAGCATCGGATATGGACTGCACAGTCTTCTCAATTTTGAATTCCTTCACCAGTGTCACTACATGATCCATAATGTCTTTAAATCCAACATCAAAGTGGTATTTTATCAGAAGATCCCTGAAGTAAAAATACACTGCATTGAGTTTGTTGGGAATCTCATATTCATCAATCCAATTGACCATCACGTCATTCATAGATTCAATTACTTTTGATATGTCCGAAGGGGAGATGTTATGTGAAAGCTGTTCAACATACATAGCAAAATCAATTGATAAAATGTATTCCTTCATATCGTGGAAAAACATGCCGGTGAAAAAGCTTTCAATAGCCTCTTTCACTTGAAACAGAGTGTGTTTTATTTGATCTAAAATTAAATATTTTGAATCAAGATCTTGCAACCACACAGCATAGCTTTCTGTGAGCGTCTCAAAATTTATTTGACCAATTATGTCTTCAATATTATTAAGTATTCTGATAATTGTCTCCCTAACTTTATAGTTCTCATCAAAGCCCTGAAGTTTATGTTGAGCCTGGGAAATTATGAACTCTATCTTTTCATTTAAGTGTCCAGCCTGGACATAGTCTTGGATGTCAAGGATGAGCTGTCTAAATTTGCTGGTCACGTTTATTACTGTTCTTTCCAAATTATTCATCAAGTTGTTCATTAGATCCTCGAGGTCAGTCATTGTTACAGCAAATTCATTAATCAAATAGTCAAATTTGGCTTTAACTTGATTTATTTTATTCTCTAAGTCAACTTTGAGCATGAAGTCTCTAACTTGCATGGGGAGTTGGTCTAACTTTGTGTGAAAGTCGGAAATGAGCTGACTGATTTGTAAGCTGTTGATAAAATTTCGAATGGACTCCACGGTTCGCACAGTCGTGTTTCTGAGCAGATCAAATGCGGCAGGAAAGCTTTCGATGAATGGAATCTCAATGATGTGACACTCACTGGCTTTGTCATACTTGACGCTGGCTGCGACACTGAAATCTTGTGTTTCTGTTGGGGATCTCTTATGTTTGCTCACTTTGCGAAAAAGATCTGTTGATATCACTCCAGTAAATTCTACTCCAATCTTCTCTGGATTATTGTAAGAGACGATGTCCTGATCATATGCACTGTTGTTGTTTAATTTCGACTTAACTTTCCATGTTAGAAACTGGTCACTTGGTGTCAGCAGTCCTTCAAACGTGTTCTCGGTATTTGTGAAAGATTCCCCATTTGGAAGCACGTGTCTGGTTGAAAGCCTACTTTCTTGGGAGCAGGCAAAAGCAAGTGGCTCCGCCCTCGTCAGCATTCTGCTGTACAGCTGTCCGGCATGCTCCCCTCCAAGATGTATTTCTCCTTCACTGTTTACAAGTGCATCCACAGTCAAGCTGAACGGCACTGCCAGTGTGTGGACGATGCTGTCAAAACGCAGACGCTCAGAATTCAGCTGTGTTTCACAGCGTGACTTGCAGGACAGTCCAGCAAACTCAAGTTCACAGCCATGACCTAGCTGGGCAGTCATCACATTTCCAGACGTCTTATATTTAATTGTGCCAGCCAAGTTTTCATAATTGAGTTCATACACATTCCTGATGTTGAGTTTCTCTCCATAGGCTCCGCTGACACTTCCAACCCAATCCATCTTGACTGGCTCAAGTTTCATGTGGCCTTTGGTGTTCAAAACAGCATCACGTACCTTTAAGTCATTTTCCACACCAATGGACATGACAAAAGGTTGCATATTAACCTTGACGTCTTGCTTAAACAAAAAGTTTTCACAGATAGCATTGTGCGTCTTGGAATTAAGGGTCAAGGTCCAGAGAGAGAGAGTCAGTGTGTGGCTACTCTCCGAAGTCACCCCCTGTAACGCACCCATGATGTTGCCAGAGAGGGTCAAAGCCCTTCTGTCGAGATGAATATTCAAGTTGTTCCTTGTGGTTGCATCGTGCACATGGCCATTGAGGGCCGCGTTAAAAAAAGCTTCTGTCTCTGTGGTTTTGCCCTCTATGCTCAGCTCTCCTCTTGTCTCCTCAGCCAACACTTTGGTCACGGAGGACAGAGCTGCGCCTCTACTTTCTATGGCTGCGTTGAAGATATTTTCCACAGTGACAGGGCTGCATTGAATACTGTTGGTTCCACTTGTGGTCAGGCCACTCCCGGTGACTGTTACTGAAGCTTTGTGCAATCCATGGCATAGTCTATCAAGAGTAGCAGACCCTTCTGAGTTCACAGCCAGTCCTCTTGAATCAAAGGAGCCTGTTAAAAGTGAGAAGAGCCTGTTTTGCTCATCTTCTGCCTGTGACTCAACTCTGATGATGGCCATATGATCGGACACGCCAACCTCTAGTTTATTACTGAACGATTTATCTACCGCTGTTGCAACTGCATTGCTTTTTAAGATCAGCTGTGCATCTTTATACTTGAGTTCTGCTATGTGTCTAAATATATTGTGAAGGGAACTGGTCTTGGACACAATGTTCAATTCAGAGTTTGCGTACAGTCCCTGGATCTCATTGTGAAGCTGGATGAAGGGTGAATTGAGTTGCAAAGTGGACTCTCCCCTTCCTTCTCTATCCAAAGGACGTACGTTGTAATTGTGGGTATACGAGGTGTTGGTGTAGAAGGAGCCAATTTTAAGAAGTCCATCCACAGTGCCATCTCCTGAGACTTGGTCAGAATTTAGAGTGGAAGTTGACTGAGCAGAGTAATACCATGACGACTGCAGGCCCAAAGGACTCGAGGCCTCAATCCTATAGTTGGCTCTGGCATGCAAATGATCCGTGACTTGTAGCATTTCTGAAACGCTGATGCTTGTGTCAAAAAGGCTGTGGCTAAATGAGGTGCCCAGAAGATACTTGAGATTATCATCAGCTCTTCCTGACACCATTCCAGTCCCTTGAAATAAATTAAAAGACAGCAAGATAAGTACAAGCGTGGAAAAGGCCATCCTACGACAAGCTAGCAATAATACCACTGACTTTTCCTCCGTTGTTCAATATGTATTTTACAATACGCAGGACAACACTATCTGTTAAACGTGCGTGTTCTGAGACGCTGCTTACCTTCCAGCTTGTACGACAGCAGGTTAAAGGGAGATTGGCTCAAGACCTTGAACTGTCCAACATAGTTGGGAATATCAACAGTGTTGTTTCCCCCTACGATTGAGCCTTCCCAGCTGTAGAGGTTGCTGCTGATTCTTGTAGAAGCTTCAGCCAGTCCAAGAAGAGGAAGAGTGAAATCTAAAGTTGGTGGTACAGTGAAGGATGGAAGGTGGTATTTCCTGGCAGGGACACGTATTCCGAGATCGGGTAAATCAATCCGAGGTAAGGACAGAGTTGTTGGGATGTTTAGTTCTTCAGATTTCTTTCCTCCAAGCGGAAGTGGGAGTGAGACGGCCATCTTGTCTTTGTTGAACTGGTATCGGAATGAGCTGTGACTGTTGGTGAAATGAGAGCAGGCACTTAAAATTTCACATTCTTAGATGCACAAAGTAATAGCTTGAATAACTTTGCGTGTTTAAAAGTTTCAGAACATAATGAAACGGTTGAGCTTCACCATCATGAACACTTACGACAGCAGAAACAGTTTCTCAGGCAAGGCTGGCAAGGTGAGATCTGAGAGGCCTCTTTTACTTCTCAGTTGTGCGAGATAAGGCATGCGTGCTGTCAGCTTTCCCAGCCATTTTTTTCCTGCCTGACATATAATACGTTTTAGATATAAAAGATGAAGACAGTAAGAAATTCATATATTATAACAAAGAAACGTTTGGAAAGCAGTATTTTACTTGAGTAAAAAACAAATATTTTTGGAGAAGTTTTGATTTTTATGGTTAAAATACTGTAATTGCAAAGTGAATCTACAGAAATGAAATGAATCTACAGATGTTAATACACGCATGTATTGACAAAGGTTTTGGCATAAAAAGTGAAAGAATTACCACAATCAATTTGCTGACGATGTGGCGGTATTTCATATCCGTCATGGCCACTCTCTGGTCCAGGACATGATCAAGTAGCTGTTGCAAATGCCTGTGATGATCCTCCACATTTGGTATCAGATTCCATACATCTGAATTCAGGTCAGATTTCATTTCCAATTCAAGCTTGTCATCATCTAGGAGAAGAAAAAACATCCCAAAAAATAACACATAATTATTTAGCTTGATAGCGATGTCATTTCTGTGAGGAAGACCTGGTCGATGGCTGACATTTACCGTATTTGAGGGAAGTTCTGTGTCTGCAGGACGTCTTTGGAAAGTTGAAGGTTGTTTCCACGTCCATGACAAGGTCCTCGTACCTCTTGAGGGTGGCAGTGAAAGAGGCATTGGTTTCAAGCGAGGGAATGACCATCTGGAGTTGGAGCACGGCATCCTTCATCCTGTCGAGTCTAAAATTCAGAATGACGAAAAAAAGGACATTGTAGCGCGTTACTGTCATCTTGGCTGTTTACAATCCACTTGTTTTCTTTTTCCAAAGAGACTCAAGCCTCAAAAAGGAAGAAAAAGGAATTTTGTCGTGAACCTTGTGTGTCCAACAAGAGTCAGCTGGGGGATGTTCCGATTTGTGACGTCAATCACGATGCCGTGCATCTTCTTTCCTTTGGCGTCACTGTCAAGTAATGCGAGTTTGATTCCTGCTTCGATGTCATAGTCAGGAATGACCACGTCGGCAACCACAGTGTGCTTGTTGCGATTGTATTTCAGAGACGCAGTTGCCTCCATTTCTTCATTACCTAAGATCAACAACACAAACTTAACTGTCAGTATTTGTGAAATATGTATTAAAAAGTATATAGATACAGTATATAAACTAAATGTATACCATAAATACCAACTTTGGAACAGCTAAAAGAGTGATGGGCAAACTACGGCCCGGGGGACATATGCAGCCTGTTAAGCTTTTTAATCTGGCTCGCCGAACTTGAAGAAATTATATCAATAGTCAGTAAGTAAAAATAAAATAAAATAGCTGTATGTATGTAAGTATTTTGTATGTATTTTCAGTTTCAGAGTCATTTCAATAAAGAGCTTAACACCCTGGTAGTTCTGGATGGTTCTAAGAGCTAAACACCCTTGTGGGGCTTCAAAGACACTGATTTGGTTGCAACTTTGCTTTGCTTCATTTTCCATTGACATAACAGCAACCTGTTTCCTCCATGATATCCCAGGATAGATTGTTTCCTCCTATGAGGTGGCTCACCAGAACACTCCATCCATCTGCTGCTGCTCCGCTGCCCCCCTCTGGCACATTTTACAACCCACTTTGACCCACCAGTGAAAAAGTTTTCCCACCCCTGAGCTCGATTCATATTAAAATGATATTATAATATTCTATATTGACCCAAATAACAACATATTTCCCAGACAGTACCTTCGGTTTTCAAGACTAACTTCAGGGACTCCACTTTATTGCGGCCTCTCTTGCCTTCTCTGAGGGTTTCATCTGTGATTGTGGCAGTGTACTCAGAAACTCCTCCCGTGGGCTGGATTTCAATAGCAAACCTGAGAAGAAGAAGAAAGCAGAGGTTCTCATCAATATTCATCTGTCTTACTTCATTACAATCATCACTCTCAAAGATACTCCCAAAGAAATAGTTAGATACGATTTTTTACTAATTTCCTTACTTTGTTTCCCCTGTCAGCGGGTAATATGGTGCCTGATCCAGAGAAGAAGCATTTGAGTAGCGCACTATTGTGCAGAGGTTTAAACCACTGAACAGCGGTTGGCAATCACTGAGGTCAGTGCGGTCCTCGACCAGTGACGGCACAAGTGTAGTTTGACCGGCAGAGATGGACAGCAGCTTGTTGCTGTGTTTCAAAGACAAGATAGTTTGAAGAAAAACATAATACTGAAACTGAAATCAGCACAGAATTTGTGGAAGTGGATCCAAACTGACCTGAAACTGAGCAGCTGAGTGTTTGACCTCAGTGCAGGGATAGACAACCTGATCTGGTTCCTCTTCATGCTGATCTTAGCATTGAGGGAGCTCTCATGGTACACACTGGTGTGCATCTCAAGGCCAGCATCAACAAAGTCAGGTATGTGTACACCCATGTGGGTAATGAATTCTAGTCCAAAAGAAGGCATGAAGGACAAGTCAGTCTGTTAAAGAAAGAACAGAGTAGCTGTCAGCTGCAGCCTGAGAGGGAGAGGGAGAGGGGGAGAGAGAGACATCCAGGTGAGGTGCAACCATAGCTCACACTAGCAAAGGAGAAGGTCAGGCCTCCTCGGGCACCAGGTGAGACCACTCCAGCGAGGGAGAACTTCAGCGGGAAGCCAGAAGCAGTGGGCAGTGAAAAGGCGTTTTCCATGAAGATGTAGTGGGCAAAGACTTGGTTTTCCAGGTTTGACGTCAACTCCAAAAAGACCTGTTTTACAGAATGGAAACGTGAGGTTTGAAGTGACCAATGACATTTCAATTGCAAGGCTTTTTTTGACGGTTTTTGACAGAGAGTAAATATTGTGATGGTCTGGTCTCTGTTGATTATTCTGGCTGCTTTGTGGTATTTTTCGGTTGTTTTGTTTCTGGTTGTGTTGAAAAGGAAATTCCATAAGGTTTAATCATATGAGGTTTGTAGTTGTGTAGTTATGTGTGTACAGATTGATTAACTATTAACTGTGAGCTATATAAAGTTGTGAAGGGCTCTAAGTGCAGCTCTAATACTAAAGGCCTAAAAATAAAACAAAATAAAATGATAATAAAAGGGTGTAGTCCGTTCTTTGAGATGCCTTGCTGAGCTGACCTGGGAGGGCAGGATCCTGAAGAACACGTGGTAGTACATGAACAGAGTTTCTGCCATCTTGCTCATGTCACTGGTCTTCATGTAGCCAATCTCAGTTCCCAGGAAGCGTAAGTAAGCAGTGGCCTCGGGAGCCGGAGAGAAACGTATCTCATCCACTAGTCGACGGGCACCGGCTTTGATGTCGTCCAAAAGATCCTGTGGAACCTGGAAAGTAAATCATCCGGTGTACTGAGCGGCTCAACCGGTGTAAAATGTACTGGGTTTGTTTGGAGGTGCGTAAGTTTGCTGAAAAGGACTCTGAACCTGTTCCTTAAATCTCTCCGTATCAGGACTGATTTTTTGAAGAATTCCTCTCAGCAACCCAGCTTGGTCCTTCACCCAGTACAGAACTTTGGAGATGGAGTCCGGAAAGAACCCATTCTCTCCAAAGAGGGCGTCGATGGTTGGTTCGAATCCCGTTCCCTCAACACCCACCTGGAGAGAAGACATTCTTAATACTTATCATTGGAACTCGCAACAAATAATAACTACAAACGGCAGCGCGTTGTAACATACCTCAAATAAGTCATAGTTGTAATCAAAAACCTTGAGGGTGGTCTCCAACATCACCTCCTTTGGCAAGGTGTCTGTACCATCAAAGATGATACTACTCTGCAGGGAACCAATGGGAGTGGCGATGTTGTGGTTTCTCGACGTGCCGCGAGGTGGCTGGTTTGAGGAGGACAGCAGGTCACCTAAAGCCTCTTCAATCAGGTCCCGGAATCTTTAACCAGTCAAAAAAAAATAATAACAGTTTCACAATGACTGCACAGTGTTAAACAAACAGTAGGAGGTACCGTAGGTCAGTAGGACGGCCAAAAGCGAAAGCATGCAAACTGATTGCTTTTAATGCAACTTTTAAGAACAATAACAGGAGTAGCCTGGTACAGGAAGACTTGTATATATACGATATACATGTTTATATATACACACATATGTACATACGTATGTTTTTTTTCTACTACAAGAAGGTGCAGTTGTCAGTACTCACTGCTCCAGCTGTGGCTGGGTTGAGTGGCGGATGTTGTTGAGGTGGGACCAGACGAAGCTCTTCAGCTGCTCGTCGCTCTCGTCCCTCAGGGCGCTCAGGACGTCTCCAAGCAGGCCTCGCTCAGGGTTCCTCATCAGGACCATGTAAGCTGCCAACCGCTTCTCAACAGGACTCCCAGCCTCCTGGTACACTGCTGCGAGAGCGCTGCGGATCTGCATTCAACCAATGCTCATTGCTTTACATCATCATTTTAACGTTGTATAGACATATATATTTTTTACATTATGTACTATTGCACATATGTACTAGACAAGATGACTGTACCTCCTCAGTGACGTCCATCAGCCTTAAGGCCTGTATAGCTGCCTTCTGATTGGACAGTGGAATATCTTCTCTCCTGGCGCATCGCAGGAGTGAGGAGACCAAGCGGGGGTTGGCAGCCTGCAAGGCCTTTCCCATGACTCCCACCACCTAGAACATCAGCACTGCTTAGTTTCACTCCATCGTCACAACCATCATCATCAGCATAGAGTGAGACCCAGCTAACTGCTGTCAGTACCCTCAGTGCTAGGAAGGTCGTCTCGCCAGGGTTGGAGGGGAAGTCGGAGTCGACATGGAGGTTTTCTCCTGAACAGTCGTCCAGGATCGTCTCCATGAACTCCGACACCTCCGTCACCACTGGACTCACTTCCCCTTTATAGAATCTGGAGGACAAGACGCAACAAACAGAGACAAAACAACCCTTCATTTTGCACACTGGCCTCCTGCATGTTAAGGAAAGGTAGAGTGGATTTAGTTAGCAATGAACAACTCACTTTGCGACAGTGTTGGCGAGGGCGTACATGACGGCCTTGCTCTGCTTGTGCTGGGCCACACTCAGCATGTCTCTGACCCGGCCAGAGTCCGGCTGGCCCAGCAGACTGAGGCCGTAGGCCAGGGCGTCCCCCTCCAGCGACCCAGCACCGGCATCAATCACGGCCCTGCGCAGCACAGCGCTGGTGCACTCGGCCGTCCCGCACTGGAGCAGCGCCTGCCAGCTGAGCCACGGCGACACCTGCAGCATGTCGGGGAGCGCTCGGCTCAGCGTGGCGTTGCTCAGAGAGCGCAACCCTGACACCAGCTGGTGGAAGAGGCTGCTCCTCCGCTGCTGCTGCTGCTGGGGTGTGTGAGTGTCGGCCAAAGCCGCCAGCTCCCGTAAGGTGCTCAGGACGCCGACCTCGGTTTGGACCACAGCTCTGTCGGGGTCCTCAAAGTACAGCGCTTTCATCCGACTCGGGTTCACATCTGTGCACATCAGCATTTAGGAGCTGTTAGGGCCTTTTTTTAACGAGGATTTGTTAGATTAGATTTCATGAGATGTGTGACACTATAAATAAATGAAGACGCCATATCCTCATTATTTGGCTAAAAAGTCTCATTTTATGGTATTTTCACTCGGTGCTGTGCCATGGGATTTTTTTTTTATTTGTACAAAAAGGGGCTGTGGACTCATAAAAGGTTAAAAAAAAAAAAAAAATGCAGCTTGAAATAGTTTCTCACCAAATCCTCTGTTGCTGGTTCTCCTGGAGCTCTGGAAGGTGACTTCCTGTGTAACTACAGACGACATTCCGTTGTCCCTGCAGGAGACGATCAGAGAGTGATGAGCAAACAGAGCCTTTAGAAGCAGGTGACGTCATATTGCGCTCGCTCACTGGTGAGAGAAGAGCGAGTAGACGTGTTTCTCTGTGCACGTCGCCCTAGTGACGTGTCTCCCCCGGTGGTCGAACTGGTAGTTGCAGTCTTGGCGACTTCGGATCAACTTGGACATGGGACGATGCTGGAGAAGAAAAATACACAGTGTTGAAAATGAAGGAAGTTGTTGAACGCAATGTTTTAGTGCAAGTAAACAGGCAATTACTACAGTGTAACATTTTTGGCTGTAAATGACTGTTGCATTACTTTTACGGTAATTTTACTGTAAATATTTCACAGTAATTTATTAAAACTACAACCGTATCGATTGCCACGATACAGCAGTGTGTAGCTGTAGACAATTACAGTAATTTCCTGTGTACTTGCACCTTAACTGTAAAAGTAATGCAACTAGTAGCCAGTAATTGACTGTAAATTTAGATGTTGTGAAATCCTGGTCACTCTTAACAGTGCATTTAGCTACTTCGCTGCTCCCTTCATCGCTGGTTGCAGGTTGGAGTGGCGCGTCTACACTCTGCAGCTGCAGACGAGCCCAGGTGTTCCCCTGATGTTGGCGCCGAGTGGCCTCACCATCCTCTGCAGCAGAGCCAGCGGGCTGCTGGGAGCCTCTCGGCTCTGGAAGCCGTCGCAGTGGGACAGATCTCTGGAGAGAGTGACAGCGGTGGCAGAGTCCAGCCTGGAATTCACTGTGTAGTCTGTCAAACACTGGCCATGGACCGTGGTCTGCAAGAGGAGGAGATCTGGCTCAGTGACACTGGAGGACACTGGAGGACACTGGAGGAACATACTGGTGATCATCCAAAAAAAAACAAAAAAAACACGTGTTTTGCTGTTTTTTCTAAATTGTATTACAACATTCTACTACACAAAGTACGTAGTTCTACACTGTAGCAGCGTAAAACCTCATTGGAACCTCCTGGCGTGTCTGACTTGGTTCGCAGTGACCCACCATGGTGCTGCTCTGCTCCTTCTCCTCCTCCTCCTCCTCCTCCTCACTGAGTGGAACCAGGAGAGCTGAGATGATCCCTCTCTTGATGTTGAGGATGTTGACGGGCTCCTCTGGCTCGGGGAACAGCTGGACGTCGGCCTCATCGTCCATGGTGAACTTGAGAGGGTTCCTATCAGCGAAAACACCTTTGAATTCATTAAAGGTGGTAAAACTTCAGACTTCTGCCAGTTCACAAAAGAAAATCTGGGAAGGTGGATGCAAATTGATTGTGAGAGCGGTGAGTCGTGGAGTTTTCAGACCAACAAGACAAAATTTTTCATATACATCCAAATACAACTGGTATCAGTGCTGTGGTATCGGCGCGTATTTTACAGGTACAAGTAGAAGACTCAACCTCGGTATCGCTACCGACACTGGTTTCGGTATCAGTGCATCCCATGTTTTGCTTGGTCCTGATTAGCATTTGTTCTTCCTACACAAATGAAGTACTAGAAGCTTACACAGTTTTTTTTACATGAGTATTTGGTAGAAATAATCTTTTGCACGAACCTCTCCATGGCAGTGAGGAAGGAGTCGGAGCTGGAGGCTGCCATGTACAGCGGCTCCCCCTGTGGGCTGATGGCTGACACCTCAGCCAGCGCGCAGCCCCTGGTGCGCATGATGAAGCTGCAGGCCTGAGGGACTTCGATCTCCACCTGCAAGAGGACGAATCGGTCAACAGAGGATTCAGTGGCTCGACGGAGGCAACGTAGCTCAGAAAAAACACATTTTTGTTGATGAAATTGAATTGATGGCCTTTATTAATCCCACAGTGGGGAAATTTGCATCATTACAGCAACCGTATAGTGCAAAAAAAGATGGAAAATAATGGGGGGAACAATGTTGTTGGAGTGATCAACGGTTGCTGGTACCTGACAGAAGACTTTGGGACCGTTCCTCAGGTTGGCCCCGCCCACCACGCCGTTCCTGCTCTCCGCCGTGTACTGGTACACATATTTCCTGAAGGCCTTGAATCTGGCGGACCCTGCGACGATGGAAGGGTGCACGTGCACCTTGTGGGTAAACGTTCTTGACGGCGCTAAGATAAACTGCACTCGGAAGCTTAAGACTCAACGCGGTATTATCATGAATACATGAAGCGTCCAAAAACACTTTTTTGCACCGCTGTATGAACGAACACTGTCAGAATTCACCCTCCTAAAGCAGAATAGAATAGAATGGATCTACTTTATGGGTCGCAAATAGCAAACTATGCTGTGGCAGCACTTAAAACAACACAAAAGAATAAACTGCACTAATGATATAATAATACAGTAATTACAGCAATTACAAGAAACACTGCAGTTTCTTGTAATTAAAATTTCCCCCCTCATACTGGGGCAACAACGCATGCATTCTGGCCATGTAGGAAATGTAGAGCTTGAATCACTGCGTATGTGTGTTCCACTGAGGTGCCATCAGTGGTGTGTACAGTTCAACTGGCCTTTATACCCCAAACCTCTCTAACCCACAGAGCAGCAGAGAGTCCACCAGTTCCAAACTGCTATCTCCAACAAAAACAGGTCACGTGTTTGTTTGTCCAGCGTGGCCCCCATTGATCTACCGGGAGGTTCAATGTGTCTGTTTGCCTTAACAATGCTCCCATCTCCTGGCTCACACACACACACACGCAACACACAAACTGATAAAATGAAGCCAATGAACCTATAAAGTTGGTGGTGGAAATTCACGTCTACTTTCCACTCAAAGCTCTTTGCGTGAATGGAAACCACACGGTTTGATCTTTAGAAACATAATATTTGAATATCTTGAATAGTTTGAATGCTACAGACAATGAATGTGAAGATAGCGAATTGCAGGAAGAACTTACATTGGCATGTTGTTGGCGCATTTTTATCATAAACATCCTCTGAAAAGAGAAAAAGAGAGCAGAGTTAGCGCAGACAGGGTGATAAACAGGGACTGCAGTCATCATCAGGTATCAGTCAATGAGTGAAGGCATTCATTCAGATATTCAATGTTGTGCAAGTGCAACATATCACATTTTCTACAGATGTTTCTTCAGATCTAAGAATCTGAAAATGTGAAAGTTGCTTGAGTAGCATTAGCATTAGAGTGTCATTAATATTGAAGACATAGTGGCACCAATATCTAATACCACTAATAAAGCTAAAGTTAAATAGGCCTCACTGCAACACAGGAATATATATACATTACATAGTGTACTGTATATATAAGAGTATATATGGAATCATGTTGTAGGTCACAAGAGGAAATATATTTGTGTGTGTGTGTGTGTGTGTGTGTGTGTGTGTGTGTGTGTATTAATGCACATATATATGGAGTCATTATATATATAGAGATATACATACATACATATATAATGACTCTGTCATTGTTCAGCACAGAAGCAAATGGTGCAATCCAGTAATATTGCAACAACACAGACGTGACTTTAACATTTGAACGCATTATATTGCAGCAAGTGTGAGACAATGTTGAATATTTGTGTAGCTCCATCATTCAATCTAATGAACCCCTACTTACGAGCCAGCGTGTGGCTGCCGAGCAGCAGCAGCAGCAGCAGCAGCAGCAGGCGGCCCAACATGTTGGAGCTCATCCTGGACTGGAGGCTCTTCCTCTGCTCCTCTCTGCTCCTCTCTGCTCCTCTTCTCCTCTGCTCTGCTCCTCTTCTTCTCCTCTCTGCTCCTCTTCTCCTCTCTGCTCTTCTACTCCTCTGCTTCTCCTCTCTGCTCCTCTCTGCTCCTCTGATTAGATCTGTCAGTGAACTACCACTGTGCTCCCCCTCCCAGCCCAGCCGTGCTCAGATTGATAGGCGGTACACAGACAGACGCTGACCCATGGGTTCAAAGGTTAAGCTTCAGTTGTACTCAGTTCCTTTTACTGTAGGTCTGGAGGGAAGAATATTAACATCGTAGCAAAAATGTAGGAAAAAAAACACCTTTTTTTAAAACATCTGATTTAATGTTTCAAACCAAGGACTGTGTCGCAATGCAAACAAATAGGAACTTGATAGAAATGTGCAATTACTATTAACTATCAGCCGTTCATTAAAAATAGTTTTGAAAATATTAGAGTTATTGAATTGCATAACCCACCAAATAACACAAATAATCACATCATGCACAGTTTTTGTTTTCATGACTTTTTTATGAGGGGAAAAAAGACACAAAAAGCAACCAAAAAAATGGTGAGAAGAATTATTAGGACATAATAATTCACATTGATGTCGTCTAGAGTTAACCAAAGTTAAGTTAGTGACCAAGCTTAACCACAAAATAGCTCCCCAAACCCAAACCCTAACCCTCAGCATTCACACAGACACAATGAATCATCTGCTGTGTTTAATTCCATCAGTCAGTGCTTCAAGGCATCAAGACACTACGGTGCAGCTGATTGGCTCATTAGACAGCCACATCCATTCAGAAAATTTAATTTGAGACCTGCCAGATGTGTCTCAGTTCTACTAGTTTATATTGTGACTCTAACTCATTGACTGTGCAACCATTTGGCCCTGATCGATCGATGGATCCATGGATCAACGCTGCTCGGCCCAACAGATCATTTCAGGGGCAAACCCCCCCCGACTCATCATTTGGCGGCGGGGGGGGCGGAGCCCAGCGTGACCTCCCGCAGCCTGGTGATGATGTCAGAGTGCGTGGGGTGAAAGGTCAAGCCGTCCACCTCCATGGCCAGATGGGCAGTTTTGCCGCTTCTGATCCCAAAACTCTTCAGCGTGGCGAGGAAGGACTCCTCCTGGTGGAGGAAGAGGAGAAACAGGAAGTCCACACTCACATTTATTCCACCAAAATAAAACTGCTGACCCGCTTCATCAAAGCATCGTCTCCGCTGGAGAAAGGATTGAAACTGGAGTTGAGTTTTACTTTAATGTCCACTGAGGAAAATTGTTTAAGGCATCAAATACGTGCAAAGCGTATAAAAACACATACAGACTGCAACCACTATTGGGGTCGCCACCCACCAGTTGAGAAACACTGCTTTGTATGAAGCTAGAGTTTGCAAGTAGAGCGTCACCTTGTGGACGGAGGGCAGGTTGTCCCTCCAGTGGTGCTGCTGCTCCTGGGGGGCCGGCTGCTCCAGACCCAGCCCCCTCCTCAGGTAGCGCTGGTGGGCGGGGCAGAGCCGCAGCAGGTAGAGGCCACACGCTACGGCGTAGCCCCCCCAGTTCGACACTCCTGCAGTCACGCAGTGGCACCACAGACACAACAATGAACAGTTGTCTGGAAACCCAACCAGAACTTTGACGTTGCTTCTCAGGATTTAGATCCAGTGAACTTTTGTCCATTGTTGAGACTGAGGCTCAGTGTGAGGTGCTGGAACTGACTGGAGTTTCCCACTGAGATTCTTTACAGAGGCCATACTTCAACCCCAATGGTGAAAGTCAAAAATGACACACTTATGAATGCATTTATGGGCAAATATTAAACTTTTGCCAATATAAAATACAACACACTGGACCTTGAAAGAAGCCTTCAGCACAAGAATGGTTGTAAGTTCAATACCAGAAACTCAGAACAACATCGCAGGAGGTTCCCTTTGCACAGCGAGATGACTTGTATGACGACTTGTATGGTTGTGTTGTTCTCACCAGCAGTGACAGCAAAGTCAGCAGCAACATCGCAGGCGATCATTTCTCCTTTGGGCATCTTGGCCTTCACGATGTCCTTCACCTTCCCCATCCCCAACTCATTACCACCATCACCGATTCCTGCAGAGGCAGAGGAACTCAGCTTCACTCAGTGACTGTGGGACAAAATCACCTTCATCAGGATTTTGTTGCTTGGACGTTTTAAAGTGCTAATAAAAGGCATCGAGCTTCAAAAGCATGGTTGCCTTCTTTTTAAGCAAAGAAAATCATTGCTACAAAGACACAAAACCATGTGAAAGCTTCAAGCTTGAAAACACTGCCGCGCTCCAGGGACCTGTTGTGCTGATTCCTGGTATGTGTGTGGCAGCCACAAACAAGTCGTCAATTGGATCCACAAAGCGTTTGACGTTCACTCCTCTCATGTTGTAGTAGTTTCCATCTGCAGCCCGCCCACTGCGCTCGATCGCCACCAAGTGGTCGTACCTGGTATTACAAGCAAATGAGTTTTTAACAGTAGAAACTGAGAGATTAATCTACAAATCATCTGGCTGTTTCATTCTACTGCCAATTAGTCAATAAAGTTGACATTATTATTACTATTGTTACTATTATTATTATTATCATTATTATTATTATTTGTTGTAGTAGCAGTAGTGGTCGTAGTGCATGCATAGCTCCGGGTTGTGTCTTGCTAGTCTGAGCTCATCAATTCAAACTGAGTTCAGAAAATCAGATCAATACACTATTTGAGAAGATAAATCACAGTGTGTGGTGCTCTGCATCGCCCAGCAGTGATGCAGAGGATCGTCACTCTTTTCCCACCAGAACCCAGCTGACCTGGGCTTGCTGGGGTCTCCGTCGTGACACAGGAAGCGCAGAGCAGAATCTGGGCCGCTTCCCTCAAACGTGACCAGAGGCACAGCAGCTTCCAGCACACCTGCAGGTGAAGAGGCACCAAACACAGTCAAAGTGCTGACATGTGAGTGTGACAGCGAGGACCCGCTGCAGTCACTTGCAGTGCTCCATTCCCCACCTGTCCTCACTGCTTCCTTCATGATGTCTTGGTACATCTCCAAGGCTCTTCTGTCCGTCACCAGCGTCACCTCCTTCCCCAGCGACAGCAGCATGGAGGCCATGGCGACGGCTCCCGGAGGACCATCGGTCTCATCTGGAGGACTGGGAGCGAGGCACTGCTTCAGTAGGACACGAGGCCGTGACTTCCTCTCTCAAAGATGCAACACAACACGCATGATCCACACTTTATCTAATCTGCAGCATCCTCCAGTGCTCGACCAGGGCGGTCCAGCTGTTTGACTGGTGGGCCGCAGTGGCTTCTACAGTGTGACAGAGGGCTGACTGACAGGTATGTGGTAATGGTATGGTGATGACGCAATAAGCCTGTGCAGTGTGCAGTGGTACCTGTACTCATAGAGAGCAGGGAAGCCGGTGGTGATGGCCACAGAGGAGCAGTGAGACAGAGCCAAGCAGCAGCGCAGCAGCTCATCCTGGACAAACAGAGCTGCGATCCCTCGATCACCTGCACGCACACACACACACACACACACACACACACACACACACACACACACACACACACACACACACACACACACACACACACACACACACACAGCTGTGTAAAGTTGCACAATGACCTGGTGTGAAACAGCTAATATATTAGTTTATATAGTATGATTAACTGTTAAAAAATAACTGTTTCTGAACTGCGAATGTATTTTCCAGGCTGTGTGTTCAGTTTTGACTAATATAATAATAATCACAACTCAAGCCAGATTTGATCTTTAACCAGGAACCAAATGAATCATCATCTCCGTACCTGGGTCTTCTCCGATGATCGTCTCCAGCTCTCTGATTTTGGCCACAGCTCTCTTGGAGGCCAGGCTGTAGAGCAAAGGACTGTGGGAAATCTGAAAGCAGAGAGGGACCAGCTCCAGGTCGGCCTGAGTCTGGGCGCCAGCAGGGGGCGACGCTGAGGATTCTGGGACGTCAGTGAGGAACATGCAGCCTGGCGAGTGACTGAACGCCACAGGAGGTTCTGAAGAAACAGCAACAATGAATTATTGAGACAAACAGAACTGAGCGATGAGTGTTGAGAAGGTGACTGCTGCTGCTGCTACTGCTTCTGCTGTTGCTGCTTCTGCTGTTACTGCTGCTGCTGATGCTGCTGTTACTGCTGCTGCTGCTGTTAATGCTGCTGCTGTTACCGCTGATGTTACTGCTGCTGTAACTGCTGCTGTTACTGCTTCTGCTGTTGCTGCTTCTGCTGTTACTGCTGCTGCTGATGCTGCTGTTACTGCTGCTGTTACTGCTGCTGTTACTGCTGCTGCTGCTGTTAATGCTGCTGCTGTTACCGCTGATGTTACTGCTGCTGTAACTGCTGCTGTTACTGCTTCTGTTACTGCTGTTTCTGTTACTGCTGCTGCTGCTGCTGCTGTTAATGCTGCTGCTGCTCCTACTACAGCCGCTAAAGTTACTGTTACTGCTGCTGCTGCTGTTACTGCTGCTGCTACTGCTGTTGCTACTGCTGTTACTGCTGCTGCTGTTACTGCTACTGCTGTTACTGCTGCTGCTGCTGTTGCTACTGCTGCTGCTGTTACTGCTGTTGCTACTGCTGCTACTGCTGTTACTGCTGCTGCTGTTACTGCTGCTGTTACTGCTGCTGCTACTGCTGTTGCTACTGCTGTTACTGCTGCTGCTGTTACTGCTACTGCTGTTACTGCTGCTGCTGCTGTTGCTACTGCTGTTACTGCTGCTGCTGTTACTGCTGTTGCTACTGCTGCTACTGCTGTTACTGCTCCTACTACTGCTGCTGTTACTGCTGCTGCTTTTATTGCTGTTGTTACTCCTGCTGCTACTGCTGCTGCTGCTGCTGCTGTTACTGCGGTTGTTACTGCGGTTGTTACTGCTGCTGCTACTGCTGTTACTGCTGCTGCTGTTACTGCTGTAACTGCTGCTGCTGCTGTTACTGCTGCTGCTTCTGTTACTGCTGCTGCTGCTGCTGCTTCTGTTACTGCCGCTGCTGTTACTGCTTCTGTTACTGCTGCTGCTGCTGTTAATGCTGCTGCTGCTGCTGCTTTTACTGCTACTGCTGCTAAAGTTACTGTTACTGCTATTGCTGCTGCTTCTGTTACTGCTGCTGCTGCTGTTACTGCTGCTCCTACTGCTGTTACTGCTGCTACTACTGCTGCTGCTGCTGCTGTTACTGCTGCTGCTGCTGCTCCTACTGCTGTTACTGCTGCTACTACTGCTGCTGCTGCTGCTGTTACTGCTGCTAAAGTTACTGTTACTGCTATTGCTGCTGCTGTTAGTGCTGTTGCTACTGCTGCTGTTACTGCTGCTGTTACTGCTCCTACTACTGCTGCTGTTACTGCTGCTGCTTTTATTGCTGTTGTTACTCCTGCTGCTGCTGCTGCTGTTACTGCTGCTGCTACTGCTGTTACTGCTGCTACTACTGCTGCTGTTACTACTGCTGCTGTTACTGCTGCTGTTAATGCTGTTACTGCTGCTACTACTGCTGCTACTACTGCTGCTGTTACTGCTGGTGTTACTGCTGTTACTGCTGTTGTTACTGCTGCTGCTGTTGCTGCTGCTGTTACTGCTGTTACTGCTGCTACTGCTGCTACTACTGCTGCTGTTACTGCTGCTGTTACTACTGCTGCTGCTGTTACTACTGCTGCTGCTGGGTGTCTTACTGCTGCTGATGATGGCCTCCATGGCCGTCACCCCGCACGCCCAGAACACTGGCACATCTCCAGGCTGCAGCTCGACACTGCCCCCGTAGGTCACTCTGGACACATCCTCTATACCCAGAAGGCCTGCACACACACACACACACACACACACACACACACACACACACACACACACACACACATACACACACACACAGGTCATTACATGTCTCTCAGTGTGTGTGTGTGTGTGTGTGTGCAAGACAGACAGATGTGCACCTGCATCTCCGATGTGCACTGGAGCTCCGTGTGCCAGTGGCTGCTGGTGAGTCAGCTCCACCACTGTGTCCAGCAGGCCGGCAGGGATGGGACGCATGCTGACCACTAGGGGGCAGCTGAACACTCCTGCAGGAACACAGGGGACAGTCGTCTGTGGAGATAGTGAGGTGCACAACAATAATTTAGGGTTATCTTCACACACATATATATGCACATATATGTGTAAAATGTTTCATATTAGGGTCACTGTCAGGTGGGCTTTCTTAAAAAATGCTAAGCTAACTAGCAAGACCCTTATTGGTCCATGTATCATTCTGATGGAATTCTGAGGAAAAGGAAATTATTTTTAATGTACTGCAAGTATACACTTTTATTCACATATTCATGGCCAGTATGTCAATATTTTAAGCTATGGACCCCCCACCCACATGTTACCGTGTACATGCTGACGTTGGTGCCCTGCTGGATGTTCCTGACTGGGACTCCTGCCTGCCTCAGTCGGCCCTCGAAGCCGAAGCTGCAGCCCAGGTAGAAACAAACCATGTCGGGCCAGGACATCCTAGAACACAGCAGAACCACGGAGCTGGATGATTAGCATGTCCAGGTCATGTGATGGTATTATCACAAACAGGGCCACTACCTTCAAAAATTTTAGATAGATTTTCTGATATAAATATAAGAACCGTTATATATATATACACACACACACACACACACACACACACACACACACACACACACACACACATATATATACGTATGAAATATATACATATCATTGCCTATCATTGTATTTCCTCCTGATCGATGTGATAAATGTGCCAATGGTGAGATTGTGCAATGCTCGGCGTTATTGAACGACCTTGAATTGGAGTAATTCTGCAGACTGGAAACATTTTTGATAAATTTGCCATCTTCATACACGCAGTACTGAGAAATATCCGTCCTGAAGACACAAAGAAAGAGAGAGAGACATAACAAACAGGTCAAAACTTTCATTGTAAGTTATTCACTCTGTCAGTATTGAGCGCAGTGCAACTCCTTTTATATTTGACACAATAAAAATGAACCAATCAGAAATGTTTTGCAGCTGAAGAGACTTTTGAGACTGCTGGAAAAACTTATGAGGAAATAATGACTAATTATTGTTGCGTGGACATTTGTCCTCATTTACATTTCCAACACAGAAGTAGGTGGTCTTAAAAAGTGTTTTAAAATGTATTAAAAACATGCAGATGTTAAAATGTGTTTTTAAAAAATAGACATTAAAGCACAGACACGATAAAGACAATTAAAATGTTTTAAAAATATGTTTAAAAACATGCAAACGTGTAAGACAGGTGAGGGCAAACTATGGCCTGGGGGCCATATGCGGCCCATTAAAGCTTTGTAAACCACCTTACGAGAACACAAACGTGTAATATTTATGGTTTCAATCTTTTTCAGTGGCCTCTCACTGTCCTGCACTTTGAAAACCTCCCTTCTCTAAGTTTTAGATCAACACTGAGCAGCAAGCCGGCGCCCCAAGCGAGCAAATCTAAATATATGTGATAAGTATCCATTGAGGAGAGCTCTTACCTGACGTCAGCGTGCTCAGCCAGGGGTGGACAGGAAGTCTCACCTGGTTGGCTGCGGTACAGGACCGGCAGTGGAGCAGGATTCTGCTGGCAGAACGACTGGAAGTCAGCGGCCAGCTGCTTTGGCAAAATGGCAACGTTGGCCTGTTGGTAGCCTGTCACACACGCGCGCACACACACACACACACACACACACACACACACACACACACACACACACACACACACACACGCACAAGGTTGTTTCATTTCATTCATGACGAGCCAGTGAGGAAAGAAACAGAGCAAAGTCTTGGATTTGCCTCAATCAGTGTTTTTCAAACCTTTTCTGAACCATGGCACATATTTTTTTTCATTAAAAAAAATCCCATGGCACATGAAGAACCAATAAAGTATTTAGCTCTTTATTGAAATCACTCTGAAAACACTGGAAACATGGATGAAATACAGCTATTTGATGACTGACTGACTATTAATAAATAATTAATAAAAGTTTCACAGGCCGCGTGTGGGTCCCCGGACCGTAGTTTTCCCATACGCAATACTACCCCCCCCCCCGGCCCCCGCCCCCGCCCCCACCTGTTGTTTAAGGCGACACAAACAGACAGAAGATAAGACAGTGCTGGTACCAGCTGCTAATCCACTGGTGCTCCTGATTCTGGGGTCGTCCTGCTTGATCAGCCTCCTCAGCTCTGCAGGGCTCAGCGAAGTCAACTCCCTGCAAGGCTCCATGGCCGAGTGCACTGCTGGCTTCTTGCCTGCGGACAGCAGAGTAGAGATCCAAAATTCAAAAAGAGCCACGGACTGAGTGGAAACACGAGCGGCCGACTGCGCTGACGAGCTCGCTGTCGTCCTTCCACTGGATTGAAGTCTCGATGTGATTGATGGTAATTCACTGGACCGCTCTTATCTCTTCAACTTGAGTTAATGATCAGGGGAAGAGGTGACGGCAGCGGTGGATCTTTTGGAAATCTGTGCGCTTCAAGTTGGAATGAAAGAAAGAATAAAAAGAAGAAGAACTGTCAGAGAAGGAAAATACCTGGAGAAACGAGCAGAGGTGAAGTGAAGGAGATCCAGAGAGAGAGAGAGAGAGAGAGAGAGAGAGAGAGAGAGAGAGAGAGAGAGAGAGAGAGCAACTTCATTCAAGTCTTCCAGCCACAGCCTAAAAATTCTCTCCCGGGGGTTCAGAGAACACGAGTTTGTGAATTGATAACTACAAGCTGTGAGCTGTTCACTGGCTGCTGCTGCTGCCTCCAGTGCAGTCAAGTCCTATCAGGATTTGCAATGAGTTTGGTAAACTTGATTTTGGTTTTGTGGGCTACAAAAAATCTTTGGCTGGCATTCCAGATGGAAATTGTGAAATGAACTGAAACCCTCAAGACAACGCAGCAGGGGAGGAGCTTCAGCATAGAACTTTTCAGACACAACACAAGACAAACATTCCACAGTAGTGGCAAAGCCCCGCCCCCAGATGATCAGTTTATGAACAACTGCTGTGCAGGTGACAGGTCATCTTGGAAGAGGTGCGCTTGTTTTCAGCACCAGGAAAGCTGCAACACAGCTCACTTTTTTTTCTTTTTTTTTTCTTTTTACCTCAAATCTTTATCTTAATTATTCTTTTACTCTTTATGCACTTTTTAAGAACTGATTGTGCAGCTGAGAAATTGAATTTCCCTCAGGACAAATAGAGTATTTATCTATCTATCAATCTATCTATCTATGTAATAGATAGATAATAGATAATGGTAATTGATAATAGTCAATAGCAACAGCTGGACTCATGGGAAACCACAGTAACATAAAGATTATATGTATATATGTATATATATATATATATATACATATATATATATATATATATATATATATATATATATATATATATATATATATATACGTATATATATATATATATACATATATATATACATACATATATATATATATATGTATGCACACATATGTATAGTTTAGTTATTTGAAACAGATTTTTATTCTCTTTTCTTAACAATGGAAATATTGCATGATTATTTGTAAGAATCAGCAGTACAACCTCCACTTGGTAGCATGTCTGTGTGGTTATCAGCGGCATTATTACACAGCGCAACAACACAACGATGAGTTAGGCTGAGGGCTTCTACGTACAATCAACAGTGAGATTACCTGAGCCGCTGGCAGCGTTACAGATTGTCCTGACAGACCGCATCAAACGCCCAGCAGTAGTTAGAGCACTCATTACGCCGCTGTTAACACAAGAAGTGACTTTATCCATCAATCAATCAATCAATCAATCAATCAACTTTTATTTGTAAGGCTTGTGGATAAATCACAACCAACGGCGCCTCAAAGCTTCTTTGTACAATCAAAAGAAAACCAACTGTAACCCTCCAGAGCAGCAGGGGGCGACAGTGGCAGGAATAAACTCCCCTGTGGGGGGAAGAAACCGGGAGCAGATCCAGACTCCAGAGGTCAGAGGTCGTCTGACCATTGACCAGTTGGGGCGAAAAGGAAATACACTATATCTATATCTATCTATACCTATATATATACATATATATATATATATATATATATATATATATATATATATATATACATATATATATATATATATATATATATACATATATATACATATATATATATATATATACATATATATATATATATACATATATATATATATATATACATATATATATATACATATATATATATGTATATATATATACACATAGATATAGATAGATAGATAGATAGATAGATAGATAGAAAAGTAGCCATAGTGAGTCGCAGGTGAACAACAAAGTTCTCTTGATATAAAGTTCTTTACTGCTCGTTTTAAAGAGGTTTTTTTTGTTTGTTTGTTTTACAATTATCATTATTATCAATTTTACATTTTGCAGTGATGTCCAGTTGATCGAGGGGAGGTGTTCAAATCTTCAATGTAGGAAGAGGTGGCAGTGAGTCACTAGTTTTTCCTTACAGTGGATGGACTTGACACAATGATGAAACTTCTCTGAAGGTCTGGCTGATAGATCTACAAAACCCCTGTGGGTCAAATTAACAACTGCTGCCAGCCTTGTGTCAAACATCCTAATAAATGCAAAGTCTAAACAATAAAAATAAAAATAATAAAACAATAACATGGCAATGCTAAATAAAACCGCTTCTACAGGGAAACTTCAAGTCCGTCACAAGACACTGGAGTGTTATGGGGGGGAAGTGATGATAAATCCACCTTAGTTTACAGATTTGGTGTCACATCAGTATCGAGAATACTGGTACTTAATTGGTTTCGCTTCAATATCAAATCTTGCAGTATCGTATTGTATTGTATTGTATCATATCCGGTCACGCTGCAATGTAAGAAAACACTCGAGGGATTCTGGTAGCACGTAGTTTGCTTTTTGTTTTGTTTTTTAGGCAAACATTATAATCAGGAATTCACAAAACGTTGCGAGGGTGAAACATGAAACAAATCAAAAACACAAATATATATATATAATCTATATATATTATGTATCTTTCGGGACCTCGAGTCACGCAGCGGCTGATCTGTGCACATAATAAAAGGCATCGCCGTTTCAAGGGCAGCTGAGTTCAGTTTAACGCAGTTAGACTTCAGACTTGCTTTCACTTCCGGTTCTTTGCCTTGAATGTCATGCTGGGCATTCAGGCACTGCTTCCCAGGCTCACTGCAATGCTTCTGGATGTTCCATGTCTTACCTTTGACAGTGGCACTGGAGTGCGAGCGGAAGAATGAGTTTTGTTTGGAAAAGTCGACGAGGCTAACTCCGCCCATTTGGCGGTGACGTCATTTCTACAATCTACGGAATCCGAGTTTGAACAGACATCATAGAACCGCTGCGGGAGCGCGAGTGCCTGATTGGATATAACTAGACAATTGTTATACACGCAAACTCCGCGTTGTGAAGCCCAACTTAATGATGATTGTGATAATGACAAGGTTTAATGTTACACGTGGCAGTCAAGAACAATAAATAATCTTATTTTTGCAGTTAAATACACTGAGTCACCCCCAAAAACAGCAACAAACACACACAAGATTGAAGCATGAAACAAAAGTTTGCAAAACAAACAACAAGCAGCATTCAGCTAAAAATGTTCAGTTTATATGTACAGTATATCTACTATGTACAGTATATCTGCTATGTACAATATATCTGCTATGGAAAGAATCACAGCAAGGTTACAACTGAAGCATGAATTATGATGAATGTTCTGCAGGAACCCTGACTTTCCTTTACAGTATTTATTATTTTGTATCTGTATTTTATTCAAAACAACCATAACCCTAACCCTACTTGGCTTACTGTGTATAGGAAAGTGTACAAATGCATATATATTTCTTTAAAAGTTACTGTTTTGCTAACAACTGCAGAGTATTGACATCATGTGGGTTTGCATTGCTGTGTCTTGTTGCAGTGGTTGGAAGTGAATTTTCTCGTGTTTCTCCAGGTGACAGGTAGGAGGAGCAGTGGAGGTGCGTCTGCTGCACGGCTGAAGCGCCAGAGACTCGGCTGAGTTGGTCTCCTCACGTCACACCGGTCTGAAATGGTTCCTGTGGATAAAATATTTGCTCCGGTTTTTCTATGTGCCGCCTATGAAAGAGGATTAGTGCCACGAGAAGAGATTTTTTTTATTGAAGTTTTCATTTCGACTTTAATCGCAAAGTTTTGAGAAAAAAGACGAAATTTCGTGAATAAAGTCAAAATGAAAACCTCAATAAAAACTTCCTTCCTGTAATATTTTTCTCTCTTCTTGTGGCCCTCATCCTCTTTCGCACCACCCCCCCCACCACCACCACCCTCCACTGAAGACAAGGCCCCACTCTTCTGAGGCCCCGCCCACTGGACTCCACCCCCTGTGGAGCCCAACCCACAGGTCTCAGCAGACTTGAGGGGAAGACCTGTGATTGGTGGGTCGTGTTGTGATTGACAGGGGCGGCGGAACGAGGTTCATTTCAGAAACAGGAAATGTTTTTTATTCATTCAGCCCATTTTCTTTAAACATGACAAAGCAATTACGATTCCTTCAAATGTTTCCCATCAAGTCAAAAGTCCAGATTCTCGGCTGGAAACATTTCGCTGTGAAGTTTTATAAAAAGTAATAAAATAGTGTAACTTTTCATATTTATCTACATATAAACATCCAACTAATCTGTTTTCTAGCTTTTAAACGAACAACAAGTCCAAATATGGAAACACTGAAACCAAGTTTACAAATGTCATCATGGGTCTTAAAATCCAGCCGTGACATCAGAGACTGAAGCAACCAATCGCAGCCCTGCTGGAGACACAATGTACAGGCTCCGCCCACTTCCTGCTGGCCACACACAGTCACTTTCAGGGCAGGAAAAGCACAAGCAATACTTAGGTGTTTACACTGACAGGTGTGTTGAAGCTCCGCCCCCATCAGCAAGACTGACAGCTGAGCGTTTGGGGTGTCGGACCGGACCTGACTGGTACCGCCTCACTGAGGGGCCTTGGCCTCGTCGGCAGTCTCGATGCCCAGCAGGGCCTGGACGGCCTCCAGCGGGACCCCCTCAGGGGTCTGGATGTGCATGGTGGTCCCGTCAGGCCCATTGACAATGACGATCCGGTCCAGACCCGGTTCTGCCATCTGGACTGTCAGCCCCTCCGTCTGGATGTAGATCTCCTGGCCCTCCTCCAGCTCCTTCTGCTCACAGCCCTCACTGGCCTGGGAGGACTCCCCCTGCTGGAGGGGGCCGGGAGCGGCCGTGGGGGCGGAGTCAGGGGCCACGGTGGGGGCAGAGTCAGGGGTGGAGTCTGGGGCTGTGGTGGGGGCGGAGTCTGGGGCCGTGGCGGGGGCGGAGTCTGGGGCGGAGTCTGGGGCTGCTGTGGCGCTGGAGTTGGCGCTGCCGTCCTTGGGACTGGAGTCCAGCTGCTGGGCCGAGACCGGACTGTGGACTGGGACTGGGACTGGGTCCTGACTGGCTTGGACCTGGACCGGGGCCGGGACCGGGGCTGCATCCTGGACCTCCATGGGCGTGGCTGGGGAAGGAGCCTCAGCACTGAGGAAGCATCACAGTGAGGAGAGAAACACACAACATGGACGTGGTGATCAGGAAGGGGGCGGGACTACCTGGGGGCGGAGTCAGCAGTGGTGGTCAGCAGGCTGGAACTCCCAGGAGTCACTGGGGCCTCAGGAGGCAGTGGAGGCCCCGAGGAGGCCACCGTCTCACCTGGACACAAACACACAGCTGAGAGAGAGAGGCTCTGAGGTCTGGGTCTGGGTCTGGGTCTGGTTCCTGTCTCTGGGTCTGGTCTAGGTCCAGGTCTGGGTCCTGGTCTGATTCCTGTGTCTGGTCTAGGTCCAGGTCTGGGTCTGGGTCTGGTTCCTGTGTCTGGTTCCTGTGTCTGGTCTAGGTCCAGGTCCAGGTCTGGGTCCTGGTCTGGGTCTGGGTCCCTGTCCAGGTCTGCGCCAGTCCTCCTACCAGTCCTGGTAGCCTCAATGCCGTTCTGGTGGACCGGGACGCTGTTCTCCATCTTGAACCTCTTGGATGGTGGCAGCATCTTGGAGTTCTGGAGACAAACAGACTTCAGTTACAAACTGACGACGGGACAAACGAGCCCCGCCCCCTCAGCAAGACCGCCTCCCACCTCCATGTATCGGACGTTCTTGTTGGTCAGACTGGTGTTGGGCGAAGCTCCAGGAAGGACCTTCATCTTGTTGACCTCATCGAGGATCCCCAGAGACCTGGCAACCTGGAACACAAGCAGGCAGGTTCACAACTGGCAACGTGTCTTGGGCCACCGGAGCACTACGGAACCAGCTCAGCTCGCTGCCTCGACCCAGAACCAGAACCAGGACCACGCCTCACCTCGATGTTGCGGACCTCCAGGGGCAGCGGCCCCACCTGGGGGCCCACGATGTAGTCCTGGGCCGCCTGGCGCACTCGGCCCTGCAGCGACTCAAACTCCCGGTAGATGTCTGGGAAGCGGGACCGAGTCGGAGCGTCGCACTCCACCTGGGGGGGCGGGGCATGGAAAGCACCGATTCAACTTCCTGTCACCGTGTCACTGATGTCATCAGTCACAGTTGTGACCAGTGAAATACAGTGATTGGATGTTGACACTGTTAATATCAACCAATGTGATTTTCAACAGCTTTATTTTCCTGTGGACTACTGCAGTCAAATACACACACCTGGAAAACATCAATGTGTGTGTGTGTGTGTGTGTGTGTGTGTGTGTGTACCTTGGCCAGCAGCAGCTCCCACACACTCAGCAGTCTGGTCAGTCTGGGTAGGACAATGTCCATCAGGTCCTCGTCGTCGCACTGCGCCACCAGCTGGACACCACAAAACTCACAGTCAACACAACACAACAGAACACCATCGACGGCCGCAGTGAGCTGCTCTCACCTCCTGGAGGCGCTCTCTCCTCCTCTCTGCCGTCAGTGCTGGCGTGGCCGTCTTGGGGGGCCTCCCTCGGCGTCCTCGCCGCCCCACCAGGCTCACCGTCACCTGAGCGGGAGGGGCGACCAATCAGGTGACAGCAGGTTCAGGCGGTCATCAACACTCCGACTGTCAACACTCACCTTTGGAGGCGGTCCTGGTGCTCGGCCCCGCCCACGGCCCCGCCCTCGTCCTCGCCCCCGCCCCCTGGGCCGGCCGGGGCCCCGCTGGTGGAGACCCCTCAGCCCTACCGCCGCTGCTGGACCCCCCTCCTGCACACAGCCAAGGACCAATCAGAGAGAGCTAGGTGGAACGACACTGAGTGCACATCAAGCACCAATCAGAGTGAGGTGGGCGGAGCTTCAGGTTGCCTACCTTGCTGAGGGTGGAGGCTGAAGGTTTCTCCTCCTCCTCTTTCTCCTTCTCCTCCTGCTGCTGCTGCTGCTGCTGCTGCACCACCTTCTTGCCCCCTCCCTCTGTGCTTGTCTGCGATTGGCTGACCTCCTTGGCGGGGTCATGTGACGTCTCCGGGGAGGCTGCGGTTGGCTCGGCCTTGCCGTGGGCGGGGTTGAGCTTGTAGTGGCGGTTGAGGCCCCCGGGGCCGATGTAGGCCTTGTCGCAGGTGTGGCAGCGGTGGGAGCGCGACTTGTGGCTGTAGGTGAGTGAGGGGGCGGAGCCATCCTTGCGGGCACCGCCCTCCTCTTCCTCCACGCTCATGTCGGAGTAGTCGTCGGAGTCGGACTGGTGGCTGTCGGCCAGGTCCTCGGTCTTGATGAACTTGTAGTCTTTAGCCTTGTGTTTGGGGGGCCGGGACACGCGACCCGACCGGGTCTGGACCTTGGCCACCCTCCTCGCCCTCTTGGCCGCCTTCTTCTCCCTGCTCTTCACAGCCGTGGTGGTGGTGGCTTTAGCCGTGGGCGGGGCAGGGGGCGTGGCACCCTCCACCTTGGTGGCGACTGCAGACGCCTTGGCTGCGACTGCAGTGGTGGCGGTGGCCGCCGCCGTGGTGCCGTTGGCGGCAGCCTTGACCAGCGGGACGCTGACGGTCTTGACGGTGGCGGCCGCGGGTGGGGTCTTGACGACGGGAGGGGGCGTGGCCTTGACGGCCGAGGGGCTCTGCACTCTGATTGGAGGGGCCGCCGGCCTGGGAGCCGGGCTGGAGGCGGTGGTCACCGCTTTGTGCACCACCGGCAGCAGCGAGCCCACCACAGGGGCGGGGCTTCCCACCAAGGGAGCAGGGCCCTGCAGCAGAAGCTGGATGGGGGGGTCGCCGGGCCGCTGCTGCAGGAAGAACTGCTGGCCCTGCTGGCTGACCACCGGCTGCAGGTGGATGATCTGGGCGCCGCCCAGGCTGCCATTGGTCGACAGCTTCACTTGCTGGTGGCCGACGGCCAGGCTTTTCTGCTGGGGGGCGGGGCTAAGCTTGACTTCCTGCTTCTGCGGGACCTGGATCTGGATTCTGACGGGCTCAGTCTGGGAGGGTGATGTGATCAGAGCAGAAAAGGCACAATTTTTGATGAGTGTTTTCTCTTTTCATCAAGTTTTAATCTTCTTGAATGTATTTTATTTTACCATGAGAAAAGCACTAAGCAGCTAATGATGACGTGAGCACTGAGAACATGCAACACAACCTGCAGCATCAGTGCCACACCAGAGTCCAGAAGTGAAGTTACAACTACAGGCAGGAGATAAAACCCACTCAACCACAACTTGGTGCCTTGTTCTGGACTCCAAGGCCAGCTCAAGCAAGAAGCTCTCAGAGGAACCCAATTCTCCCTCCAGCATCATGGACCTTTTCCTTCTACCCACAGTGCAGAAGCAGAGCCATGAGCTGGTGAGCTGGTTCCGGTCCGTCACAACTCACCTTCTTCTGCAGGAGCTGCAGCGAGGTGCCTGTCTGCAGCGTGAACTGCTGGGCGACGCTCTTCAGCTGCAGAGACGCGTTGTTCTGGCCGCTGGCCTTCAGGTTCTGCTGAGGAACCTGGGCCGCTTTCTGCTGGGGGACCTGGAGGGGCTGCTTCGGAGCCTGAGGGGCCGCCTGGACCAGCTGCTGGACCTGCTGCTGGACCTGCTGCTGGGACTTGGCGACCTGGTTGATGACCTGCTGCAGCTGACTGGGGTCCAGGGCCGTATTTTGCACCGTAGCGGATTTGACCAGCGGGCTGTGCTGCTGCAGCAGCTGGGCGGCCTCGGTGTCGGACACCTGGACGATCTGCTGCTTGCTGAGCTGCTCCAGCAGAGCCTGCTGCTCCTCCGCCGTCAGCCCGGATCCCTCCACCAGGCTGCCGTCGGGCTGCACGTAGATGATGGTGGTGTTGCCCAGGTCGGCGAAGTCGGCGCCCACCACGATGCTCTGCTCCTCGGGGCCGCTTTGGAACAACTCGGCCAGCTGAGTTCCGGACGCCGCCGGAGCCTCAGCCGTAGCCGCAGCTGGAGCAGGAGCGCTCTCCCCGGGCTGGAGCGCCTCTGCTGCGGCCGCCACTACTAAGCCTTCCGCCGGCTTGCAGCTCTGCTCCGGAGCCGCTGCCGGAGCATCTTCGACGGGCTGTTTGCACGCAGCGTCGGCGGGCTCTGCGACTGTTATTGTTCTGCTCAGACTGTCATCCTCCTTGTCCGCCATTTTGGCTGCGGCTAACGGCTAACGGCTAGCTGTTAGCTTAGCTTAGAATGGGCGCCAGTCGGCGGGGAGTGGAATCAGGCCGACGGTCGAGCAGCGTCGACCGAGGAACCGTTGCTTGTACAATCCACAAGCGTCGAGGATGAAGAAGCTCCGTCCGGACGATGGGCAACATCGACGGGGAGACTGGGGGAGGCCAACGGGCGCAGGGAGCGGATTGTTGGGGGCGATTGGCAGTAGCCTAGCTTAGCCTTCGGCGGGAGCGGGAGTTCAGAGTCTCCGGAGCGGATCTCACAGCGGAACGGATTCGCGTGTTGATGTGCGTTTAATTGTAGTGCCTATTAATTCCAAACTGGGGAAATTTGCATACTTACACCAACAATACAGTAGAAAAGAATGGAGAATAGATAGATAGATAGATAGATAGATAGATAGATAGATAGATAGATAGATAGATACTTTATTAATCCCTAAGACATCAGACAGCAGACAAACATTAAAAAACGAAAAGGAAGCCATATAAAGTGCATGTGTGAGAGGCAACAACATAAGGTAATAAAATAAGTTTTAAAACATTGTCTCCATAAATCCAGTGGCATCTTCTCTTTTTCTTTTGTCGGAATACCAAATCACGTCAAATAGAATCCCATAGAATCCATACTAACATATTGTCTGTGTGTGTGGTTCACCAGAAGGTGCTCCAGAGGAGGTCATCAACACAGCGCAAAAAATGATTGACTGCCCCCTCCACTCACTGGACGACCTGCACAGTGCTGGCTGTGTCAAAAGAACGCAGAACATTATGGAAGACGCTTCTCACCCAGGAGTCAGGACACTCCCATGTTTGAAGTCTTACCATCGGGCAGACGATACAGGACCAATATAATCAAGAACAAACATATTACAAAACGGTTTCTCGCCAACAGCAATAACCCCCATCAATGCCACAAAAAACAATCCCCAAAACAACACACAACACACACGGTAATGGGATTGTGCAATGATATATAATAATATATTATATTTTATTATAACTTTATTTATTATGTTTTAATGTTTTTATCCCAGTGACCCTCAGCTCGAGAAGAAGCGGGTATGGAAAATGAATGAAGGATGAATGTTTTTTCCGTGCACTGACTCACTTTTAATTGTGTTGTGCATGTCACAATGACAATAAAGTCTTTTCTCGAAATAGATTTATCTTAACTTTTGTCACCTTTACGTCGACCCTTCGATCGTCGTTTGAACTCTCACAGTTAAGTCGTTTTGTACCGTTAGGAATCTGACGAATGTTGGTTTAAAAGCGTGGACCGACCGATCCACTGCCGGGTTTTGCCGCCGCAGCACTGTCCTTCCGCTTCCGGTCATTCATTTAAATTCTTCTTAATGACAAAATAAGGATTAAATAACTTACGGAGAGCGAAGCTGCAACCCCGACAGTGGTGCATGTGATGTTATGAGTTGTTTTGTTTTTTTTCTTTTCTTTGTTCTTTTTTTTTCTTTTCTTTTTTTTTTTTTTTTTCAAGAGAAGGTGGCGCCCTCTGCTGACTAGTGATTGAAATTCCTGCTCTTTTCAGAGAATCGGGTCTTTTGGCTCGGCTCACTAAAAAGAGTCGGTGTATCTTTTGGCTCGCAAGCGGCTCCTTACAATCGCCTCCCAAAATAATATTAAAATTCGGCTCTCTCAGTTCACTTCAGAGAGTCGGCTCTTAGAACCTGTTCATTCGCGAACCACACATCACTGCTACTGACGGACAGTGCCCCCCTCCGGTGGCGGATGTCACTGTCAGGGCAGCGGGCGATGTCATGTCCCCGCTCCGGCTCTTTAATGTCGCTCCGAGTTCAACATCTGCTCGGACATCCGGGGACTCTTCTTCTGCTGCACGGTCAGTGGTGACGTCACGACGAGCCGCTGACACTCCGTGTTGTTAGCGCCAGCTACTGATGCTAGTTAGCCGTAGCCCTAAACAGGACGCCGACGTGTTGTCGTTGTTGTTGTTGTTGCTGTTGTCATTGTGTTGTTGTGGTGGTGCCTGATGCTTCGCGGACCTCGCCGCACCGTCACGTCATGCGGACGCAGCGTCACAGAAAGCCGCCTGGAATAAGGGTAATTGTCTGTGTTTCCGGTGTCACACACACACACGCACGCACGCAGGTGTCGGTCTGCGTCACGTCGCTCAGCTGTTTCTTGTCATTCGGCGTCTGCTCAGAAAGGAAGGAAATAGTTGTTGATTGACGGCTGTGTGTTTGTTAGCTGGCCCTTTGTGACGGAGGAACCGGGCAAGACTCGAACTGGCAACCACACGGCCATTCTAAAATATCTATTGATGTCACGTGACATCCGTTTGGGTGCGAACGTATTAAGATCGCAGTGTGAGAGAGAATGTGAACCGTCACAGCGACGTGACACAGCATCTCCAGTGTGTGTGTGTGTGTGTGTGTGTGTGTTTACATAGACAGCCAAGTAATGGCCGGAAGTGAGGCCACCACGCCCCACAGCAATAAGAGCAGGTGAGCAGAGGTATTGGGTAGTGTCAGCTGACTGTGTGTGTGTGTGTGTGTGTGTGTGTGTGTGTGTGTGTGTGTGTGTGTGTGTGTGTGTGCGCGCGCGCCCGCCCCTCCCACCAGGACCAGTGTTGTGATGGAGTCCTGCTGAAGGACAGGAGCTGATTGGTGTTTCCAGCCGTGTTTTCCCCCGTCTCTCCAGTGGCGGCGCCGCCAGCCTCCAAGATGGCCGCCGCCCAGCCACCCGTCCTCCGAGAGTTCTGCCCGCTGCACTACCTGCTCAACGCCATCCCAGCCAAGGTGCACCACCAGCTGCTCCACCTGCTCCACCACACCCTCACCCCAGCGTCTAGCAGGGTCCATTCTCGTGCAGTGTTAATGTTTTAGTTTCCCTGCGATGATGATGATGATGATGATATCCTGAAGAATAACACAACTAAAATACTTTTAAATAGCATTAGTATGAGATTAAAAAAAATAAGAAAAAAAACGTCAAAGAAAATGAAAATTTGGTTGCAACTTTGCTTTGCTTCATTTTCCATTGACATTCCAGCAACGTGTTTCCTCCATAATATCCCAGGATAGATTGTTTCCTCCTATGAGGTGGCTCACCACAACACTGCATCCATCTGCTGCTGCTCCGCTACCCCCCTCTGACACACTGTAGAACCCAGTGTGGCCCCCCTGGTCTCGTGGTTATATTCTGATTATTTCCCTCCTCCAGCCTCGTACTCATCCGTCCATCAGCAGATGCTTCAAAACAACACTTAACCGGCGCCACCATCAGGCTCAGTGATGCATTCAGTATCCAGCATCCGCATAGAAGTGACATCATGAAAGAGCGATGATGTATTGAGATATATAACATTCATTTACAGCTGGACTTTATTGAACTGACCAACAGCAGCCACAAGACAAATTTGTTTCAGAAAGGAAGAAAATGAATAAATAATTAACACAAAGTTTCAGCAATTAGTTGCAAAAAGTGGTGCAAACACTCATCAAATCGATTCTGTGTAAGACACTAAAGTAACGGCTGATAATCTCAAACACATCAGAACATAAAATGTCATTATAATCCCATTCTTAAGCAGGAAATTTGAACGTAAAAAACAGACGGGTTTTATGGTAATTCGGGACCTTTTTTCGTGGTTCTATGGCGTATAGCTGCGTATCTCACCCACCAGGCCTTGGCCGTGTTCTCCTGCAGGTGCAGCGTGGCTTCAGGTCCGTCCTCATCTACCTGACGGCGTTGGACAGCAGCTCCGACTTCTTGGCAGTGGGCAGCAGCATCGGCATGCTGTACCTCTACTGCCGCCGCCTGGCACACATGAACAAGTACAGCCTGGAGGTCAGCACTTCTTCTCCTCTTTCTTCTTCTCCTTCTTGTTCTGTGGTGTCTGCTCGGCGGGCCTCAGCTGGGCTTCAGCTCACCTTTTCTACCTTCTTACAAAGTCACCTTTTTTTAATGAGTTCTGCCTGTGGTGCAGCTGAGAGCACTCTAACCATCAGTCAGTGGCAGAAGCATAAGAGAAATGGAAGTGTGTGTATGTGTGTGTGTGTGTGTGTGTGAGCAGGGGAAGAGTGATGCCATCACGGCGGTGAAGCTGCTCAGCTGCTTCGATGACCTGGTGGCGGTGGGGACGGCGTCGGGCCGAGTGGCCATCTTCCAGCTGGTGTCTCCACTTCCTGGTCGCAACAAGCAGGTGAGGTCAGAGGTCAGAGTGCAGTGATGTCATCAGCCTCATCGCCCTCGTCATCATCGTCCTGGTCCGGTTGACCTTGTTGACCCCCCCCCGCACCCCACTCTCTCTCTGGTGCAGCTGCGGCGCTTCGACGTGCTCTGCCTCCACCGAGGCTCCGTCACGTCTCTAGCGTGGAGCACCAACGGGATGAAGCTCTTCTCTGGAGACGACAAGGGACGGGTGGTCTTCTCCTCGCTGGACCTGGACCAGGTCAGGACCTTGTGCTGGTTCCCCTTGCTGAGATCCTTCTGCTGCTGCAAATCACCTCTCACAGTGTGTGTGTGTGTGTGTGTGCTGGCAGGGTGTGTGCAGGCCGGTGGTGCTGCTGGAGGAGGCCTCAGGTGTGGTTCAGATGGACTACAGCCACCAGGTGCTGCTGGTGTCCACCCAGCAGAGGGCACTGCTCTACTGCACCCAGAAGCAGGAAGTTCATCAACTGGGCAGCAAACCTCGCAAGAGGTAAAACCAGTTGGCCAGTCAGCCAGTCAGTCAGCCAGTCAGCCAGACAGCCAGTCAGTTAACCAGTCAGCCAGTCAGTCAGCCAGTCAGTCAGTCAACCAGCCAGACAACCAGTCAGTCAGCCAGTCAGTCAACCAGTCAGTCAGTCAGTCAACCAGCCAGACAACCAGTCAGTCAGCCAGTCAGTCAGCCAGTCAGTCAACCAGTCAGTCAACCAGTCAGTCAGCCAGTCAGTCAGTCAGTCAGTGTGAGGACACAGGAACCTCCTCTTGAAGTCACATGACCTTCCCTCCAGCAGGGGGCAGCAAAATTCAGTCAGGAGCCCAGTGGCTTCATCAGACCTGCCGCTGCTGTGTGTGTGTGTGTGTGTGTGTGTGTGTGTGTGTGTGTGTGTGTGTGTGTGTGTGTGTGTGTGTGTGTGTGTGCGCTTCAGTCCAGTCCTCTGCAGTAACTCTCTGTGGTCTGTGGGTGGCAGCAGCGGGAGGTTTGGTGCCTGCTTCCTGCCGGCGCTGTGCAAGCAGAGCGACCTGCAGGTTCTGGCAGCTCGGCCCGGACTCAGACTGTGGAGGGCCGACGTCAGGGGCCACGTGGACCAGACCAGGCTGCTGAAGACGCTCTTCAGCCAGCAGGTAGAGGAAGAGGAGGAAGAGGAGGAGAAGAAGTGTCGCTCATGCTGTTTCTCATGTTGTCTATAGCTGCGTTTCCATGACCTCTAGAATTGCGCAGAACCTGAATATGGCAACAAAAAACGATAATCAGTTCTATAATAAACTAGAACATCTGTACAATAACAAACAGCTGAACTTGGAAAAACCTCTCAACTATGGCTAAAAGGTGTTGACGCTCTCATGAGGTTTTCCACACGTATCCATGTGGAGGAATATCACAAAAGCACATTAACGCGTTCTCCATAGCTGCCTTTCCACGCTCGGCGCCCCCTGGTGGCTGAACCACTGTGTGTCCCTCTCCCAGGTGCCTCAGCTGGAGGTGTTTCCTCGGGCGGGGGCGGTGGGAGCGTACCGCCCCCCGGAGGCCCAGCTGGGGCTGCTCAGCTGCTTCCTGCGAGACGGCTGGTTGGTCAGTTGGAACGAGTACAGCGTCTACGTCGTGGACTGGGTCAACGAGGTAGGAGAGAACCATCGCCGCTCGCAGATGGTCCTCCTCGGGTGTCTGGTTAGAGTTGTGCGACTGCTGTCGTCCTCCCTCCAGGTGTTGGTGGGAGCCCTGGAGAGCAGTGGAGACATCGTGTCGGTGTCCTGCTGCGACAACGAGATCTTCGTCCTGAAGGGAGACCGAGACGTCATCCGGCTGTCCGACAGTCCTGAGGGGCTGACCTCCGACTGTGAGCACGCTGCTTCCCCCTGCTGGCCTCCTCCTGCACTGCTGAGTAGTTACACTCACACCAACCTGGACACTCCCATCCCTCTCTCTCCCTCTCTGTAGTGTCTCAGCTCTCTGTGCGCCTGGCCACGCCCACTTTCCTCCCACCAGTGGGCTCAGTGGAAACAGCTCAGCCAATCAGAACCATGGCCATCATCGTGGAAGGCGGGACTAAAGAGGATGGGGGAGGAGCTTGGAAGAGGAGCAGTGAGGCTGGCGGGGGAGAAGCCGAGGAGGAGGAGGTGAGTGGTGACCTGGTGACCTGGTGATCTGGTGATCTGGTGAACTGGTGACTCGCTGATCTACTGATCCTTCTCTCAGGGTGTCCAGGTGATGGAGCAGACGTCCGTCCGCTCTGGCTCGCGGAGCCGCAGCAGCTCCGTCACTTCCTGGGACGGTGTCCATGGAAACGCCACCTCCAGCCCTTCCTCTCATGAGCAAAGCTCAGTGCGCTACAGTGCCCCCTTGTGTCACGGGGAGATGCAGCAGGAGCTGGTGGTGAAAGCTGTGAGGGTGAAAAAGAAGAAGAGGAGGAGTCGACGAGGCAAGTAGTCAGACAGACAGACAGACAGTCAGTCAGTCAGTCAGACAGACAAACAGACAGGTTGACAGACAGTCGTATAGACGGACGGACAGACAGACTGGTTGACAGACAGTCAGACAGTCGTATAGACGGACGGACAGACAGACAGGTTGACAGTCAGACAGGCTGGCTGATGGTTGTTGTGTCCCACAGACAGCGGCAGCAGCTTCCTGTCAGAGAGCAGCTGCTCAGACTCCATGTTTGTAGTCCAAGACGGCAGCTGCAGTGACGGAGGGAGTGGAACTCCTCTGAGTGATCGAGCATCACTCGTCTGTCTCGACCTGCACAACCTGGACTCCCCAGACCAAGACCAGGGCCAGGGCCAGGACCAGGACCAGGACCAGGACGTGCAGACAAAGACTCAGGGGTCAGTAGCTGAGCAACCAGCTCACGTTTCTCTGTCTTTATGACGAGATGAAGTCAGAGCACAGCGCCACCTAGCATCCCACTAACCCAGCATGGGCAAACTACGGCCCGTGGGCCACATGCGGCCTGTTAAACTTTTTAATCCGGCCCTACGAACTTGAAGAAATGATATTAACAGCCAGTCATCAAACATCAGTCATCAAACAGCTGTATTTTAATAAAGAGCTCAACAGCGTGGTGGTCCAGGATGGTTCTGGATGGTTCTGGATGGTTCTAGATGGTTCTTAGAGCTCAACAGCATGGTGGTCCAGGATGGTCCAGGATGGTTCTAGATGGTCCGGGATGGTTCTAGATGGTTCTTAGAGCTAAACACCGTGGGGCTTTAAAGACACTGATTTTTTTTGTAATGCTTTTGTTCACTTTCAATTGACACTAAAACACTAAAACACTCCATCCATCTGCTGCTGCTCCGCTACCCCCCTCTGGCCCCACCACTGCTCTTCCTCTCCAGATCCGTCCTCCCCCCAGGGTCTCTGCCCCTGCAGGGGGACCCAGCTGACCTCGGACCGGCTCGAGGTCCCAGCGGGTCCGAGGCAGACCCGGTCCCCTTGACCCCCAACGTGGACCTTCTGCTGGAGTGCAATTTTGCTTACATGCACAGAGGCGAGGATGATGATGATGATGAAGATGGACAGGAGACACAGCTCTTCCAGGACCCAGAGGACGAGTTTCTGAGCCCTCTGATTGGACCAGAAGAGGAGGAGGAGGAGGAGGAGGAGGTGGGGAGCTTCTCCTCCTGGTGTGTTTGAGAGAACTTGAGCCAAAATGCCTCAATCTTTGTGTTTCCTCTGTGTTGACAATTAGCCCAATGAGCCGGTGCCCCCTGTTGGCCCGGATGACCACATGTTTTACTCCACCATTTCCACACTGGAGAGAGAAGCAAGTGTGGTTTCCAGTGATGAGGAGGGAGACATCTACCGCCTCACTGCTCCCCCTGCTGGCGGTGGAGAGGACTTGACTCATCGAGCAGACAAGACGATGACAGAGCGACAGCTGGACCAGGAGACGGACTCACACAAAGCTGACCAGGTGAGACCTGCTCCAAACCAGCCAGACACAAGATAAACACACAAACAAGGATTGTGCATCTAGCAGCAGTATGTATGTGTAACAGCGACGCACACAAACACTGTAGTGTGTATTGAACAGTTGGACACTCAGAGTTGTGTTGTGTTGCTGCAGCTGTCAGAGAGCTGGATGGGATACTCAGGACCCGGCTGTGGGATTCTGAGTCTTCAGGTGACAGACAGGTGAGCACTCAGCCCTTAGCCGGACCATCGGCTGGACCATCGGCAGGACCACCAGCTGGACCATCGGCTGGACCATCAGCAGGACCACCAGCTGGACCATCGGCTGGACCATCGGCTGGACCATTAGCTGTCTCACTGCTGCTTGTTGTATCTCTCTCTCTCTCTCTCTCTCTCAGACACATCTGGTGTCTGGACTTCAAAGGAGGCCTGTTCTGCAGCACTCTGCCTGACACAGGACTCACCTGGCAGCGCTTTGAGGACAACGTCCACCAAGTGGCGCTGTCGCCTTCAGGTGAGAGAGAGAGAGACAGAGAGAGAGAGAGAGAGAGAGAGACAGACAGAGAGAGAGAGAGAGAGCAAGACAGAGAGAGAAAGAGAGAGACAGAGAGACAGGCAGACAGACAGACAGACAGACAGACAGACAGACAGAGAGAGAGAGAGGTCAGCTGGCTGCTAATGGCTAACGGCGGCTAACCATCACCATCACCAGGTAACCTGCTGTGGAAGGTGGAGCAGAAGACCATGACGGCGTTTGCGTGTGCCAAGGTGTCGGTGAAGGGCAGGCGCCACTGGTACAAGGCGGTGGAGCATAGCAGCTACGTGGCTCTGAGCGACGACTCGGCCTGGATCATCAGGACCAACGGCGACCTCTACCTGCAGACAGGTAACCAGGTCCAGTCCCACCACTCCCACTGACCCCCATCACACCACTGCACTGTCAGTGTGGCAGCCAGGAGAGCACAGGGGTCAAACTCTGGCCCGCAGTCCCGCCCCACCACTCGACATTCGGGCCTCCAGATTCCAGAATGTTTTGATGTGATACAAAACATCCGTTTGTACACATATTTTAATTATTAATTCCTCAGGTCTGAGCGTGGAGCGGCCGTGCGCCCGCTCCGTCAAGGTGGACTGCCCCTGTGTGTTTGGCCAGGTGTGTGTGCGAGGGGGCGTGGTCTGGGCGCTCAGCGAGCACAAGGCTCTGTTCTACCGAGAGGGAGTCACCAGCTTCTGCAGCGAGGGCGAGGGCTGGAAGTACGACACCGTCAGGTCAGCAGGGAGCCTGCACTGCACCACTGCACCACTGCACCACTGTAGACTAGACCACTGTCATGGTGTCAGGAGAGCATTGAAACAGCTGCAGCTCCACTTCTTACCAGAACAAAGAGATCAGAGTGTAAAGCTTCCATCACCGCTAGAGTTGCACCAAACCTCAATATAGCAACAAAAACTGGAGCTGGAAACCAATCAACCAGGAGGAACCATCCTGACAGCCTCGGCTCTCTGGAGGCTCCACTGGAGGCTCCACTGGAGGCTCCACTGGAGGCTCCACTGGAGGCACCACTGGAGGCTCCACTGGAGGCACCACTGGAGGCTCCACTGGAGGCTCCACTGGAGGCACCACTGGAGGCACCACTGGAGGCTCCACTGGAGGCTCCACTGGAGGCTGCACTGGAGGCACCACTGGAGGCTGCACTGGAGGCTCCACTGGAGGCTCCACTGGAGGCTCCACTGGAGGCTCCACTGGAGGCACCACTGGAGGCACCACTGGAGGCTCCACTGGAGGCTCCACTGGAGGCTGCACTGGAGGCACCACTGGAGGCTGCACTGGAGGCTCCACTGGAGGCTCCACTGGAGGCTGCACTGGAGGCTCCACTGGAGGCTCCACTGGAGGCTCCACTGGAGGCACCACTGGAGGCACCACTGGAGGCACCACTGGAGGCACCACTGGAGGCTCCACTGGAGGCACCACTGGAGGCACCACTGGAGGCTCCACTGGAGGCTGCACTGGAGGCTGCACTGGAGGCACCACTGGAGGCTGCACTGGAGGCTGCACTGGAGGCTGCACTGGAGGCTGCACTGGAGGCTCCACTCGAGGCACCACTGGAGGCACCACTGGAGGCTCCACTGGAGGCTCCACTGGAGGCACCACTGGAGGCTGCACTGGAGGCTGCACTGGGTTCTGATTCAAAATGTTGAACTTTTAATCATGCAAAGCTCACCGAGTTGCCTTGTGTATGAAATTCACTGCTGTGTGTGTGTGTGTGTGTGTGTGTGTGTGTGTGTGTGTGTGTGTGTGTGTGTGTGTGTGTGTGTGTGTGTGTGTGTGTGTCTCCAGTGAGGCCCAGGGTCTGGAGCTGATGTGTGTGGCCCTGGCCGAGGGCGGGACGTCCTGGGCACTGGATTCCAGTGGTGGTCTGTGGTTCAGGACGGGGGTGCGACCCTCCCGACCGCAGGGGGATGACGACCACTGGTGGCAGGTGGGCGGAGTCTGAGTGAGGGGCGGGGTCTCACTGCCAGGTGGGCTCACTCCGTCTCTCTCTCTCTCCAGATCAGTATCTCGGACTACGTGGTGTTCGACCAGGGCAGCCTGTTCCAGACGCTGCTGCAGGCGACGCAGAGCGTGGCCTCGGCCAGCAGGGGGCCGGTTGAGCGGGTGGTGGCCTTCCTGTCCCAGCACTCCCAGTGCCAGCCCAGCCTGGTCAGCTCCAACTGCACTGGAGTCTGGGTGGCCTCGGGCCGGAACCAGCTGCACCTGGCCAGGGGCAGCCTCATAGGTCAGCAGCATAGAGGCAGTGCAGTGCAGTGCAGTGCAGGAGTAGCTCTGTCGTGACTCTGACAGCCGCGGCTGCTTCTTGTGCACCTTCTCAGGAACCTTCTGGCAGAACGTGGTCCCTCGAGGAACCGTGTCGGCCACCAGGTGGAGCTTCATCACTGCATCAGCTGTGCCTCACAGAGAAGGTTCGACTCCAGCACACCTCACACACACACACACACACACACGCACACCTGTGTGCCAACCTGTGGCCACGCCCACCTCACCTGTGCGTCACGTGTTCAGGTTCCTTCCTGTGGTTGGCTCAGAGCCGGAAGGACCTCTTCTGCGTGTGGGACCAGGATGGCGAGCTGCGGCCTTCCTCCGTCCCCCTCCCTCCTGAGGTGACCTCACCTGTCTGACCTCACCTGTCTGACTGACGCTGTCTGTGTCTGACGGCAACGTTCACCTGCCTGCCTGTTGCCAGGTGGAGCTGACTCACCTGTCTGCGTGTCGGGACGCTCTGTGGGGTTTGGACCTTCAGGGCAGAGTCAGTATCCGGCCGCTGTCTCCGTCCTGCCCCGCTGGCCTCCACTGGACCCCCCTGGACCTCAGCCAGCTGGGTAGGTACCGGGTCACCGGGTACCGGCTGAGATTGCTGAGGCTTTCTGGAGGTCATGTAACTGGTGCATATCCAGTAGAACCTGGAGCAGATCCAGTAGAACCTGGAGCAGATCCAGTAGAACCTGGAGCAGCTTGTCCAGTCTGATGTTCAGTGTCAGGAGGACATTCTGTCGCCAGGGAATGCTGCTGCGCTGGTTCCCGTTGAGGTGACCTGCAGCTGGAAGCTGCTGATCAGGTGACTGATGATGTCAGGATGAACACCTGAACACTGTGCTGACCCCAGGGGGCGTGTCCTCTGCAGGAAGCGTGCGATTGGTCAGCGTCAGCTGCGGCAGCCAGAACGTCTGGGCCGTGGACGGCCGGGGACTGGTCTACTTCCGGGTCGGGACTCAACCGTTGAACCCCAGCATGATGCTGCCGGCCTGGATCCACATAGAGCCACCTGCGCAGGTGGGCCCCGCCCCCTCCTGCCAATAAATAGATATACAATACATAGATACATGTGTTTACAGTGTATATGACTGAATAACCCAAATAAGATCAATAGCTAATAGCTGCTCCAGCTGTGTCGGTAAGCAGTGTGTGTGTGTGTGTCGGTGCGTGTGTGTGTGTGTGCAGCCTGTGGGGGTGCAGCTGGTCTCGGTCCAGACCAGCCCCAACGACCGGCTGCTGTGGGCCCTGGACAACAGGGGAGGAGTCTACGTCAGGACTGGACTCAGCCACCAGATGCCAGTGGGGACCGACTGGGAGCCAGTGCCAGGTAGAGCCACTAGGGAAGGGTCACTGGGGTAAGTGGGGGTCAGGGGTCAGCCAGATCCTCACCTGTGGGTCCTTCAGGTCTGGCTGTCAGCCACCTGGTGCTGAGCTCCAGGACGGTGTGGGTGCGCTGCCCCAACGGAGAGGTCGCCCGACGCTACGGAGTCAGCGAACGCAACCCTGCTGGAGACTACTGGAAGAAGATCCCTGGGAGCGCCCACTGGCTCACTGGTGAGACCGGAGGAGACACTGGGGGGTCTGGACTGGTCCGTCTGTCCGTCTGTCTCACCCGTCCGTCTGTCTCTCTGTTCTAGCGACGCCCGACGACGACTTGTGGGCGGTGACTCCCATTGGTGGACTGTCCCGTCGCTTGACCAAGCTCCTCCCACAGACCCAGCCAAGCTCCGCCCCCTCCCACACTGGAGACGACGTGGACGACGAATGGGAACTGCTTTGAGCTGTGACATCAGCGCGATGTCACAGCGTTCTTCACCGGAGCACTTTAACCCTCGGAGGGGCCGGCCGGCCGTCCGGCCAGTCGGAACCAGTTTGAACTGGCTCAGAACCGGTTCAGACTGGCTCCTCTCTGTCTCAGTTGACTTTGCTGGTTCTGCTCTGGTTTCCAGTCTGGACTCCCACTGGTTCTCTGTTTTAGAGGGACGTCTGTTGGCGCTGAGCTAACGGCTGAAGGGATGTTGTCAGCAGTGATTCCAGTGTTGTTTGATCGGTCACTGGAGCCCCCTGCTGGTTCCTGTTGATGGACCTTTGTCTTTCTAACTTGTTGTGCTGCTTGTTGACGAGTTCACTGCTTCTGACCAGTAAGATTAAATTCACCTGGTACCTGACACCTAATAAACACTGAACCACTTTGACCAATAGGGGTCTAAAAATCGTGTGCCTCTTTTTTTTACTTGTTTAAAGTCACAATGATTGTCATGAAATTTGCAGAGCTACGGTGCAGGAGCTCTGCGTTGCATCATTGAACGTGAGAGGATTTTAGTAGTGGAGTTACTTTGAGCAGTGGTCACATGACTACGGAAGCGGATTAGGGCCACAGGATTTCTTTCTAGTTTCCATTTCGAGTTTGAAGTTGAAATTTCATGAATAAAGACGAAGTAAACAGGAAACTGGCAAAAACAAACTCACTCCATATTTCAACTTTAATCTCGAAATTTCAACTTCATACTTGATATTTTGATTTTAATCACAAAATTTCACTTTTTTTTATACTTTCTCGAAATGGAAACTTGAAAAAAAAAAGTTTCTCAATTTTTTTTTCTCTTGTGGCTCTAATCCTCTTCTACAGGTATGATTGACGGATGGATGGATAGAAGTTCATTGATCCCCAATGACGACTATTTCCCTCTGATGTGTAACCACGTTTAAAAACCAACATCCAACTATTGACTGTGGCAACACCTTGTGGTTATGTGCTGCATCGACAGGCGCGGTGTGAAACAGATGCTCAAGTTGTTTGCATTTATTATTGCAGCGAGAATTTGTTTACACCAGGCGCAGGCAAACTACGACCTGGGGGCCATATGCGCTTCAGAGACTCTGATTTGGTTGCAACTTTGCTTTGCTTCATTTTCCATTGACATTACAGCAACGTGTTTCCTCCATAATATCCCAGGTTTGATTGTTTCCTCCTATGAGGTGGCTCACCAGAACACTGCATCCATCTTGCTGCTGCTCCGCTACCCCCCCGGGGGGTAACAAACATGTATCTCAATCTGTGTGTGTGTGTAATCAATTTGCAAAATAATTTTGCTATGACATCTACTACATCATTTCTGTGCGTCTGTATGCGAAACTAAAAAATATTGCAAAAGAAGCATTTTTCTGTCTGTCTGTCCACTCTGCTGTTGCTTTAAGCAGCAGCAACAGTAACATTAGCGCTTCAGAGTGCAACACTGATGATTCCACTGCACTGCCAGTGGTGATTATGACTGCTTGTATTATCTTGGAACAAAGACCGCAGAAAAGCTACGAAATGGCGACACCTCATGGCTTTAAGTGGAACTACATGACTTTTCGACAAAGACCAGAGACTCGAGATCGTCGTCTTCTTCATACTTTGCAAACATTTTAATGATTTTTTTTTTTTCCTTTCGGAGCATACACATTTGAAAATATCTGTTTACCTCAAACTGCAACTCGAGTTAAATAATTGTTTATAATATACAAAGAAAATACAAGGAGAGCAGAGCGTCAACACCACTTTTCTTCTTCGTTCTTCTCTTCAGAGATGAAACTTCGCGCTCCACCAGTGTTTCTGTCTTTACAGCGTTATTTTGTTAAGACGACACCAAATCACGACCTCTGACCTTTGACATCTACAGCCGGCCAGGGTCACGACCCCACAAACCCTCCCCCCCACCCCCAAAAAAAATAACAGTCGCTCGTGCGCGCGCGCACTCTCACACACACACAGAAAACAAAATGCAATAAAAGAGACGGCCGGAGGGACGGAGGGAGGAACGCACAGACTGCAGAGAAGCTGGGGGTCAAACCAGGCACTAAACTCAATACAAACACAAAGTTGGTGGTGGGGTGGGGGCCCACACACACACACACACACACACACACACACACACACACACACACACACACACACACACACACACACACACAGGCGGAGCAGCGGCTCAGCTGGGTGACCGAGACGACGGAGGAAGGGGGGTGGGGGGAGGGGGGGGGGTGGTGGAGGAGGAGGAGGTGAAGATGTGAACTTGTCTGGAGTTCAATCCTCCTTCCTGTTGCTGCCCACCACCACCACCACCAGCAGGAGGTGCTGCTCAGCCAGGCTGTCTGCTGGGTGATCTGTCGCTTGGCGTGATTAATGGCGGCGGGAGCATCTGTCTGTCTGTCTGTGCAGCAGCAGCAGCAGCAGCAGCAGCAGCAGCAGCAGCAGTGTCAGTTGAGGTGGAAGCCCTTCTCCATGGTGGCGGCCAGCAGACGCTCCCTCATGATGTCCTCAGAGGAATATTCTGGAAGCTTCAGGTAGTGGACACAGGTGTTGACTGACGGGTAGCTGGAGTCAGTGGCATCCACCTGAGCAGGAGGAGGAGCAGGAGGACAATCAATGGATCCGACAGTTACTTCCATAGTGACTGACTGCTGCTTCATCAGTGCTGCCTCAGTGTTTTGTTGCTCTTGTGCTGAAACGCTGCAACGCTCAGACTGCCTCCCCTCTTACCTTCCTGACGATGGTGAGGCGGGGGTGCAGGTTGGCCAGGCCACCAGGGGGCAGCGTGGAGCAGCCAGTGGTGAACTGCAGGAAGGCCTTCCGCTCGTCACATGACATCCCACACAAGACCCTCACGAAGCGCAGGAAGCCAGGACTGGAGGGGGGCGGGGCCAGAGGGTGAGAAACAGCCGTCATTGGATGAAAAGTGAGAAAAGTTCATTTCCAAACACAAACCACAGTGACCAGTAGAATGGGCCTTTAAAGCAGCGTTTCTCAACGGGTGGGTTGCGGCCCACTTGGGGTCATGGATTTGTGGGATGAAGGGATTTTAAAATATTAATGGAGGAAATGTGGCCATTTATATTTCAACAGCTCAGCTCAACGTCAGTCATCAGTGACTCAGCTGCACTGCTGAGTTCATAACCATCACTACCATGATGTCAAACATCTACACTAACTTCTAACCAACGGTGAGTCAACGTGTCTGATGCTCCATCTACTGTGCTGGTGTTGGAGCGCCACCACCAGGAGCATTAAGACACTGCAGTACCTGTCTCTGGTGTAACCCAGCTTTGGTTCAGTGTAGTTGATGACATCATCAGCTGTCCAGGAGGGTGACTGGTTCCCACACAGGATCATCTGGACCTCCTTGTGACTGAAGGAGCTCAGCTTCTCCATGGGAAAGACGCGGTTGAAGCCCTCTGCAGGAAGTCAAAGGAACTGCTGTTAGACCTTGAAATCAACCATTAAACAAGGAAGAATTGCTCTGAAACTGTGACACAATATTTGCTGCCGAGTCCTCTGAAGTCAGACCAGTCAAGTTCAAACACTCAGTGAGGTCAAAGGTCAAACTGGGACAAACTCCAGCTCCAACATTGACATCGATTGAACTGATCTTCCTGATTTCTTTATCATCCTGAAGCTTTCTAGTGCTGTGCTGGTTCTCAATGTGAGTCTACAGCAGGTGAGTGAGTGTCAGTGGGTGGAGTCACCTCTGAAGGCCTCCATCTGCTTCTGGATGCCAGTGTGCATACAGAAGTCAAACATCAACTCCACGTACTCCTCTGCATTCTCCATAGTCACCATCTACACACACACACACACACACAAGTCAGGAAACAAATTAAATACACATTATATCCACACAATGTTTAAAATGTTAAAAAATTTAAAACAAACAATGAATGCTAAGGTGTCTGACTGCTGTGTGAGGTGTGTGTGAGGTGTGATGACGACCGTACCTCATCGTCGCCGTTTGGCTTGAGGTCCACGGCAGAGAAGCCGTGCACTTTGGACGAGGGGCAGAACTGGAAGTTGAGTCTGGAAGGAAGCAGAGAAGAAGAGTTGAAGGAAGCCAAGCTGCAGTGTTTATTCCAGAAGATCAGAGTGCAGTGAACAGCCGCTTCCTCTGTCTGCCTGCACTTCCTGCCACACTGCAGGGTCTGCTGGGTTTGATTTTAGTGGCACTGCTGCTGCACAACATTGTGTTTCCTGATTGGAGCTGAAAAACACATTATTACACACCCTGCTGTGGCTACACCAGGGTGTGTGTGTGTGTGTGTGTGTGTGTGTGTGTGTGTGTGTGTGTGTGGCGAGGTCTCTGTCTTCCTACAGTGTTTTAACCTCATAGCGCAAACTTGAAGCTGTAATGCATGATTTGAGCCACTACAGGTCAGATTGCAGGGTGGAGGTGCAGTACCCGAGGTCCTCGATGCTCAGTGGAGGTCCAGAGCCCAGCGGGTTCCTCAGCATCAGCTCCTGCAGTCTGGTGTTCTTCTCATCTTCAGACAAACTCTTGCTGGCCAGAATCTGCCTCCTCTTCCCCGCCAGCTCCTTCAGCTCCTTCAGGAATCTGGCCCTGCAGGAGGAGGAGCAGAGGGAGGTGAGGGAGGTGGAGATGTCATGCAGACCACTGCTTCTCAACTGGTGCAGTTTCACCACCGACATCTGTTCTCCTCATCACGACGTCGCCCCCGGGTCTGAACCGTGCGGTCCAAACATTTGTGCCATTAAAAGGATCCTGAGTTAAAGCATTATTCACACACACACACACACACACACACACACACACACACACACACACACACACACACACACACACACACACACACACACACACACACACACACACACACACACACACACACACACACACCTGTGAGGGTTGACCAGCTGGAAGTCGTCCCAGGTGAGGATGCCGTGGTACCAGGCCGGGGGTTTGGGCTTGGGGGGGTCCATGATGAACTCGGACTTGGAGTCCTCGTCGAAGCTGCCCACCGAGTAGGTCTCCTGGCTCTCCTCGGTGGAGGCCTCCGAGTGCACCTCGGACAGCAGCAGCAGCGGCTGCAGGTGCGAGTCCAGGCCCTGCGGGGAGCTGCGCGACTGGTACAGCAGCTTGCTCATGTTGGACTTGATGTCGCCCATGCAGAGCAGCTTGAAGAAGGGCTGCGAGATGGGCAGGTCCACCAGCCGGTTGTCCTGGATGCACTTGGCCAGGAAGACGCCCAGGAAGTGGAAGAGCTTGGTGATTCGCTCCAGCTCCTCGCTGTCCTGGGGGAACGGCGCTGCAAACAGGCCGCACGAGCGCTGCACGTAGAAGCCCGGAGGCTTCAGACCACCGCCCAGGTCCACCTGGACCAGCACACACAGGAGCAGGGATGAGGACTCGTGGAGCCGGCTACCGTTCAAAACCTTTTAATGTCTGTGAAGGATCTCCAGGTCATCTTCAAGTAGAAGGTTCTGGTGATCATGAAGACGCTTCTTCACGTGTGATGTTTCAGTAGAATCAACACCTCATTGATAATCAACACCTGATGGAAAATCACCACCTTGCTCATCACCCTGAGTGCCACCAGCACCTCCTGGTGGTTTGACAACACAAACCTGCTTTCAGCAGTGAAGAAGCCTTTGGGTTGAGAGGAGAAACCTCTTCAAGATCACCAGAACCACTGCAGTTGACCCAACTGAACCTCCTACTTTTTTGATACAACGCCAATTTTAATGGCGGTTTCAGAGAAGCAGATGTTTTTAAAACCGATCTGAGCGCCAACCAAACATCACCGCACAAAGCTCTGCTTCCATTTCACTGCTGAGTTCAATCAGGACTTCAGCTTTGTTGTTTTCCTTTGCACAAATGTTGGACTTCGTTTTATTCTGAGCCACCTTCATGACTCCAACGTCATCAAAAGTTCTGCCAGTGTCTTTAGTTTATGTCTATAATGTGAAAGCCAATCACCAGCCACTTTGGATCCTGACACGCCTTTGCTAATGATTATTGGCTTTTGATTGGAATCTGGCACCCAAAGTTGATTGATTTTTCAATTTAAAATATTCGGGACGATCAAGACATTTCGGTCTGGACTTCAAATGTACTGAACTCGGGTTGCGGGTTGTAAAATGAAGCTGTGAGTCGTCTGCAGAGTGCAGTGAGCCAGTGCTTCATGCAGTGAGCCGGTGCTTTGATCAGGTACCTGACGCGACTCGTCGTCCGGGAAGTCGTCGTCACACAGCCAGATGCCCAGCGAGGTCCTCTGGAACTCTGCAGCCACCAAGGCGTAGAACTCCAGGGTGGGACCCAGGCCGGTTCCCTCCTCACCCTGGAACTCCACCTGAACCAGAAACCAGGCATCAAGTCAACATCAGTGTAGACCAGTGCTTCTCCACTGGTGGAGTCTCAGGACCCACATTGGGGTCGCGACCCACCAGTTGAGAAACACTAATGTAGGTCATTTTACTAGCAGACTTCCATCTACTGTGACAGGTTGGAACCTGCTGATGCTCGGTCCACTTGCCTCCAGCACCGACTTCCTGTCAGCGTGCAGCTGCATGACCGACTCCGCCCACTCCATCATGGCCTCCCCGCGAGGAACCTTGACCCGCTCGTGTTTGAGGCGGCCAACTCTGAACTCCCCCGGGTCGTCCCGCCGCACCGTGGTGGAGGGACGCGAGCGCTCCATGGTGGCCTCCCGTCGGTTCTGGAGCCACACGATGGCCCTGCGGACAGCCAGAGGCACCGGCGCCATTAAGCTTTCGTTCTGAGCGTCAACGCGACGCCGGGCAAAAAGCGGCGTTGTGTTGCGATATCGGGACGTCCCGGGCCAGAGCTCGGAACCCCCCCGCCCCTCTCCCCACTCCCGACACTGACCTGGAGGCTCCGAACGCCGTGCAGGTGAAGTAGAGCTGTCTGGTCTCAAAGGGGATGAGGAAGGGACACTTGGAGGTGAGCTGTTCACACCAGTCTGGCAGAGCTCCGCTGGCCAAGGCCAGAGGCTCCTGAGGAGGAACACAGTGCAATCACCACCAGTGTACCAACACAGCGCTGGGCACCACTCAGGTACTAAAGGTACATGTGTGTAAGATTAGGCTCAATTTATCATTTTTATGTTGGTCAAAGTTTAACATACTGCCCATAAATACACAAATTAAAGCATATAATTGCAGTACAACAAAAGGCACATAGGCTGAACACTAGGGGGCGTCCTCAAATAAACCAACCAAGAAGAAGAAGGTGGAGCAGGTGTCCAGGTTTGGGTGCACAGGGCCACTGTAGTTCACTGGCAAGCTCAGGAGAGGGAGGGCGAGTGAAAGACGCTGCAATCTAAAATGTCACCACTTGATGTCACCGTTTCTTCTTCAAACGCAATTATTTACAGTTACTTTCTACTGAAGTGGAGCCATTAGACTCTGTGGCACAATGCCAGTCAGTCAGTCAGTGTCTGTAGTTCAGGCCTCTATGATGTGAAAGCCAATGATCAACCACCAACCATCTTCACACACGCATGGCAAATGATTACTGGCTGGCAGACGATGACATTTACTTAAGTGGCAACTAAAGGGAGCATGAAAAAGGAGTTGTTGGTCGGTGCTACAATTGTATGGTAGTTTGGTACCCAGTTCAAACCAGACAACTACCAGAAATCTACCCAAGAATCAAACATTGGTGAGAAGTGGGCAAACTCACCTCAATCTGCTGCAGGATCTTGGTGGTAATCTTCTTACTGGTGAATTCCTCCGGAGACGCGTTGAACTGCAGATCGTCAAAGTCTGGAAGTCAAACACAAACGCTTTGAAAAGACACGTTGGAAGCATCAAAGCAGGTGAGAAGCTGCTGGGCTGCACTGGAGAGCGCTTGCCTTCCTGCAGGGTGCGAGGGTTGGCCGACCAGTCCCCTCCGATGATGTAGAGGATGCGCAGAAGCTGCAGGACGTCCTCCACGCCGCAGGCGTTCTGACAGCAGCCCGCCTTGGCCTGCGCCACCTCTCTGGCCACGCCCAGGATCTCACTGCTCTGATTGGCCGAGAGCGAGCTCGGGCTGAGACCACCAGAGCGGCCGCCCATGCTCACACTGTGCTCACACACGTCCTGGAGGAGGAGGAGGAGAAAAAGGAGGAGGAGGAGCAGAAGGCAGGTGAGGGTGTGACAGGAAGTTTGGAAAGTGGTTTCAATCCTGATCATTCAGAACTGGAGCTGAATTTACAGATGATTTGAAATGAAAATGTTGCAGTGTTTGAACGCTGATCTTTAACAATTAGAGAAAGGACAATAAGGTCAAGGTTTTGTCTTTGATTAAGATGCTGTGTAGAAACTCAGTGTGCAAAGCTGAGTGACAGAAACACAAGACAAACTGTGGCAAAAGGTTTTCACACAGCCTTGACTTTTGACTCAATGCCAATGACTGTCAGAATCCTTGGTGGAGGATGAGTGGTGTATCAAAGGGTTTGGCTGCATCAGAGAAACTAAATGGAAATGATTTGGCTGCTTATTGTCCACAATAACAGGGCAGTGCAGTCCTAGGACTGTGGACACGTTACAGGTGACGTATATCAAACATTGAGTTGTGAGCTGGAGCACAGCAGCAGCATCACCAGGGTGAATGTTGGTGGCTGCACCACAGTAACCTGCACTAGGAGACTGAAGACTCATTCTTTGCACAATACAGTAACATCAGAAAATACAAACTGTGCATCTCCTCCAGAAGCTTCTTCCACTGCTCTTGGTGCTTTCGGCTGTGTTGCCATTGTACGATGTCAACATCTCTTTATATTACCGAGCCCTCAGCAAAAGTATTCAGCACCGACTAATAACAGCATCACTTTCCAACAAATCAGTCCTGGAAATGGTGACCTACCATCTTTCCACTCTCCTTCTCTTTGTCAGAGTCCTTCAGCTCTCTGTACATGATCCTGCAGTGCAGGGAGAGAACACTGAGTGAGGCCAGTGAAGCAGACAGTGGAGAATCTCTGCCACGGGGAGCTGCTAGAGAGCTCTTACGTGTACGTGGGCTCCCAGATGCGCCGCAGTTTATCTGTCTTCACGGCACCGTTGCAGGAGAGCTGCAGCAGCCGTTGGACGTAGTAGAAGATGGTGGACTTGTAGTTGGACAGAGGAAGCTCCACCTCCCGGCTCGTTCCCAGCCCGGCCACCTACAACCACGACACATTTTTATCATGGCCACATCCGGGGAAAAAGTTTCAACCGTCACCGCTGAAGAACAATCGCAGCGACACCGTCCAAACTTTGCAAGTCAATGTTTGAAAGTGAATAAATGGAAATGTTTTCTCCAAGGTTGTGGTCGTCTCACCTTCAGGGTGAGGGACAGGTGCGGAGAAGGAGCACACTCCACTTCCTCCTGGACCTCCGAGCGAGGCGTTCCTGACACACGGACACAAAGGCCTTCATTCCATTCATTAATGCATTACAACACAACCACACCCCCATTTAATACCCATTCTAAATAAATAAATAAATGATATATACATATAAATATATATGTGTGTGTGTGTTTATGAAAATACTATTATTATTTTCATAACTACAGCACTATTGCTTCTATATATTATACGACATCCATCCATCTTCAACAGCCTCTTCTTCCTCAACTCAGGGTTGAGTTGCTGGAGCCGCTCAGATATACAGATAGATAATGTAGTAATAATACATTCATAATGAAATATTATTTTCAGTGCCATTGATGTCATGTTTGGTTGACTTCTTATCATTCAGCACAGACTCAACATTAAGCTTAATTTCTCTCCAATCATTTGTGCATTTTATTCTCATTACTGAATTGCAGCAGAAATATGTTTTGTTCTACCTACAATATTACATTTTAAATTTTTTTTTTTTAAATATTAATTTAAAATGCATGTAAAAACTAGCGGCTTGAGTGCAGAGGAAGTGACTGGGTGTGCGGGTGTGTGAGTTACCTGGTGGAGGTATTTCCAGGTCGGTAGTCTGCTGGACATTGGTTCTTCCTGGCCGAGGGTCAAACGCAGGCACCAGGGCAGAGAACTGTCTCTTCAGGACAAAGTCATCGTCCCAAGTCCTCCTGCGACCTCCTTTGGTCTCGTACTCCTCCTCCTCCTGCAGGATGGAGACAGGTGACGCGCTCGTCCACACCTGCCGACGCCCTCCATGGAAAAACAATGCAAAAATAGCAGAGCTGCATTACCAGGACCTCCTCGTACTCCTGGTCCTCCTGATTGTCATCTTCGTTCTCGTCGTCGTCGTCGTCCGGCTCTGGGAGGTCTTCTTCATCGTCCAGCTCTGCCAGCAGCGTGTTGGCGCGACAGCTGTCCAGAAAGTCTGGGCGTCGTGAAGGAAAACGGGAAATACGATTCAATATAAATATTGCAAACATAGTTAATATCCTGACGGCTGAAGATTAAAGTCGGCCAATGTTGTCTACAGGCCTAAATAAAAAAAGTCACAAAGCCAATGAGTGATATCTCAACACAATCCTGCTCCCCTCAATGTCACATTTTAAACTTCACTTCTCCCTCTCAACTCTACACCACTGAGAGGGAATCCAATGACTTGAAGACATCTCCAGGACAGTGGTCCACTACTGCTACTCTCCACCATTTCAACCACGCAGCCGCACTTGTGCAAGTAAGCTGATTAAAACATTGTGTAGTCAGTCAGTTGTGTCCCAGTGTGGAGCAATGTGCCATTATAAATCACCCACTAGAGTTTCAATGACACACTTGAAATTTATTCTCTGTGTCTTTCAATTGAGTTCATTCGTCCTCTTCATCTGACTGTCTGTTGCACATCTGCTTTGGTTGGTTGTTGTGTACAAAGATTGATTGGAATGTTATGCAACGACTGCAACTACCGTGGTTTATTTTTTTGTACCTGTTTTTTTGGTGCTGCAAGAGTGCAGTTTCCCAATTTGGGATCAATAAAGTCCATCTATCTATCCGTCTATCCCATTGGAGATGTTGCCTCTCAATGTGTGTGTGTGTGTGTGTGTGTGTGTGTGTGTGTGTGTGTGTGTGTGTGTGTGTGTGTGTTCACCATAGAGGGAGAACTCTGCCTCCTGACCGGTGTCACTCTCGCTGGAGGTGGACGTCAGGCTGGTGGTCAGCGTGTTGCTGAGCAGCTGGCCCACTGACAGCCCAGTGGTGGCTGTGGCTACGTTATTGCTGCTGGTGACGATGGAGGTGGACATGGTAACAGTGGAGGTGGTGCCAGTGGTGGTGAGGTTGGGGAAGCTCTGGGCACCCATCAGAGAAGCTGCAAACCAAGCACAACATGAAATAAGAGTTAGTTTGAGGCAGGGAAGCCTGACCATGAGTTACAATCTCCATGGACCAGTAAGGCTCCCAGTGCTCCCAGTTAGCTGCCATCCTGCACCAGCATATTTCTAGGGAAGCCTGCAGTGGCCAATCCAGCTGCCTGACAGCAGAGCGTGGGTGGATGGGTGGGTGGATGGATGGATGGATGGATGGATGATGGGTGGTGGGTGGATGGATGGATGGATGGATGGATGGGTGGCTATGGATGGGTGGATGGGTGGCTATGGATGGGTGGATGGATGGCTATGCATGGGTGGATGGATGGGTGGATGGGTGGCTATGCATGGGTGGATGGGTAGCTATGCATGGGTGGATGGATGGATGATGGGTGGCTATGGATGGGTGGATGTATGGCTATGGATGGGTGGATGTATGGCTATGCATGGGTGGATGGGTGGGTGGGTGGATGATGGATGGATGGGTGGCTGGATGATGGATGTATGGATGATGGGTGGATGGATGGCTGGGTGGATGGATGGCTATGGATGGATGGTGGATAGATGGAGGTGTTAGTTAATGTGTTTTTGCAGCAGGCTGGGTTTTCATTATGTGAGGCGTTCCTTATATCTGTGTGCAGAACTTGGTGTTGCATGGTCCTGTGCTTGATAAAGCAGGTTTGATTTGCTGTGACTTAGTATCAGTTGTGATTGTGGCTCTTGTGCCCACAGACGGCTGAGCCTGGACGGAAGCTGCAGGTGTTGGGAGCAAGCGCGAGTTCGTACTTGCTGTGCTGAGGACGTTCCTGCCCAGCGTGTTGGTGTTGTTGTCGCTGCTGCTGCGGCTCAGGTTCATGTTGTTGGTGGCGTTGGTGCGCGACATGTTGGGCGCGCGACGCACAAACGACTCCATGAGGCTGGCCTCCCGCGACGACAGGTTGGGCACGCTGGCGCTGGAGCTCATGGGGGCGCCGGCGGCCAGCAGCGAGCTGACCGACAGGCGGGCGCCGGCGGCCGAGCACAGGGGGCGCTGGGGGGGCGCGTCCTTGCCCGACGACTCCGACACAGAGCTGACGTCCGGCGAGCTCACGCTCACCAGGCCCATGGAGATGGCGGCGGGGTCGGAGGTCGCGGCGGGGTCCTTGCTCCGCGCCGCCGCCTCCTCCTCCTCCTCCCGGTCGTCGGGGGGCGCCGGCGTGTCGGCCGTGAGCGTCCCGGAGCTGGAGGCCGAGCCGCTCTCCGACAGCACCACGATGGGCTCCGGCTGCTCGGCGGCGACCCCGGCCGTGACCCCGGCGACCCCCTGGTCCAGCAGCAGCAGCCCCTCGCTCCTCCTCTCCAGCCGCAGGCCCACCGAGGAGGAGCTGAGGCTCAGGTCCGAGGAGGAGGCCAGGCTGCAGACGGAGCTGCTGCTGCCCTTCCTGCTGGAGGAGCTGGCTCCGCCCCCCAGCGAGGAGGTGGCCCCGCCCCCCAGCGACGTGGCCCCGCCCTTGTCGGGACAGTTATTTTTCACCAGGCTACACCACGACTGCGGCTGCTGCTGGGAGGAGGAGGAGGAGGAGGAGGCCAGGCAGGTGGAGGAGGAGGTGGTGGTAGTGGTGGTGGTGGTGGAGGCGCCGCCAGCCGCCGGCGTCAAGGAGGAGGAGGAGGAGGAGGAGGAGGCGGGGCCTGAAACAGTGGATGAGACAGGTTTGGGTGACGGCGCTGTGGCAGCCGACTCAGGGTCGTACCCTGGCGCCAACCGCAGGTCAAACTTCCCCTCTGCACCCATACGGTAAGAGTTTGAGCCGCCAGCGTCCCAGGTTACATCAATCCAGCCTGGATGGACAGACAGAGAGGGAGAGAGAGAGAGAGATAGGAGGGAGACGGACGGATGGATGTCAGAGACCCGGCAGAGAGACAGACAGAGAGAGAGAGAGACGAGTAAAAGGCAGACAGACAGACGGCAAAGGAGGAGCAGCGGCGGCAGCAGCGGCGGCAGCAGCAGCGGCGGCAGCAGCAGCAGCGGCGGCAGCAGCAGCAGCAGCAGCAGCACTCCACTCTGGACTCTCGTCAGATTGGAATTAAGAAGCTTCTTTTTCCTTCCTCACTCGAGTTGATTTTGTTTCTTTAAATTCATTTAGACTTCCTGCTTCTCTACTGCACCACCTGTTGCTGTCATTATGTAGTTTTCCTCAATGTGGAGAAATAAAGGCATTCTAAAACTGGATATTTTGTTTAAACTGTTTTTTAAAAGAATTAATAGGGTCATTAAAAATTCTATCTCGACCAGGTGGTGGGAAAACCTTTTGACTGGTGGTTTATTATGGGATGTGTAGAAAACGTGTTGCTTTAGTGTCAATGTAAAATAAAGCAAACCAAGGTTGCAACCAAATCAGTGTCTTTGAAGGCCCACCAGGGTGTTTAGCTCTTAGAACCACCCAGACCCACCAGGGTGTTGAGCTCTTTATTGAAATGACTGAGGAAGATTCCACAGAGGAAATGCAGCTGTTTGATGACTGACTGACTATTAATATCACTTCTCCAAGTTTGGCGGGCCAGATTACAAAGTTGAACAGGCCCGCATATGGCCCCTGGGCCGTAGTTTGCCCCGCCTTGTAAAATGAGCTGTTGTTGACGTCCAAACAGTGTTGAACTACATTTAACTTGCTCATATTAAACCTTGACTGCACCCAATATTATTTTCTATTGACTCAATGAATAAATAAATAAATAAATAAGTGTGTCTCAGTAATTAGAATAACTGTGTGAGTTTTTCAGTACATCAGGGTGTTGAATAAAACTTCTCAGGATTTTAAACCTGTCAGTGTCATTAATACAAATAACCTGCGAGTGATTTGACAAAGTCTGCACTGAGGATGATGATGACGAGGTTATCAATGTAAAGGCTTAGGGTAGCAGTGTCTCAATATGAATCATCAGATTTTTAACTTGAGCGTCCTTCATAAGGTTTCTGTAGAGGAAATGTCAGTGTATCAAAAACATAATCACGGCGGCCGCCACCAACTTTCATGGTGTTGTTTTTTGTTCTTTGAAACTTGTCAGCTTTCAGTCATAAACATGGACTACAAGATGTAAACGGGCCATTGGTAATAAATGTCAGCATGTTTGGGCTTTTCTTCTGAAAATAGCAAATCATAAGGACCAGTATGAGATGGAAGCTGTGCTTGCTTTTTGGTCCAGGTGGAGCAATGAGAAGGAAAAATATGAAGAGTCACAGAAAATGACCATCGAAGCAAAAGTAGAAAACTTTTCTTGCACAGCAGTGACACCCTCGAAAAGAATCCAACCAAAACATCAAAATTACTGCTTTCTGATTTTGCAAATTACGATGAGAATCTGTGAGTTGTCCGATGTGAAGGAAACACAAACACCGAGAGACAGAGTGGAGAGGGAGGCAGCGGCCAAGGCCAGGATCAGGAGGAAGAAAGAAGGATGAAGTGGGAGGGGCTTAGTCTTAGTGCAACCAGGTGGAGAGCATCTCACACCTGGATCACTGCGCCAGGACTGCTAGAGTTCTTTGAAGGACTCCAAGGTCCCCACTGCTTTATACCAGCCTCCCTCTACCCATCAAACTACCGACACTGCACTGACAAACAACAACATAACAGTAACACGGGGAAAAGATGTGGTGGCGAGATAGAGAGGAAGTTGACTGGGCACAGACATCAGCGGCATCCAATTCAGACTGGATCATTGTCCAGTAGGAGGCCTGGAGGATCTGGATCAGACTGGACCAGACTGGACCAGGTCCAGGATCATCAAGCTTCAACTGTTCAACGCAACCACGCATTAATAAGTGCAATGAAACCTAGTGCATGGCAACAAGAGAAGGTGAGTGACTGATTGTAGCAGTGACACTGCAACCGTGGAGGGAGGTGGAGCTCCTGCAGTCAATGCGGCTGCACCTCCCTCCACTGTAGCAGTGTCACTGCTACACTGCTACAGTGGAGGGAGGTGGAGCTCCCTCAGTCACTGCGGCTGCACCTGCCAGTCACTCTCAAAGGCCTCGTCTGAAACCACTGTTTGTGGCTCCTGCTGGAAGGGGCACTGGGACCAACTGGACCAAAGAGGTCCAACTCAAACACTCAGTGGGTCAACATTTGAAACTGGGACCAACTCTGGGGCCAACATTGATATTGACTGAAGTGATCTTCCTCTAGACAGAAGAGTGAAGCCTCTTCAAGCCGACTGTGGCTCCCATTGTTTAAAAAGTTTCATTTGTTAGTTTTTGATATTTTGAATGTTAGGTTCGTTTCCACGAAGCAGTGACATCACCGTGTATCAAGGTTGTGTGTGAACATACAGGAAGTTATTTAAAGAGGTGAACAACTTTTCACCTTTAATTTCTTTTAATTTGCAGTGTGATTCATCGTGTGTGCAATATGAAGTCCAGTGTTCCAGGTTGTTCTATCTGGAGGAAGATTAGTTCCATCAATATCAATATTGGCCTGAGACTTTATCCCAGTTTGACCTTTGACCCCACTGAGTGTTGGCGTTGGGACTGTGGTGTTAACCTTGCCAGTGTTTGGCAGCTGTTGCTGCAGGTCAGGTGTCTCACCGTTGTGGGCCTCTCCGGTGACGGTTCCCTCTCCGGCCGGGTTGCCGTCCTGGTCTCGCCACTTCCAGTCGATGCCGCGGACCACCCGAGCCCCGGGGACGATGTACTTCATCACCTGCGAGCGGAACAGCCGGCGCTGGCGCCGCAGGTTGGCCTCCGCCTCCTTCACCGCTTTGCCTGCGGACGCAGAAACACCAGTTTCACTTTCACCCGACAGCTGAGCGGGAATTCCAGCTCGTTTGGCTCCCAAGCAGCTCCTCACATTTTTTTGGTTGCTTATATTATTTTGATGCGCTATCAATGACTCATGCTGATACCATGATATCAAAAATATTAAATATTCTTTACTTATGCACCAAACATGGAAACAAACATTAAGCCTTTCTCTCCCAATCAGGAGCGAGCGGCTCCGTTAGCTCCCGTTAGCGAGTCGCCTCTCACAGGGGCTTTGTTGGTGAACGAGGCGTCACGGTGAACCAGGTTCACGCCTCACAATCTATTACTGGCTCAGATTTGTGGATGATGGTGCTGTGATTCATCACCACATTACTACCACCATCCAGATCAGCCGTCAGGTGTCGACTTTCAGAAATGTTGGCCAACGCTTCACATCAGGTTTTTAGAAGCGGTGGCCTGGTGAAGGAGGCGTGGCTGGGAGGTGAAGGAGGCACGGCTGGGAGGTGGAGGAGGTGATTCCACAGGGTGGCGCTGGTGGTCTTCTTACCCAGCTGGTCCTCGCAGACGGCGGTGACGGTGCCGTACAGCTCCAGGCCCGACAGGGACAGGTAGTGGGTCTGGCCGCTGGCGTTCTTGCCCATCTGCTTGATGCGGATGTGTCTCCAGCCCTGCTTCTCCTCCTTGGAGGGGTCCAGGGGCCACGTGGCCGTCGAGCTGACACCACACAGGAAGAAATAACATCAGTAAGAAAACGGCTGCGCTCAGGGCGGCTCCTCAACTGGTGGCTCACGACACACTCTTGGGTCACAAAGCTGTTTCGATTGGGTCGCGACTTCATGGCCACTCCCCCTTTACACATAAATAATGATATAAAAATGTTTTGCATGTATTGTGCAGGACACACAGTTCCATTCAATAATGTTATTCCTTTATGGACGAGATGTGACAGGAAGTGGGCCGGTGGCTCTTTGTGACTGGATGATCAGAGCAAAGCTGTGGCTGCTGACTGAGACTCAACTCCATGAGACAACAACACTTCAGTTACCCTCAAGTCAAACAATAACAGCGTGATTTTCTACAAGTTGGATTTTTAAGCCTTTCTTCAAAACATCTACTGCCTGCGGTGCCCTTGTTATCTGGCTTTTGTCCATCACGTGCCAGTGATTGGTGAGTGTGTTGGTGTGTGCGGTACCCTGGCTCGTTGAGGCTGCTGTCATCCACGTGGGTGTAGAGCGTAGTCCAGTTCTGACCGTCCTTGGAGACCTGGAAGACCCAGTTCCTCAGCGCCGAGCGGCCGTAGCCCCTGCCGGGCCAGAACACAGTACACTGTCAGTTTGATGTTTCTTCCAACAGCTCTGTTAGCATTATAATATCCCCACATTTTCTTGAATTCCTCAAACTCCTTGATAACGGGTTTGGGTCCTCTGCGGTTCTTTTGCATGTGGCAGAATTGCAATTTGAGTCAACAATCAGGTTCAGCAAACATCAACTGAATATGACCAAATCCAACTTGAGGTGCTGTGGTCCTACCTGGCGTGTCTCAGCGTGTAGGCTGAGGGCACCACCCACAGGCCCAGGTCCACGGCGAACCAGGCGTTCTTGTCGTCGTTGGTGTGGCAGTTGAGGGCCGAGCTGTCCCGGCTCAGGATGTCCTCCAGCCGCCCGTACGGGAGGTTCCGCCCCTCTGATGACGTCACCACCACCAGCCCGTACGCTGCGGGGTTCACCCACTCATACGCCGTCCTAGGAAGAGACAACATGAGACGTCTAAAGTGAAGAGGTACATTCCTGTTAATGGACAGCAATTCAAACCGAGCAGAGTGAAAACACCGACACTGTGCTCCAATTGGACGGAGCAACGGGAAACATTGCAACAACAGCACAAAGCTTTTTACCGTTTGGTGAAAAAAAAACATCAAACATCGCAACGGTCTTGAAATATTTCCCTTGGTCGGTCCAACTTACTTTGCGTTGGTGCCGACCCAGTAGATGATTCCATTCTCATCAAAGTCGTGCTGGTGTCGAAAGGCAAAGGTCTGTCCTTCCCTCAGCTTCCTCACAAAGACAAAGGACGAGCGCTCAAAGTCGTACCACTGCTTGGCCACCTGGGGGAGCAGTTGGAGGTGAGAGGGGAAAAATACCTGCAGGTTTTCTCACCGTCTTGCAGATTGTTGCTCCAAGATGAAGCGAGCAGTAATTTCCCCCTCAGAGGACTTCAACCATCAACACTGCACAGTTGGACTCTGGTATGGAGTTTTAGTCCCACTCTCCAGTCGTACGCATGCGCGTCGCTGACTGTCAATCGTCTCACTGCCGGCTCGATTCTTCGAAACGGACAAACGGCCGTCGACGCGTTTACAATTTCATTTGATTTAGTTGAACTTTGCAGACCGCTGTCTTTATTTTGTATATTTTCCTACGAGCAACACAGACTCAATAAAATAACAGCACTTGAATTTAAAGAAAAATCCCATTTCAATATAAATGTATCTTAAAATGGGATTTTTATTCAAGCGCTGTTGTCTAAGCTGGTCTTCAATGGTCTCATCAATCCCACGTCTGGGAAATGTGCATAATTACAGCAACAACACAGTGCACAGAAGAAGAGAACAGCATTCATTAAAAATAAATAGAAAAATATAAAGAGATTTTACTTTCTGTCTATGATGTGAAAGCCAATCAGCAGCGACTCTTAGATCTCGACAGCGTATGTCACGTGATCACTGGCTGGTGCCTGCTCTGGCTCTGTGTGTCCGGAGCAGGCATGGGCAAACTACGGCCCGGGGGCCATATGCGGCCCTTCAGCCAAAACCTGAAGCCGTGAGCCTGCTGTGTCTCCAGCAGTCAGAAGGTTTCGGCTCTCACCATCTTCAGCAGGTACTGCTCCAGCGACTCCACCGTGGCCAGCGGCTCCATCTTCAACATGCGTCCGGTCCGGTCGATCAGAGCCGTCTCACCCGGCGCTCGCTCCAGACGAAACCTCAACCTCCTGGTCAGGATCTGACAGGCGCGAGCACAAAGACACAGTGGCGCACATTAGAAGAGTGACTACGCCACCAGGCGTCGAGGAGGTGAAGCTGCGACTCACCTGCAGGTTGTAGGAGGAGCCTGGAGTGTCGTACAGGTGCAGAGGGAGACGTTCTATCGACTCCAGCACCGCAATCAGTTTACGGATTAAGGCAACAGCTGGTCGGCTACAAACACACAGAGCAGGGAGGTTGGAGTGACAGCATGCATACGTGTCTTTCATGCAAACTGCTGCTCCAAGTTGAAACAGTCTTTCCTCCTCAGACGACTTCAACACTGAAGACTTCTGTACTGCTCGCTGTCTTCTCCTCATTCAACTATTCTAAGGCAGTCTGAAGTGGAGGTGTGGCAGAAGCCAAGCATCATGTGGACAATGTTGCAAATCAAAAACTAAAACTTTTATTCTACTCAAAATAACTGGAAAACAAACAACAATCAGCCGATGTGACTCGGGAGTTCAGGCTGCATTGACTTCTAATGCAAGGAGACGACTCCAAGCTCAAGATTCTCAACCGCTGTGAACAAATATATACAAAGACAAGGAAGACCCAACAAATCATCAGGTTGTGCAGACGTAGCTGATAGTGGAGCTGTCAGACTGGTCACACTCACCTTTCGTCATCTTCATTCTCACTGAAGGCCGCCTTGAACACATTGATCCTCTCCATTAAAGGCTTACAATCATGTTTCAGGTCCAGGTCCACACTCTGCACATGGACACACACACACACAAACACACACAGTCAAGACAAGTGTGTGTGTATTGTTTTGTCGTCGGCCTACGGACACTCACATTGTTGAGGACAGTGAAGAGAGCCTGGACGAGGCCACTGCTGCACATCTCGTAGGGAGAAATTGTGTTTTCATCCTTTAAGACAACGATCAGGTTTTCCAGAGCCGTCTTCATCAGATCCCTCCAGGTGTTCTCCCCTTCAATACACTGCTCACACACACACACACACACACAAAATGAAATTAACTGTAGCAGCGGCAGTACCGTGAGTCGCCTGTTGTGGCGCTGCATCTAAAATGGACTTTTCTCCAACCTTGTTGAGTCATTGTGGTTCATTAAACACTATGATCAGTGTGGGTCAGCATCATCAATAACAGTAATGATATAGAACTCAGGGTAAACTGCCATGAGAGCGCAGCAGACTGGTGGCCCCTCCCACAACTCCGTAGCCATCAAGTGGCCTTCAGGGTCAAAGAGGTCGGCCACCACGTGGGGCACGTGCACGCACCTGGCGGTTGGTGTGCAGCTCCCAGGCCGACTCCAGCTGGGTGGAGATGTTCCTCAGGGTGACCACCACCCCTCTGGGCATGCTCTCCACGGCCTTGAAGTGGTCGTCGTACAGCTCCCTGGCCATGCTCTTCACCTTCTGCTTGGTCTTCTCCAGCTTGGACTTCAGCTTCCTGCCTCTCTTCCCAGTCCAGCCAGTCACAAACTCTGAACCTGCAGAAGAAAAAGTAAAGGTCAGCGTGAATGCGTGTGCGCACTGGCATTAAGTAACTCACTGCGTACATCTGACAGGTAGGTGTTTAGAAGGACGCTCAGGAGAAATCCACTCTGAGTGCCAGTAGCAGCTTTAGCATTAGCAGGCAGTCTGAACGTCAACCTAATTTCAAAAACATGCATCGTGCTTGACGTCACTTTGATTAAATTTATGACGACCTTGTTTTATTATTAATCATTTTTAAGGCTCCAGAACAAACACTGCTGGACTGACTGGACTCAACAAGAACAAGTACTTATACATAGCCAGTATTGTTTTATACAGTGGTTATCTTAGACTTTTAATTATTTTATTTGTATTATTTATTTTTTCTCCAATTCCTGCTGCTTCCCAACTAATAAAGGTTTCTGCTTCTTCTTCTACTACGACGACACACAAGTTACAAAAGTAACAGGAAACAGACATAATGCTAAAAACAGAAGACATGGCTTCAACATATTCCTCCACCCCATCAATGGATTTCAATGGACAGGGTGCTAGTTTGTCATTGGCCAGTGAGGACTCACCCAGGGACGTCTCCGCCGTGAACGAGTGCTTGGTTCCTCTGTTGGACTCAAAGACGAAGCCCGGCAGGTCTTCCTTCAGGATGGTGGCCTGCTGTCCGTCAGAGTTGTGGATGGCGATCTCGCCCTCCTTCAGGCAGGTGAGGGACCAGTTGCCCACCGTCAGCTTGGTGGGGGCCACGCTGGACAGGATGGGCTGACTGGCCGTCACCGGCTTCACCTGACTGCGCGCTCGCTGCAGCTTCTCCAGGAACTCGCTGCGAGACTCTGAACCCACACACACACACACACACACACAAACAGAGGGTCAGGTGAGCAGTGCCAGCGGCGTGATGCGCTGGTCCGGATGGAGGTTTGCTGTGCTGTACCGGAGCTGTCCGACCCCCCCTCTGGACTCCCGCTGGAGTACATAGTGGCCAGCTTCCCGTCCAGGATGAACCGGAACCAGCCGTTGGAGCCGTTGGACAGCTCCAGTGCGGCGGCGTCGGACCAGATGTAGAGGCAGTCCCTCCCTCTGATGATGGACCAGTCCTTCCAGTGGTACGGCTTGCCCTGTTGGACCTCCCGGGCGTCCTCCTGCACCTCCTCCTCCTCCAAATATTGACAAATGATAGGAGTCTTTAGGTGAACCTGAGCAAACAACTGGTGTTTAGCTGCGACTCCAGACTGGGCTCCCTGCACAAGTGTTGCATAGACTCTCCATCTTCAAGTTGGAGCACTGGTTGAGGATACAAGCCAGTGTGCAAAGGTTTAAGCAGCTTCGTGGAAGCCTCTAGTGGAAGACTGAGAACACGACGAGTGCAGGAAAATCAGTCAGGTTGTAACATTATGGGATGGCGTGGACACTCGTTACCTCCAAGGTCTAATTGAATGAGATTTCAGAGAGTGAACATCAGGAGTGCGGCCGTCATCACAGAGGTTGAAGTTGTTGAGAGCCGAGGGTCAGTGTGTTGACACTGAGTGAACACACTGCAATTCTCTCAATCACTTTCAACACTAACATGTCTCCGTCCTTGTACAGCACATCCTGACTGATTCCCCTGCACTCCTGACAACTGTTACACCATTAACTTTTGCCTTTGACATCATCAGAAATGATCTACCTGAGTTTTCCCAGAATAATAAATAACCCCCCCCCCCACACACACACACACACACACCCCTCTACCTTCTCAGGTTTGGCTTCGTCCTCGTTCTCATCATCAGACGCTGGTCCTGCCAGAGTGGACACCTTGTTGATGACTCCCAGTCGGGCCAGCTGGTCCAGGAAGACGTCTCCTCCTTTATCCACCAGGTCTCTGATGATCTGCAGAGCCAGCAGGTGGCCGTCGTCGTCATCCTGTCAACGGGGATGGCCGGCGTTTCAGGGCAGAAACAATGAAAACACGTTGCTCCACTAGAAGCCAGAGAAGTGTGTGTGTGTGTGTGTGTGTGTGTGTGTGTGTGTGTGTGTGTGTGTGTGTGTACCTCCTGGTCCAGCACGGTGGCAGTGATCTCCACCAGGACAGTGGGGAGGTTGTGGCCTGTCTCACCATCACACACCTCCTTCAGCAGGACTTCGCTGCTGTAGTGAACCATCTTCCTAATCAGAGCCAGACTGGCTTTCCTACAAAACAACAAGCAACAACATTCAACCACACATTCTGCAACACAACTCCTGTTAGCTCATAGGCGCCAAACTCTGGCCCGCGGGCCAAATTTGGCCCACAGTGTCATTTCATTTGGCCCACAAGGCCAAATACACAATCAGTACCCATGCTGCTGGTGCAGCACTATTAAACAGCACATGCACTGCCAATACTACAAATCCCAGAATGCTCTGCTGCGTCAGGACGTTGACTGAAGGATATTATTAAAAAGAAAAAGAGCCATATGATTTTTATTGACATTTGAATTCTTTTGATGAGTTTTTTAATGTGAAATGTAATTTTGCATGAGTGCAATGTGAAGTTACTGATGGTCCAGTATGAAGCTTTGCTTTGTTCCACATTCAGCTGTCTGGCTCCATATAAGAGGGTTCAGTGTTCAATCTGGAGGAAGATCAGTTTGAGCCCACGCCGCGTTGGCTGGTGTGTTCTGCTCCCCCCCCCCAGGTGGTCACCTAATAGAAGGCAGCATGGTTTGCTGAAAGGTTTGTGCAAAAACAGGCAGGAGCCTCCTCAGGTAGACGGGAGCCATCTCAGGATCTCCTTTGGGTTCGCTGCTCTCGTCCTCCTCCTTGTTCACGTCTTTCTTCTTCTTGTCGTCGCCCTTGTTCACCGGACACATCCAGTCTCCTGCCACACACAACACACAACAAGATCAACGCCGGTGTTATGATGCAGGCAGGGAAAGGACGACCCGGTCAGTTAGTCAGCTCGACTTGGTTGTGCTAGGACCTAAGAAGTGAACTTGTGTGTGAAACGTTGATTGATTGAATTTGCTCCGTCATCAAATTCAACGTCCATTGTGAGTGACCACAGTCAAGCAGAAACATCTGGAACACAACTGCAGTGAAGAATGGCTGCTCCATTCCAGAACAGACAGCAGGCCCAGGTCAGTCTTGGCCTCCACTAGATGGTAGCACCAGGCTGAGGGTTTCCTAGTCTGCTGCTGCTCTCACTGACACCACTGCATTATAGAACATGATGTACTTTCTAGAAACGGTAGCGCAAAACCAAACAGTGGTTCACGTTTCCAAGATTGATCCTCTCTTCTGGAGACACCGTGGGGAAGCACCTCATGTTCAAATCACGCTGTGGAATTGTTGCTTTTGAAACCAGTTTTAAATGTCACACGTTTCCAAAGGTTTGCTCCCAACTTCTGCAGTGACTTTAGATTTGGGAACGCATCGACGCGGCCGCAGTGCCTCGTCAGCTGCTCCGTCAACACTGCAACCCTTGAACTCACCAGGCGACTGCAGGATGGCCACCACCTCGCTGTGGCCCCTCTCCCTGGCCTTGTCCAGAGGAGTTTTCCCATCCTCGTCTCGCAGGTCGGGATTGGCTCCGTGCCGCAGCAGAGTCTTCAGAAGAGAAAACACACCACTGCGTCAAAGCACAACTTCTGACTACTCCACAACTTGGAAAAGGGCCACATACGGCCCCCGGGCCATAGTTTGCCCACGCCTGGGCTAGCTAGTCAGATTAGTGCGTGGATGTGTCACCTTGGCAACTTGTGGACGTCCAAAACAGGCGGCGTAGTGCAGCGAGGATGACCTCTGACCTCTGTTGACGTCTGCCCCCCTTTCACAGAGAAACTCCACCTGGAAGCACAAAACGGCACAGAGTGAAAAGTTGACTTTGTCACAGCGAGACGTGGAATAAATCTGTGAGCGGGAGCAGTGATGAGTTTCCTGATTGGACGGCAAGAAAAGAGAGAAGACAGTGGGATGAAAGTTTACCATTTCCTGTGTGCCAAAAGCTGAAGCCCAGTTGAGCAGCGTCTGTCCAACGTCGTCCATGAAGTTCACCTCAAAAGCTACACAAGAGAGCAAAACATTGCTTTTGAATGATGAGACACTGCACTGTCACACTGCTTCAGCACCGAGGCTCAGCAGCTCCATGGGAAACATGTTGACACTTCAGTTCCCCAGAGAGAGTGAGAGAGATAGATAGATAGATCGAGAGTTTTCCAGCCTCAGCCTCACATTAAGGCCCAGTGTGTAATATTTGACTTGACTGATCATTTCTATACTGGTGACAGCTTTGTGTGTGTGTGTGTGTGTGTGTGTGTGTGTGTGTGTGTGTGTGTGTGTGTGTGTGTGTGTGTGTGTGTGGTGATGTGAAGAGCACTCCAGCTCTCCTCCTTGCTGACCTCCTGTGTCGATGGCATCGATTAAAGCGTCCGTGTCTTTGCTGCGGATACAGTCGATGAGCTGTCGGTGCGACCTCTCCCCCGAGCTGTCCAGGCGGCGCAGGCCGGGGATGCGGCCCGTGGAGCCGGCGGTGGACTTGGGCAGCGCCTTGCGGCCCTCGAACAGCAGCACCAGCAGCAGGTCCACCAGCCGCATGGTGTCCAGCACGCAGCGCTCGTCGCCGCCCAGGGCCGACTCCATGGAGTCCGGGAGCGCCGAGCGCAGCAGGTCCTGCGGATGGGACGTAGGTCAGAGGTCAAGCCGCATCCATCCTCATTAGGGCTGGCGCTAACGATTTGCGTTATGCTGTTGCACATTTGCACACATTTATCCTGGAATCCATCCATCCATCATCCATCATCCATCATCCATCCATCCATCCATCCATCCATCCTCATCCATCCATCCATCCATCCATCCTCCCATCCATCCATCAATCATCCATCCATCATCCATCATCCATCCATCAATCATCCATCCATCCATCCATCCTCCCATCAGCATCCATCAATCATCATCCATCATCAATCATCCATCATCATCCAACAATCCATCCATCCATCATCCTCCTATCCATCAGCATCCATCCATCTATCTATCATCCATCCATCCATCATCATCCAACAATCCATCATCCGTCCTCCCATCTATCATCCATCCATCCATCATCCATCCATCATCCTCCCATCTATCATCCATCCATCGATCCATCCATCATCATCCCATCTGTCATCCATCCATCCTCCCATCCATCATCGTCCAACAATCCATCATCCATCCATCCATCCATCATCATCCATCAACCCATGGACATAATCGACCAATGGTTGCAGGCCTTAGGCCCAGTGGGCGGGGGGGGGGGGGGTCCACCTACGTGCGTGACAAGCGGGGAGCCTCGGCACAGCGTGGACAGCAGGCTGACGATGGTGGACACCTGGTTGCTGAGCTTGGAGTCAGGGGTGGGAGGGGCGGCGCCCGTGGAGGCGCGGCCGACCTTGCAGGCCGAGGACGGCCCAGACGCCGCGCCCCCGCCCGCCGCCGCCATGCGAGACAGCAGCTCCTCCGTCAGGCCGTGCTTGGCCAGCGGCGCCGGGTCCACGCCGCGCCGCGTGAAGCGGTCGGCCAGCGAGGCGAAGCAGCGCAGGGCGCCGTCAGACACCTGGAGGGGGACAAAGAGAGATTAAAGGAGATATAGAAATAGAGAGAAATACAGACACAGATATAGCGAAAGCCAAACATAGACCTAGAGAGATAATGCGAGATCATGCGGACGCAGGAACTTTGCATAGAGATAAAGAGGAGAGGGAGAGCGAGATAGATATATAAATATGAGATACAGATATACAGCGAGATGTAGCTATAGAGATATAGCGAGATACAGATCTAGAGACAAAGATATATACTGAGATAGAGAGATAGATGTATAAAGAAATAACGAAACCTAGAAATATAGACAGAATTTGCAAGATATAAATACACAGCTATAGTGAGACAGATATAGAGACATAGATAAATATAGACAGAGAGATATAGATATATAGAGATACAGCTATAGTGAGACATAGATATAGAGACATAGATAAATAGACAGAGAGATATAGATATGTAGAGATACAGCGAGAAATAGATATGTAGAGATACAGCGAGAAATAGATATAGAGATGTAGATATACACAGACATAGATAGATATAGATATATAGAGGTACAGCTATAGTGAGACATAGATAATAGTGATGTAGACAAGCAGCGTGGGGCTCCTGGGAGCTCACCTGGTGGTCTTCGTGCTTGAGGAGGCTGGACAGGGACTCCACGCAGGTCTCCAGGGACGAGTCCTGCGGCTCCATCTTGCTGCAGAGGCGCGACACCACGGCCATGGCCGAGTGCAGCGTGTCCTTGTGCACCAGGTGGCCGCTGTCTCGGATGAACGTCAGCACGCAGTTCAGGCCTCCCGCCTCGAACACGGCGCCGGACTCTCGGGTGCAGATCAACTCCAGCACCTGCTCATTGAAAACATCTTCAGTTTCACTGCCACCACTCAAAAAAACAAAACAAAACCCAGACAACAATCTGAACATTTAACAGTTAAAGCTCCACTGTGTAAAATATCAAAGGAAGCCCGCCTGACTAATGTGTTGACTGTTGCACGGACTGTTTTTTTTATTAAGTCCACTGTCAAGTGGCTTCCTTAAAATATGCTGGTGCAAGATGGCAACTAACTGGGAGCACTGGGACCCTGACTGGTCTGTAGACATTCTGATATACAACCAAGAACGGCTCTATGAGTACCAAAACTTTGACTTTACTTTACTGCAAGTATACACTTTGTATCAATGTATTTATGGGCAGTATGTTCAGCTTTGACCAATATAAAAATCATAAATCCAGCCAAGTTTCACACACTGGACCTTTAACACGTCGGCCATTCAGTTCATCCAAGGCTGCATCACTAAGAAACCATCAGCACTGGGATCCCACACACAACTTTACACTGCACAAATGGTATCAAGGGTGAGCTACTAGCATGGACGCAGGATCTCCTCCCAACAACAACAACAACAAATCATTCAATTCAAATAGAGCATAGAGCATTAATAACACAGCATAGAGCATTAATAACACAGCATAGAGTGCTGAGGATCTCAAAGGAGTTCAAGCATCACCTGACCAGAGAGAAACAGAGGAACCAACAAATATCTGAGACTTTATCAACACAAGACATCAGTATTGGGAAGCAGAATAAAGAGCAGGCCTGTTCTCTGAGTATTAATATGCAGGCACATGATGGAGACGTCCAGCAGGCCGATCCCGGCTGTTGCAGTTCTATAAACTGGCCCGCATCGTACAGCGACCCGAGTCTGAGAGAGAACCAGCACACTGGCTCACTTGATAATTAGGCGAAGAACTCTGAACGAGCCCTTCAAGTCAGGTCAGCTCGTTCTCATCAGTGACTGCATGTAGAGAGCTCCGTGCCTGAGCTTCTCACCTTGACGCACTGCTCAGCGAGGTCCCTGCTGGTCCTGTTGTTGAGCTCCACCACCACCAGACGGTTGCACAGCGCCTTGATGGCTCCGTCCACCCCCACGATCCTGCGGGTGCACTCTGCCGACACGTCCAGGTAGTAGGTGATGGCCCTGGCCGTCACCTCCAGCACGTTGTCTGGCGCGCTCTCGTCCAGGAAGATCTTGCAGAGCGCCGGCAGGAACGTGCGAGGGGGACAACTGAGACGCAAACACACACAAACTTCATTAAGGACGCACAAGATAAAAAAATATGACAATGAATGAATGAACAAATAAATTATTTTATTTTTTTCTTTTCGGCGTATTACAACAGGTATCGTCACCATTTGATAATATACGAGAGCCGAATGGAAAACAAAGGAATAGACGGAAGCTCACAAGGCTCATTTCAGCCTTTCCTTTACCACACAGAAAACAAAGTAGACTCACAATAGCAAAGCCATAGACGAAAAGCAAGATATTCACATCAAATAATGCCTATTGATCATATAGCAGTCAAAAAAGGACAAAACAAAATTAAATTTACTACATTTAAATTGATAACCTCATCATCATTATGAGTTCAGACTTGGTAAAATCACTTACAGCTTATTTATAATTATGACACAATTAGAGTTTTAAAATTAGTTTTATTCAAAACCCTGATATACCGATGCTTTCCCTGTCAACGATTAACTCATACATTTATTCTAATTGCTTAGAATAAATGTGTTTGTTCATTTATTGAGTGAATAGAAAGTAACATTGGTCGCAGTTGAGGTGTAGAATGAGCAAATTAAATGCAGTGAATCCCTGTTTGGACGTCAACAAAAGCTCATTTCATTTTTTATGGCCGATTACAATGTGGTGCTTGCACAACAAGCACTCAGGTGTTTATTGGACGGTGATGGTTTGGAGCTGCCTTCTATTGTTGGTGAACAATAGATCATTGCTAAGCTGGACCAGAAGGTGGCGACTCACGTCTCAAAGCAGCGGTCCACGTTGTCAGACATGAGCAGCAGCATGCAGAGCTGCTCCAGGGCGATGAGCTGCATGTCGCGCTCGTCGCCCTGGCCCATCTGCAGCCACTCCAGCAGGGTGTCGGGGTCCACGTCCGCCATGATGGCTAGCCTGCAGCACCAACAAGACAAACAATGAGATGCAGTGGCAGTTCACAGTGCAAGACCAAGCTGACTCAAGACCAGACTTTAGATTTCTACAAACTCAACTCAATTCACAGTCCAGTGTGGAACATTTTGAGAGTGTGAAGGAGAAACAGCGACATCCAGTGGTCACATTTTAGACTGCAGCGTCTGTCACTCTCCCTCCCTCCCTCTCCGGCGCTTGCCAGAGAACTACGGTGTGGTCCTGAGCACCCAAACCTGGATACCTGCTCCACCTTCTTCTTCTTGGTTGGTTTACTTGAGGACGCCCCCTAGTGTTCAGCCTAAATAGCAAACGCTCTGCTGACAGGCAGCTGGATTGTCATTGACAGAATATCAAGCTTTTACCAACCATCATAAATCAGGCCAAATATTCCACACTGGACCATTAGAAACTAGTGGCATGTTTTTGTTTGCGTTCATTTTGCTGATTGCCGACTCTCAGCTCACGCGGACGACAATGACCTTACACCCCCTCCCTGGCCGAGTGGCACCTCACCTGGATCACTGTTGGCTGCCGGATCTGGCTCAGCGCCCAATCACTGCTGCAGGTTCTGACGCTGTTTGGGACTCATCCAACCAACTGGGCAGTGGCGAGACGAGACAGGCGGACCAGGGGGAAGCTGCTTGTTCTCAAAGAGGTTTGTGGGACATCGAGTCAGTCTACCTGCAGCCACCGTCACAGGAAAAAAAACAATCATACATTTAAACGACGCACATCAGGCAAAAAACCCACACCTTGTTGTGAGCAAATCATTTCAAAAACAGGGAAGTAACAACTGCAATTATGTTTATTGGCATGAACGAACGCCTTGAAAAACAAAGATTTATTGAAGTCAGCTTTCATTTGACTCCACTGTGTAGTCGGTCTCTTTACGATAATATGTTATGTTATTACGCAAAGGAACAGAAGGACCAGGCACAACTTATTGGCCTGCATCCGAGTTTGTAAAACAGGGGAATTAGCGATAAACACTGCAAAGCCAACAGAGGAACACCAGGCTAACCAAGACCAGGATAACCAAGACCCGGCTAACCAACCCCAGGATAACCAAGACCCGGCTAACCAACACCAGGCTAACCAACCGGGGTGAATAAAACTTAACATGAAAAAAGATCAGGGACCAACTGGATTCCAAGTAAACGCTTGCAGAATCTCATCCATAATCAGAACTTGCATTCATAGAGCAGAAAAGTTTTTGCTGAGGCGACATTCAGCAGTCGGCAACTTCCAAACGGCTGAGGTTTAGGAAACGATGAGGAAGAGGAGTTCCGCGAAGAGACGACAACGCTGTCCTTTGTCGGCACGGAATCATCTTCCTGGAGTCGTTCCCTTGGTGCTCCTGCCTCAAACCTTCTTCTCTGCATCCTCCTCAGTCACACCAACTCCACGTCCTCCAACACTAAAACCATCAACCTCTTTTGGTTCACTCTTCCTCAAGGCCTCATGTGTCAGCCACTTTCAAACAAGCAATGAGCTCACAACTCGGGGCTGAGAGGGATCTCTGTTCTCATCTTCATTCTCAACAGTGCTGAAGAATGATGAGAAAGAGACATTAGCTCCACCCTCTTCATCTCATCCAATCACATGAGCCACTGCGTCCAGACACTGGTTTTACATTTTGAAAGATTGCAGAGAGGGGAAATGATTTTAGAGACCAACTGAACCAGACAAATTCTTTCAAGGATCCATCGATAGTGGAGGAGGTGTGTGGGGGGGGGGGGGGGCATCTCAGCTGGGACACTGCAGGAGGCTGCCAACTGTTTCGCACCATGGGACTGCAGCAAAGCATGCTGGGGAGTCTGATAAGTTGATTAGAGCCTAATTTGAAACCAAGCTGCCTGCCTGTCTGGAGAGATCCTCTTATCAACAGATTAATCATTGCACCGCACCACAGTGGACCACAGAGGACCAGAGCAGACCACAGTGGACCACACCACATGCCAATATGTTTTTGGACATTTTGACCTGGCTTTAACAGTTCCAGTGGCCATTTCAAGAGGCTGCGATCAAACTGACTCAACGCAAACACAACGCCACCTATTCCCATTCGGATTAACACCACAGGTCAAAGGTCAGTTGACCACTGGCTCTCTGTAGTCTGGGGCTGTGTCTCAATTAAGGGTCTGCACCCTTCAAAACGAGCGTCCTCAGTCTGAAGGAAGTGTTCTTAGAGTTCCCAGCCTAGAAGGACGGATCAACCCCCGCCTCCCCGGTAACCACCCGGGACGGTCTAGCCTTCGGCGTATTTCCTGGTTTCGTCACCGCCGTTCCCTCCGGCTGGCCAACCCCGGAGGTGACGTTTTTATAGCATCAAGCTAACCATTGGTTCGCCATCTAACGATGCTGTTTGATGATCAAATAAGTAAAATCATACGTTAAAAACTGGATACTTTATGTGAAACTTCAATATTTAAATGTATATGTTGTGTCTTTGCCAGTACATGCCGCTAGTTTCAGCTGACTTCCCAGGATCCCACGATGCGTCGCAGCAGCACGCAAAGCATCATGGGATACACAAGTACGCGAAGGATAGTAGCGGTGCATACTCGGCTAAAACGAGGGCGCATTCCCGAGTACGCATTTTGAGCGTCCTAAGCACCCTTGGGAATTGGGACAAGCCTTCGCGCAGTGCTATGACGCAACTTCCTTTCAAAATGCGCACCTGAATTGAGACACAGCATGGATCTGCTCCAGGTTTCTTCCCACCACAGGGGAGTTCTTCCTGGCCACTGTTGCCCCCTGCTGCTCTGGAGGATTTCACTTGGTTTTCATAATTGTACAAAGCTATTTTCAGACACTGCTGGTTGTGATTTAGCTCCGCAGAAATAAAAGTTGATTGATTGACAGAAACTCGACTTATTTTTGCCTGCTTACTAAAATTCTTTATTGTCCCAACTTGAGTTGAATGATTTTGAGGCAGATACAGATTAATCAAAGCTCCTTCACTGGGGCATAGAGAGACTGTGGCTCAGTTTCAGTTCAACACTTTTTAATGTGGATTTTGCTGTAAGTGATGGAAACTACAAAATAGTCTCTTTTTAAATTTACTGAAGGAGGGTTCTAACTTTTCAATAAAGGAAGATGATTTTTGAGAAACAATTTCTTTTCTAAGTTCTTCTCTCACTTTGATATGTGGGAGACCCGAGTGCGGTCCGGTTCTGGAGGATTCTTCGGAGGCGCAAATGGAAAATCAGGGCTTACACAGCAATGTTTGTTTCCACAAAAAGGTCAGCGACAACAAAATAGTTCTCGGGCGAAGTTCCAATTTTGTTCAGTGCTTTCCCAAGTGTGGACACTAAGAAGCTTGGAAGACTCATTCTTAAATATTGAGCGGGGCGGGGGGGGGATACAACAGTGATAATATCACAGCTGCTTTGCAGGGAAAGAGGGAAAACTGCCTTCCATTCCAATAATGTCAATATGAATACAGCTGCATGTAAACAGGAATAACGGGAATATTTATTTCCATTGGTCGTGGAAAAGGCTGCACTGGATCATTGCCTTTGGCAATGGTTCATAAACAGTACAACATGGTCAGCACACAGGCTACCAATTAATGATGAAAGATAAAAAAAATAAGTAAATGCTGAACAAATATGAATGAAAGCCAACATGAGAAGTGTTATGAATACTGCTGAAAGCCATGTATTCAAGGTTAAGAGAGGTGTGAGACCCTAGCAGCACTTTTGCCGCAAAAATGAAGTCATTATTACAAAAAACTGATTGACATGCTCATATTTCCAGCACATCACTCTGATAAAATACTGCCACTTATTACTGGACTGATAATATGAGTTTCCAGAGACTGCATCAAGTTGAATCCAAACACAGTCATAGAGTGGCTTTCATTCATTACAGCACATAAACATCAGTGCAATGTAGGAAGTCTGGTGCTTTGGGGGGGGGGGGGGGGGTCCAACCGTGATCATCGCTGGACACTGGGAAATTCTTCAAGATTATAAAAGATGACGAAAGCTGACGGCAAGACAGACTCCAGAGAGGGAGGGAGGGCGGGAGGGAGGGAGGGAGAGGTCGTTGGAACCACAGCAGAGACAAACAGCATCTTGTTTATGCCTCTGTGTTCTCCTGACCTGCAATACTTCAACAAACCTCCCTGGGGTTCAGCACTTGAAAATGTGAACAGCGTCAGAGAGTCACCACCACCACCACCACCTCCACCGAGACATAACAAGCAGAATGTGGCAATGACAGCGTAGAGCCGTCGCAGAGGAGGGAGGAAGCATCCACACTTTGCTCATGTGACCGGCCAGCAGCCTCATCCATCAGTCTGGTTGAACCAACATCACATCTCATCCTGCAAACCGTCACACACGACAATACAGAAACCCAACAAAACAAAGCAGGCAACAAAATGACAGTAAAACTATTGTGTGCGTGTTTTGTTCGTTATTAACTTCATCATTTTCCTAAAGAGTCGGTGAGCAGTGACTTCTAAAGAGATGCGTTTCATCTTCATCATCTTCATGTGTGGCAATAAGCCCTCAAACAGTGACCTGGCTACTCTGCCAGGAACCCTGAAGAACCCAACAAGAACATGGAACTCGTTCAGGTTTCAGAAGCTAATCTGCATCGACTTGTCATGGGTTTCGATACATATCATCACTATTGCGATATATTCAAAATGTCCAACTATACGTCAACAAGCCTCTCTGGGCTTCGGCTCTTCAAATTGTGTGCAGCGTCAGAAAGTCAGTAACAAATGTGGAAATGACACCGCAGCGCAGCACGAAGCTACCTAGCTGGCTGTGTGAGCCCACACTTTCATCATCTGACCCGGGCAATAAGCAGCCTAATCATTTCATGAGACGCACATCAACGTTAAGAGGATAGACGAAGGACACGTTGGCTCCGGCGCTAAGCCTTCTTTCTTCTACTTTGCTGTCCTGACTGTGCACAACAGGTTTAGGGCCAAGTTACAACAGACTTGTGGCCAAATGGTCAGCGACGCCAGATAGTTAGCAGCCTGGCTAACAGCAATATTTTTCACTACGATGTTCCGCCAGGCCGCCTGGATGAACACTGTATTCCTTAACACACTGTTCCGAGCATAACAAGACCCAAACACCCCAACTATTGTGTGACATGATTAATTATTCAAGACAAAAAATAATAATTTTAAACCATGGACGCCGGCTAATGTTAAAAAAACACACAAAAAACGATGCTAGCCCCACGCTAGCTAATCCCAATGCTAACTTTAGCTCCGAGCGACGACTCAGCGTCCTTCCTTCCGTCAATCCAAATTGTAATAGTTGTGAGTCTTTCTCCTTTTATTGTACCTCAGAAAAGCCTAGCGTCATGTTAGTGTTCATCGGTTTACATTGTCATCAAATGGAAGAAGTTATAACCGAGTTCGCGGCCTCCACATCAAAGTGAATCCACGGCGCTCGAGTTCTGGGAGAGCCGAGAGGCCTCGGCCCAGTGCGGGTCATCCACCACCGCCGACACCGGCAAGACGAGCTACTCACCGACACAGACGTCCAGCGGTGGGGTTGAGGGGGGAGATTGGGAAATATCTGCGAACTTGTACAGGAAGTTCGAGGACGACGGTGATCGCCGATAAGGGGGTTTAAAGTAAGGCGTTCCCCATTTCTTTAGCACGCTGAGAAAGGTCAGAGTGGACGGCGAGGCGATAAACAGTGAGGGAGTGAGAGAGTGAACGCAGCCCGACTGAAATGGAGCGCTGAGCTGACTGATGATGCTGCATTCACGACCCACACTTTGGGTCGGATATGCCACGACTTTCAAAATAAAGTCATACAATTTTATAAAACGAATAATAATAATATTAAAAATAACAACAACAACAACAACAACAACCACAATAATAGTAATAATAATAATAATGATAATAATAATAACATACGTTGACTGAATTATGTCAGAAAAAATAAATAACATCATTTCAAATAGAATGGAGGGCAATGTACACATTACTATCAAAGAACATCCAAACTTTACATGATATACCAATTTGCAAGTTTCTAAAAATAATAATAATAATAATGATAATAATACTTGGGGGAGTTGCTGGCACTTAAAGACACATGGACTCCTCCACAGTGAACTTTTCTAATGTTTGAACAATAATATAATTTCAACAGACCTCATTTTTCCCTCTTTGCCCCGCTGGGGCAGGGTACTTTCTGTGCTGGTTCAATGGTAAATTACCCAAGCACCAGTCGACTCTGTTACATATCTAAAAGATAGTAACAGTATCTTTAGGAACATATGGAGGTTTAAAAATTGAATTAGAGCAAGAGCGAGTGACAGATTAAAGTCGGAGTTGTGACTTTGATCTCAGAGGAACATTAACTGACACCACTCACCACCGACACATACATGTGGCCCTGATCCTCTTCTCAAACACACAAGGAGATTAATGAATAAATGTGGAGCCATTTATTCAGGTTAAAACAAAACATGGGAAGCCAAGGCTGCCATCTGGAGGAGTCAGGTCAGCTGGTCGATGGCTTCATTGTTCACAATGCAATAATGACTTCAAAAGGTTTCCAGTGCTTCTGTGAATATTAGACGTTAGCATGTGCTTTATTTCCTTTTAGATTTTCTTGACAGTTTCCCCTAAGAAATTTCAATTACAGGACCTCTGTATAAAATGAAACCCTCTGAATGAGTGACATGTCGTACTGATGTGACATGAATCACACCGGCATACAGACGGAGACAGTCACACTTTGTCTTTTACAATTAGATCGGATGTAAAGTTTGATGATATGCTATAGAGGTCGACCTATCAGATTGGACAGCCTGGTGTACAATCACTCTCCACACAGAAGACACAGGAGACATTCAAAAGTCAACAGTTTTTATTGAGTCGCTGAGTTTGAAACCAGTTTGCTAAGTCACTCAGACGATGAACAGAGCACTGAAGCCAGTAAACAAAGCTTATTAGTGACTGCAGCAGACACCAGCTGATGAACCCGTTCATATGAGTAACAGCAGCAAACCAGAGAAGCCAACACACACATTTGCAGTACACTGGCATGCAGAGCTGGAGGGAAACTGGTCACCTGGTTATTATTACAATTATTGCAAATGGACCTTTTGTGTGTGATTGTGATATGGTGTTCAGCTGCCTAACACAGCTTGAGGTGACAATGTAGTGTTTGAAGTAAAGTGCTCATTAGTAAAAAAAATTCCTCTTTAGGCCACCACACCTTTCATTCAACATTCAGAGTTTGGTTTCAAAACAAAAAGGTTTTACTTTGTGTCTGTCACATGAACAAAAATATATTATGAAAGGAATACAAAAAAAGTCAGTTGTCTATTCACAATGGTTTACACTTGGCAATGCAGCTCATTTAGATAGATTGTATCTTTACGTGGGTTAGTTTAACATTCCAGTCTACACTAACGGCTCAGTTCCTGGTGGTTTATGAGGTCACAAAGACTTGACTTTTTTTTTTTTTAAAGAAAAAAGGAAAAACCTCCAATCAAAATTAAATTCATTCGTGTCTTAGGTCTTTCGGTCTTGACTGGTTGGCTGTGTCCTGTTCAGTCTACTTCAGCCAAAATCACATTTCATTCTGCAAACTGTCAAACAAACATGAAAATACAGAAAACAAAACAAAACAAAAAAAACAGTTACAACAAAATGACAGTAAAACTATTGTAATGTCTAATCTTTTCATATGAGGTTAAAATACTTGATTTTTTTCTTCTTAGTTACTAATTTATTTTCCTAAAGAGTCGGTGAGCAGTGACTTCTAAAGAGATGACTTATCTTCATCATTTTCATCATTGGCTTCTCTGCCAGGAACCTTCAGGAACCTTCAGGAACCAACAAGAACATGGAACTTGTTCAAGTTTCAGAAGAGAATCTATTTTCACCACACATCCCTTTTGCCATTTATTCAAAATCCATTAATTCCTTCATTCATGTCTTCTCCATTCCTTTTCACAGTGAAACAGGAGGAATCAGACTCACTGATCTTCACTTGAAGCAACTGCTGGGATTCAAATCAGTCAAAACAAAATGGGCAAAATTATGCAGAACAGAAAACAAGCATATTTAACTTCTTAATTTCTCAAAACAAACCTTTGGTTGCAGTGAAGGTTCTGTGGGAGCGTGAATAAAACTAAGCTGTCCTTCAAGGTCTGTTTGAGAAGACTAAAGTAAAAGATGCCACGGAAGCCTGTTTTTCAGCCGTCGACCTCAATTACTGGCCAAGGCGATGGGTCATGTGATAGTTTGAAAACAGGAACTTTCTACAGCAGAGAAAGTTGAAAGTGAGAGGATAAAACTGGTCGGCACAAAGGAAACAAGTAAAAATGACACAATTGTCCTCTGCACGGATGAGTAAGATGACAATCAGTGAGTTATGTGCAGCATCAAGAGAAGAAGGCGACGCTGTGTTGTCACAGTGACCTCACAGTGGCCAGAGGTAAAGACACGGAGCCGCTCCAGTCTGATGGCTTTCAGTGCCGTCCCGTCACTTTTCTTTCTAGCGATGCTGCTGTTGTGCGCTGCGCACACAACACCTGCCAACATCTCAACACAAATAAAGGACAGAGGGGGAAACAGCGCGCGGTGACGACGAGCAGCATTTAAAGGAAGTTGGTTTTGAGTGTGATGCTGGGGGACGACTTGGCGGCTCCACGGCTGGGGACCTTGGCGCTCAGGCTCTCCTGGTTCCCTTTGACGGCGGCCTCCAGGCGACACTTGAGGTGAGGAGACGACGCCATCAGAGACCTGAGTGGAGTGAAGAATTAGTCCAGCCACACCTTCCAGTGTGTCCACAAAACACATCATGTCTGTAGAAGGTTGAGTTAGGGGAACTGGACTGGTTGTGGTGGTCCTGAAGACGTTCGGCCTCTTGGTTTCCCCAACTCAACCTTCTACCTGAAGATGAGCTGGATGACTGAGAACCTTCGCAGACAAAACATCTTGTGTTTCAATTCAGGTCACGTTCTACCTGAAGACAGCCGAGTACTGAGGGCCCAGTCGCATCAGGTCCTGCAGCGCCGCCTCGTGGAGAGAGCGCCACACTGCAGGAGCCGAGCCCAGAGCGTTTTCATCCAGTAGGAAGGAGATGAGGAGGGGCAACAAGACCGCAACCAGCTGAGGACCTACAGGTCGTTCACCAGGAACAAAACAAGCATCAGTTGTAATGGTGAGGCTTATTTTGCAGAGCACAGCAATATTTACAATGAGTGAACAACAACAGGAACAGCATTATTAGAATAGGAAGATAATAATGATGATAATGAAAGATCCCTTTCAGTCGTAGCCCCATCCATCCATCAATGAATCAATGTTATGAATTAATGAATTAATGAAAGAAATGTTCTTATTTGCAACCACACACAGAAGGAGTCTGCGTTTCAATAGACGACTTGTTTTTTTCAGCTTCGTTTTCTTAAATACAGTCGAAGCAATTGCATAGACTGTATTTTGTATTTCTAACGTTACAAATGCTCAACACTGAGTTTGTTTTGCGTGTTGACTTACGTTGTGACTGCTCTGCAGCTTGGACCATGGCCTGGAAGGCCCGGACCCCCTCCAGTACCCCGGCCAGCTCCTCTGCACTCTGAGGACGACGCTTCTCCACACTCTGAAGAACCAACACCAGGTGGGTGGAAGTTAGCCAAGGCTAGGCTAGGCTAGGCAAGGCTAGGCAAAGCAGCTTTATTTCTACAGTACACTTCATACACAAGGCAATTCAATGAGCTTAACTTGATTCAAAGTTCAACATTTTAAAAAGCATTTAAGGCACAAAGAACACAGAGTCTTCAAAGAGAGAAGAGAGAGAAAGGAGGACAGCTTGAAATGCATCAATAGAGGTGAATTAAAACAAACATGAGACTAGAAATACGATAATAAAATACAATAAGATGAATAAAAGCACTCAATCATAAGCAGAAGAGAAAGAAGAGTCTTCAACCTTCACACTGACTTGACTCCAATTAATTCATTCACTAAAATGCAATATTTTCAGAGTTATGACCTATTTTATTTCCAGTCTTACTGCTTAAATAAAAACACACCTGGAGGAAGTTTAGCAAAGACTGCATTCAGAAGCCGAATGAACGGCAGCGGCTCTGACCTGAAGGAATGGCAGCAACCTCGGGCCCAGAGCCTGGATGTATGGAACGGCCACGCTGGACGGTGCCTGGAAGATGGAGGTCAGCAGCTGACAGCAGCGATTCAACACCTGCAGGACAAATGACTTCATTATCTCCCCTCCCAGCTGCTCACTGTCCACAGTCTGACCCCATCCGACTGGATCCAGCTCAAACACTCAGTGGGGTCAAAGGTCAAACTGGGACAATGTCTCAGGCCAACATTGATATTGACTGAACTAATCTTCCTCCAGAGTGAACACTGAACCACCTTCTATGGAGCCAAGCAACCTGAATGTGGAACAAAGCAAAGCTTCATACTGGACCATCAATAACTTCATATTGCACTCATGAAGAATCACATTGCAAATAAATAACTCATCAAAATATATCAACCCTAACCCTACTGTGCAGTCCTGCATCTACTACAGTGTGTACCAGCACTGGCAGTGGGCTGAGGTCCATCACTGCTGCTCCAGGACCAGACGGTCCAGGTGTCCCACTTCCAGCAGTATTCAGGTCAGCAGGCAGCTGGTTTACACTCTGACACCACTAAGCAACATTCCAATGGTTTTCTTTTTCCTTTTCCGCTCACGTTCTGCATGTTCCCCTCCGTCTTAAAACACTTGAAGGACTCCTTCCTTTCCAACGTGTGTTTGTTTTCTTAATCCAGCAAAAAATAGTCTGTGATATTTATTGTGGGGGTAAAAATACTTTGTGTCTCTGGGAAAAGACTAAAAATAAGTGAGACATAACTGGGCCAAGTCTAAATATACATGACCTGCTTCTTTAGCATTTTCATCATTCTTAGACTCCAGACACAATCTTGGAATTCAACTGCTTTGTCCTTCATCAAACAAAAAAACCCAACAGAATTCAACACAGGAAACAGGAAGGCTGATCCACGCTTCTGGAGAACATTCAACACCAGCAGGTTATTTTCCAGCTACAGTGTTGCAAAGCCAACGACAGGATGCCCAGAGATCCTGCTGAAGCTTTTCATCAGGTTCTGTCCTTTAACTCAATAAATCCTAAATCCTCCAGAATCCATCACCTTCACCGGTTCAGCTTGTGGACCACGACCTCACTATAACCGCCTGGATCTGCTCTGCAGTATGTCACATTCATCACTAGCTGCGTTTCCATGACAGCTTCCTGGTCCTGCTCTTGGCGTGAAGCTGATTTGAAAGGAGCATCAGGTGTCGCAGTGTCACTGACCAGTGGCTCCTTGGCCTCCATGCTGGAAGTGAAGCGCTGCAGGCAGAGTGAGTGCAGGGGCTCCACGGCGCAGACGTCAGGACCAGCAGACAGCAGGAAGACGGTCAGAGCCGTGAGAAGGCTGGCCTGGTCCACACGGCCCTCATCTGCAACACAGGGTCCAGGACCAGGGTGGAACATTTGGAGATTTGGAAAAAGAAACACTGATATCTAGTGGTAACATTTTAAATTGCAGCGTCTTTCACTCTCCCTCCCTCTCCTTAGTTTGCCAGTGAACTACAGTGGCCCTGCGCACCCCAAACCTGGATACCTGCTCCACCTTCTTCTTGTTCTTATTGGTTGCTTTTTTTTTGAGGATGCCCCCTCGTGTTCAGTCTCAATACCAAATGCTATGCCGTCAGTCAGCTGGATTGTCCACACCAGGGCTGTGCCTCAATCCAGGGTCTGCAGCGAACCCAAACCCGCCTCCAGGGGAATTGACGTCTATATAGCATCAAGCTAATCATTACTCAGCATTAACAGTCACATGTTTTAACTGAATGTTGGGGTTTTGGTTTAACATACAGGTAGGTACTACCCAGAAAATTAGAATATGCTGAAAAGGTTGTTGTATTTCTGCAATTCAACTTAAAAGGTGAATGTGACATTATATAAAGGAATAATATGCAAATCAATATATTTCAAGTTTTTATTTCTTTGCATTTTGCTGATCAGGTCTTAAGGGCTTAAAAAAAACCCTCAAATTTTATAATAATTTTCTGAGTTTGTGGGTTTGTGGTTTTAATAAGTAGAAAATCTTAATCAGCAAAGTTACAACAAGGAACCCCTTGAGATGTCAATTTGCGTGGAATGGCTCAATAAAATTTGTTGCTTTCATCTTTTATGTTAAATTGCCAAAATAAAACAACTTTTACTTGATATTCTAATTTTTCTACTGCATATGGCAATGGGTCATTTATTATGTGAAATTTCAATACCTACGTTTATGCGTTGTGTCTTTGCCAGTAGATGGCGCCATTTCAGCGGACTTCCCAGGATCCCAGGATGCGTTGCAGCAGCAAGCAAAGCATCCTGGGATACGGGAGGCCGCGCAGGATAGTCGCAAAAATCATTGCTGAGACACTTAAAGAGTTGAATATACACACTTATTCTTCTGAAGAATGATCTGAAGGTGGGAGGAGCTACGTACCACAGTTCCAGAGCCCCAGCAGGGTGCTGAGCGCTGATCTCAGCAGGAGCTTCCAGGCTCCACTGCTCTTCTCCTGCCGACTCATGGGAGACGCCACCACAGACTTGAGGGCCTGCAGAGCAGACTGCATGACCGGGCTGGAATCAGCACTGCTGCCCTGACCAGCTGCAGCACCACCTGGAGGAGCAAACAGCAGGTACATGGTTTTAAAAACACACAACATCCTCCAATCTGGACCAACAGCTGTGTGCAGAAGATCCATGGTGTGGCTGCAGCCCCCACCTGATGGCTGACGTGCAGAAATGATTTTTTTTATTCATTGCATCTTTGAATACACAATCACACAACCAGCCATGGACAGTTGCACTCAAGTGAGTGCAACTCAAGTGAGTCATATTTCAAGATTTTATTTTTTTTAAAGAAACAGCGACATCAAGTGGTTACACTTTAGATTGCAGCGCTCTCCGTACCCTCCCTCTCCTAAACTGCCAGTGGACTACGGTGGCCCTGGCCACCCAAACCTGAATACCTGCTCCACCTTCTTCTTGGTTGGTTTATTTGAGGATGAAAGCGTTCACTGTAATTACGCAACCCGATCTGGATTGTCCACGCCAGGCTTCCTTAGAAATATGCTGCTGCAAGAGGGCAGCTAACAGAGAGCACTGGGACCCTGACTGATCTATGGAGATTCTTACACACACACCAGGACCGTTCTAAGGGGAGGAAAACCAACTAACTTTTAAATTGAGTCTAATTTTACCCACTGGACCTTTAAGTCTGTGCTCTACTTCCTGTAACACATTTTCCAGAAGGTACTCAATGAATGGCAACATTAAGACAGCCAATAGAGAATTAGCTATGCTATTAGTCCATATAGGTACAATCACAGTCACACTGGTGCCGTAACTGCAATATCTTATGCAGTGACCATCGATGCTCTTATTTTACACTTTTAACGTGACTGTTTTGTGAACGATTTGATTTGTGTCAATGGGTGTGTGTGTGTCTGTGTGTCTTCAGTGTTTTCTTCAAACTTATTGCACCCTGATTGTGAGCAGAAAGCTTTGTGATCTCAATCTGATCTCAACAGTTCTGAGCTCTGAGTTCTAAGACTGCCTTGTTGCCTTACAGTCGGGGAGAAAAAAATCTAAACATTTGTGGAATTGTGTGAGTAATGTGTGTGTGTGTGTGTGTGTGTGTGTGTGTGTGTGTGTGTGTGTGTGTGTGTGTGTGTGTGTGTGTGTGTGTGTGTGTTACCAGCTGGTGTGGGCCTGTGGACCAGCTCTCTGAAGACCCCCAGCAGCAGGTAGAGGACGGTGGGCAGGATGGACACACTTCCTGCACAGCAACAAGCAATCAGACACTCAGCCACCGCTTCTCACTGTCACATCTCATCATGACAGCCCTGCTAACAAAATCACTTCCTGTTCTCTTCTATCTTTTCAAGTTGGTTGTGTTTTTATTGACGCTAAAACAGGACCTTACTGCCATCATTTCCTTCTATATTTTTGTGCAATGACAATAAAAAGCTCTCTATCTATCCATCCATCCATCCATCTATCCATCCATCCACCCATCCCCCTATCCATCCATCCATCCATCCACCTATCCATCCATCTATCCACCCATCCATCTATCCACCCATCCACCCACCCACCCATCCATCTATCCACCCATCTATCCATCCACCCACCCACCCATCCATCTATCCACCCATCCATCCATCTATCCACCCATCCATCCACCCATCTATCCACCCATCCATCTGGAGGAGTGCCAGCCTCACCCTCTGGGGAACAGATGGACGGCAGCTCAGAGAGGACACACAGAGCGGTGGACACCAGTCTGCAGTCACCGTCAGTCCAGGATGAGACTCCAGGAGCTGAACACACACAGTCACAAGATCATGAAATAAACATCTGCCGGTCCTCCCTCATCCCCCCTCCATAGACACACAGAGTGAATTACAACAACATTCATTTGTGTGTGTGTGTGTGTTTTCTGTGCGTCGCCTCTTCCTGCTCGTACCGTTCTGACCGGTTCCAGCCAGTTTGGGGCTGAGTTGTGGCAGTTTGCGGACCAGCACGCAGAGGCAGAGCTCCAGGGCACCAAACACCAGCGAGCGTCCGGGGACCAGTCCGCCAGTGTCACGACCCTCACCAAACTCTGGCAGCGTCTCCTTCTCCGCCGCACCATCATCGACTGACACACCAGGAGGAGCATCAGGAGCATGAGGAACATGAGGAACATGAGGAACATGAGGACAAAAGAAAATGCACTTCACAGACTATTAGTTGATTGGATTTTTTTCAGTTTTTCAGTCTTTCACTCAATCTGATGTTTTTTCTCTGACTGAGCAACCAAACAATGAGCTGTTTAAAGTTCAGATGGTTCTCACAGGTTCTGGCTATGAATTGAAGAGTGTTCACCTTCGGCACTGTGGCGTTTCTCTCTGACGTGCTCCTGGGCGGCAGAGACAATCTGCTGCAGTAAATTCAACACAGCCAGCTGAACGCACTGCGACTCCCTGGTCACCATGAGCCTGTGGAGGACGCTGAGCAGCTCCACACTCAGAGCCTGAGACAGACAGACGGTCAGAACAATCTTCAAACCAGTACTGCAGAAGAACCTGCACACCGACCTGGTCATTTCCAATCTTGGCTCGGGGCCAAGGGACGTCCAGTAGAGCCTCCAGAGCTCGCAGACAGGAAGTGATGTTCTCCATCTGCTCCTCAGAATGTGGAGAACACAGGAACTCCACACTAATCCCTTAGAGGACAGCCCAGTGACATGGAGTCAAAGGTCATCATTTAGAAGACAGAGTACTATTCATCATTATTATTATTACACAATAATTTGGCCTTTATTAGCAATATCTCATTAGCAATATATTGATGGTACACACTACAAACTGTGGAATTCAATTCTATATATATGCTAATATACATATTATTATATACATATTGGAATATGTATGCTACAGTATTGTACCCAGTATGAGGTGCAGTCTGTCACTGTTGATGTCCTCTGGGCTTTTGGCTCCACCCACAGAGCCAGTGTGACCCATGGAGGTGGGCGTGGCCGGCCTGGACAGGTTGGCTGGGGTGTCGTCCGACATCACAAAGCCTGCCACACAATAAGAGAGTGCAGTGAGAGTGCAGTGAGAGTGCATTGAGAGTTAATTGAGAGGTGACTGACCTGTGCTGTGTAGCCAGAGGGAGGTGGCGTGGAGGATGGAGGCCCAGCAGGAGGAGTAGTGGACCCGGGCCTGCTTCACTGTCTCTGCTGTGTAGAAGGAACCACCTGCAGGAACACACAGAGAACACACAAGGCGTCTTCAATCATTTTCTTTAACATTTTGCTGCTTTGCCAACTATTTTGAACCATTTTCAAAAAACAACAACTTTGCTTCATAACATTAAAAACCAAATCAAGTGTAAATGAGGGGGCACCGTGTCACTCTGGGTGTCAAGAGTGAAACGAGGCAGCAGCTGGATATTACAGTGGTGGCTGAGTCTCCACCGGTCTAGATTAAAACCCGGAGCCAGTCGGCCCAGTCCAAGTCTGAGACCAGACAGAGAGCCTGAAACAGTGGCATGGAGACCGAGAAGACCGACCTCCAGTACTACAACACAACACAACTCCCAGTCTCCCACCTGCTGCAGGCAGCTGTGATGCAAACTCCTGAGGCAGGGTCAGCAGAGCAAAGTCCTGCAGTGCGGCCAACCACAGTCGGCTCAGAGTGGACTGATCTGATTGGACGAGCTTCAAAAGGCCTGTGGCTCCCGGCTCGGAGCAGTCAGTGGACTGGGAGGACGGTTCCTTCCGTCTGCTCCTCTCCACCGCTACGATGTAAACCTGACACACATCAGAAAAACAGCAATCACAGTCACATTTTCATTGCTCAGTGTGCTCTGTGTTAACATACTAAGCAAAGAAATTGTATGGAAGAAAACGAAGAAGGTGCAGCAGGTATCCAGGTTTGGGTGCACAGGGCCGCCGTAGTTCACTGGCAAACTCAGGAGAGGGAGGTGGGGGGGGTGAAAGGCACTGCAATCTAAAATGTAACCACTGGATGTCGCCATTTCTTCTTCAAAATTTCCAAATATTTCACAATGGACCTTCAATAAAAAGGTCATCCTTTCTGTCAGGATTTCCCAAATTAAAGGTTTTATCATTTATTTATTTACATTTTTTATATCAAAAATTTTAAAAATGTTATTATTTAACTAAAATTGAAGCTATCCAAAGTACACACACACACACACACACACACACACACACACACACACACACACACACACACACACACACACACACACACACACACACACACACACACACACACACACACACACACACACACACCTCAGCCCAGGCTTTGAGAACAGCCAGAGTTTCCATGGTGGCGATGGCTTCATTGTACTGCAGAGTTGCTGCTGAGTCCCTGCCGGCCTGCACTTTGAGCAGTGAAGACACCAGGAGCTGATGAACACGCCGAAGGTCCTGGAGGTCGCTGACTACACCGCTGCCAATCCAGGCACTGCACACCTGCAGGCGTGTCAAACACCATGACCTTGTTAGCAGCCAGTCCAGCAGTATCTGACGGTACCACCAGCAGAACCCCGCTGAACCTCTGTTACTGCTGGGTCGGCACTGCAATAGAGTGAGTGCAGTGATGTGTCGATGGTCACCTGACAGGCTTTGGCAGTGACGTCTGGGGAAGCGTCAGCACTGAAGGCTGGTCTGAGTGCAGCTCCAACCTGAGAGCATTCACAACAACGAGCAGAGTCTCCAACAACGAAAACATCAACAGTTTCACCAATAACTTTGGAATTTAAAAAGTGCTTGAGCTTCCAAAAATGAGCAAAGTCAATCATTGCTGAAATAAGGTCATTGGAACTTTGAAAATATGATTCACAGAAATTCATTTTCTGCACTTTCTTAATAAGGAAGGAAATAAAAAACCACACAAAAAACTATGTTTTTTTCACAGTCTAAAACTTCACATCACTGTTATTGTATCAACGTTTGGAGTTTTTTTAATCAAGTGTTTCTCACATTAGCCTGGTACTGCTCCAGAATGACATGACCAGGGAACTCTGGCTCAGGAACGTCTGAGAAGCACCTGATGATGACCAGTAGGGTCTGGAGGCCTGCCAGCCGCAGCTGGTCACTGTGGTCCGTCGCTGCCATGAAGGCCATGCGGACCAGCTCACCAAGGTGCAGAACCAGGAAGTCTGTGGAGAGTCAGGTGAAGACTTAAAGGTCCAGTGTGGAACATTTGGCTCAATTTATGGTTATTATATTGCTAAAATCTTCACTGCCAGACAACAAAGCTTTTGGTATTTAAGCTGAACACTAGGGGGCGTCCTCAAATAAACCAACCAAGAAGAAGAAGAAGGTGGAGCAGGTTTGGGAGCACAGGGCCACTGTAGTTCACTGGCAAGCTCAGGAGGGGGAGGGAGGGAGAGTGAAAGACGCTGCAGTCTAAAATGTCTCCACTTGATGTCACTGTTTCTTCTTTAAAATCTCCAAATATTTACACAGTTACTTTCTAATGAGGTGCAGCCATTAGACTCTTTGGCACAATGCCAGTCAGTCAGTGTCTTTAGTTCAGGCCTCTATGATCCAAACTATAACCACTAGGTGTCGCTGTTTCTTCTTCAAAATCTCCAACTATTACACACTAATTAAACACAAGGCTTCCCCATTATACACATGTGCTCACTACAGCAGCACAAGCAAAGTGGTGAGTGGGAAAAAGGAGCAGTAGGCAGTGAATGGGATGCGGCAGGAACGAAATGAGATGATGAGTCCAGGCTACTTCCATAGCGTCCAGGGAGGGGAAGGGAGTGGACACTGACTCCACCCCTCCTTCATTCAATAAATTAAATCACTGTTTCTGCTTCAAAATCTCCAGCTATTACACACTTTAACCTTTAGAGGGCGCTGTGCATCTGACCAAACAGAAAGTAACAAAGCGTCCAGTGTGGGAGCCCCACCAGTGGACTGGTGGAGCCGCCTCTCCTGAGCCAGAGCCATGCTGAAGTGGGCCGGGTCGGCCGTCTCGCACTGCGCTATGATGCGACAGATGCAGTCCATGGCGAAGCGGCGAGTGGCCCAGCCCAGCGCCGTGAAGGAGCCGCCGCACTCGGACTGAGTGGCTCGGAAGGCCGACGAGTCGTCGTCTCTCCAGGGGTCCCAGTCGTCGTCCTCCTGGGTGGCCTCCACTGCAGCGCGCCGCTCTGCAGGGACAGTGATATTGACTATATATATTCCTGACTGTGCCACTTGAAAGCCACCGGCCCAGAGGATGAAAACCTCAATAAACATTCATGATAGAAAAAGAGAGATTATTCATTAATGGCAGCTGATACCTCAACTCATCGCCACACTGTGAATATTCAATGTGCAAACAGGATTATATTGTTTGTATTTTCTGTACGACCAACAACTTGGGCATTAAATAAAATGAGGTTTGTAAATGTATACGAAAAATGCCTGCAGAGATAAAAACAAGTGGAAGAGACCAACTTGGTACTTGGCAACGTGAGATAAAAGTTTCAAATCAATAAAGTTTTCTGGATCTGAAACGGAATCTTATTCACTTTTTTCCGTCAGAAAGCTCACAGTCGACATTTCAACCCACCACTGGTTGCAGACAGAACATCCTTGCAGAGTTTGAGCCACAGTCCCAGTTTGCCAGTGGTGGCGCTGGAGGTCATCATGTGGATGAGAGTCTCCTGGATGTCCCTGCGCAGGCAGCAGTCAGCCTGGCGGTCCAGCAGAGTGAAGAGGGCCCCTTCCAGACCCACCTCCTTCATGGTCACATCTAGCACACCATGACAAATGATATTGACAGTCAGTCATTAAACAGCTGTAGCTCCTCCATGATTCCACTGTCTTCAGAGTCGTTTCAATAAAGAGCTAAATACCCTGGTGGTTCTGGGTGGTTCTAAGAGCTAAACAACCTAGTGGTTCTAGTTGGTTCTGGGTGGTTCTAAGAGCTAAACACCCTTGTGGTTCTAGTTGGTTCTGAATGGTTCTGGGTGTTTCTGGGTGGTTCTGGATGGTTCTAAGAGCTAAACACCCAAGTGGTTCTAGTTGGTTGAGGGTGGTTCTGGGTGGTTCTAAGAGCTAAACACCCTGGTGGGGCTTCAAAGACTCTGATTTGGTTGCAACTTTGCTTTGCTTCATTTTCCATTGACATTCCAGCAACATGTTTCCTCCATAATATCCCAGGATAGATTGTTTCCTCCTATGAGGTGGCTCACCAGAACACTCCATCCATCTGCTGCTGCTCCGCTACCCCCCCTCTGGCACACTGTAGAACCCACTGTGACCCATCAGTCAGACAGTTTGCCCAGCCTGGTCTAATTCTTTTGTTTAACGTACTGATAGTTGAGAGAATCAAACATCTTCTCGGCACAGAGGTTCACTAACGGGGCTTTGAGAGTTGACAGAAGCAGGTTGGCGAGCGGCTCTCCTCACCCAGTGGTGTGATGTCTCGTCTCGGCGTCTCTTTGACCAGAGTCACAGCCAGTTGGGACACCTCCAGCGCCTCCCGCTGGACCAGCTGCCGCAAACACGCCACCACGGCCCGCCGCAAACACAAGTAAGAGCTGCACAAGTTGGCCTGAAGCACAGAGAGAGCAGTGATTGGATGCTACTGCTCACTCAGTGCTGGAATGGTTGAGACTGGCTAGAAGAGGCATGCAGCTGCAGACAGGGTGACCTCCCAACTCCAGGCTTCCAGCAATAGAAATACTGTTAGTTACTGGTTACCATTACTGGCTCAAATCACAATCACTACTGGTTATAATTGATTACATCAGCACAATCATGCAGTCATGCCAAAATAACTGCCATTTTGACCACAATCCATATACGCGTTCCATCATCCACTGTAATATTCAATGCAGTATTTGATGGTTTTTAATACTGAAGTTTAAGAATTGAAAATGTCTTCAAATTCACTGACACAGTGAACGGACAATGTTGTCATCATCTGACAGTTCCTGGAGGAAACACTGAGTGGCAGTCAAGAGGTGATGTGAGTACAATTGTTAAAAAAAAAAAAAAAAAACAAGTGCTGAGGTTCCAACCAAACTGTTAAAAAGCAGCAGTGAGTTAATGGAGCCATGAAAGCAACAGGAAGAGAGTGAGATGATGAGTGTGGAGAGAGAGACGTGCAAAAGAAAACCAGCTGAAAGTCAAAGCAGCAGCAGCAGCAGCTTCAGTTCTCACACACACACAACATATCAACACACACAACATACCAACACACACACACACAACATACCAACACGCAGTCATCCAACAGGATCTCCTGCAAGAAACAACACAAGGTCAATGCAAACTCTGATCCCTCAACAGTTCCATTTGATGCCTGGACGCGACTTCCTCAAGGTCTGTGTCAATATCACTGCACACACTGACGAATGGCCACACCGGTGTAGTGAGGACAACAACAGGCACAGTCCACGTGTTTGAATGTTTAGCTTCATGAATATGCCGACGCAGGTGTGTTTCCTCTTCACCCTTTTCACACGGATGCATACAGAGGAAAATCGCAACAGTGTCATGGAACACTTTTTCACATTGACACGTCGGCGGACGTGACGTACGGGTCACGTGACCAGACCAGTTCACCGACCAGTGAAAATGTTGCGTTGTGACTGGACGGAGGAGGAGACGGAATATTTTTTCCAAGTCATCAAAGAGAGAAAATATAAGAAGCATTAATATAAAAACATTCTGGCCAGCAAACAACATGGAAATGCAGATTTATGGCAAAATGTTTTGTTCCTCCAGCCTCCTCAAGGTTGCGTCTCGCTGGATGAGATTTGACCAGAATTACGGCTGATGATCTTCACACCATTCAACGGAAACATCTGCAAATCACAATCGTACTTAGTGGAAATTCTAGAAATTTATGGAAACGCAGCCGGCGTGCGACAGTGACTGTCGGAGCCGAGCTGTGTTGCAAAAGAGGCGCCGGACCGAGACGGCGCATACTCGGCCGACGACGAATAAAAGCCGCGAAGCCGAAGGTTCCTTTGCTCTCTCCTGTCACCGAGGCCCTTTCTGGGGCCAGGCCTCAGGTTGGGCCACCTCATATTTCTAAGAACAATCCGTCCTACTCACACAGAGCGCAGGCACCAGAGCGGCCAGGTTGAGGTGTGCTGGAGAGAACATGTGCAGCTGCTGCAGGCAGCCGATGGCTCTGGACTGCACCAGAGAGTCGGGACTGGCCTGCATCACTGCACAGCCCACCAGACAGCTGGAGCGCAGCGCAGCCACCGCAGCCGCCTCGCCTGGAGGAACACACACACACACACATCACCGTCACACCCCAGCTCTGCACACCACACACAACAGCAAGCCTTAGAATCCTCCTGCCTTGAACTACCTTGCAGGTCCGGGCCAAGACAGGTGATGAGGCCGTGTAGGCAGCGACCCAGGCTGTGATGCACCTCAGGGTGGGTGGCAGGAGCCCAGAGCAGCAGGCGCAGCACCAGGGTGAAGGTGGGAGCAGCGTGGAGCCGATACAGACTGGCAGACTGGTCCATGACCAGGGCCAGACTGTGGAGGGACCAGGCCTGGAACACACACACACACACACACACACACACACACACACACACACACACACACACACACACACACACACACACACACACACACACACACACACACACACACACACACACACACGATGGGGTCAAAGGCCAAACTGGGACAAACTCCGGCTCCAACATTGATATTGACTGAACTAATGTGAACCGTCTCATATGGAGCCAATCAAGCTGAACGTGGAAGAAAGCCACTTCACACCGGACCGCCAGGAACTTCATGTTGCACTCAGGCTCAATGGAATTGAATCAAATTGAAAAAACTCATCAAAATTTATAACATGTCAATAAAACTCGGAAGGTTCTTTTCATTGGCAGCCTTCTGATTTAAATTTCAACAGGAACCTTTATCCACTGGCTGATAATACATTTCAAAATAAAATGACAACAATAAACCAATGAAGTCATAATAATATTATGAATGTCCTTCAATCAACATCCTGTCCTGATTGAGCAGCAGAGCATTGTGGGACTTGTAAGTATCAGCGCTGCATGTGCTGTATAATACCTGGCGGGCTACCAGCTCTAGTAGTGGTTTTGCGTTGGCCTCATGGGCCAAATGTAATGACACTGCGGGCCAAGAGCGAGGGGCGAAAGCACCGCATGTACCTGGACCTCAGGTGAGGTGTTGTCCTGGCTCAGGGTGAACAGCACTCCCAGGCAGGTGGAGAGATGTTGCGCTGAACTGATTCCACCCGTGTAGCGCTGCAGCGCCCCCAGTGCCAGGGCATAGCCACTGCGAGAGGCCGCGTCGCGAGCCGTCTTTAGCCTTTCAAGAAAAAAACAAAACAAAAAACAGAAGAGGTTGCAGCAGTAATGTGAGCGCTACTATTTTGTTTTGTAGTTGCATGGTTCAAAACCAGATCAGATTTCTTCTTGGTAACTTGAAGCGTAGAAATGAAGTGGGCATGGTTTTACATTATTTTGTAATCACCCATATACTCATATATTATATATGCATTGATCAACGTCGTTCTAGCAGATGTGGAGTCGAGCAGGAGTGACTGCCTGCACCTGTCAAAGCAGAGCAGGGAGGCGGAGACGCTGAAGCCAGGGTCTCCAACCACCTGGACCAGCCTGGCCAGACCCTCTGCAGCCAGGCAGCGCATCAGAGGACTGCTGCTCTCCAGGGCCGCCGACAGCAGGGACAGCGAGGGAGCTCGGACCTCCTCTGGACCCAGAGACCCCCGAGCAGAACCCTGGTGCTGAACACGACACACGGCTGTCAGGGTTTCTCCCTCCGGGAAGTTAGAATAGTAGCGCCGACTTCAACACAGTACCTGAAGGAGACTGCAGAGAGCAGCACATATGTGCATGTGGACAGTCTGCTGGCGCTGACCCTTCAGCTGATGGACAGTTTCCACAAACTGCTCCAATATCTTCACTCTAAAGAAAACACGGACACGTATTACTGTTGATACGAAGAGCAAGAAGTATTAAAGTACAACTGAGTCCCTCTGGTGACCTATTCTGAAATATTGGTTGAAACTTAAGTGTTGAAAGATTTGAAAGTCAAGCCATCTAAATTGTCAGTTGACTCGTCCAGGTTGTGGGCAAACTGTCTGTCTGGTGAGCCACAGCAGCTTTTAACCAGGAGCAGCAGCAGATGATGGAGTGTTCTGGTGAGCCACCTCATAGGAGGAAACCATCTATCCTGGGATATTATGGAGAAAACATGTTGCTGGAATGTCAATGGAAAATGAAGCTAAGTTGCAACCAAGGTGTTTAGCTCTTAGAACCATCCAGAGCCATGCAGAACCACCAGGGTGTTCAGCTCTTTATTGACATGACTCTGGAAACTCCTCATGGAGGAGATGAAGCTGTTTGATAACTGACGGACTGTTGATACCATTTCTTCAAGTTTGGCTTAGGAGATGGATTAAAGAGCTGGAGGGGATGTACATGGCCCCCGGGCCGTAGCTTTCCCACGCCTGGTCTAGTCAATCTAGAGTCCAGACTAAAATGTCCCTGCTACTTGCTGTGACAAAGTGAGGTGCGCTACCTCTGAGCGGAGATGATGTGAGGGAACAGCACCCCGAAGAGCCTGACAGCAGCAGCAGTCAGAGCCACGGCTGGAGGGAGAGGAGACGGAGCTGCATCGCCGCTCTCACACAGACTGAAGGCGTCGTTGTCCAGAGAGCCTCCACCAACACTGCTGCCATGAAGCTGAGAGGGAAACATCACGTTAGCTCTCAGTGCCCCCACCCCTCTGAACAAGGAGCGAGTGAGTCCCTCCACCTCACCTCCTCCTCAATGTATGAGTGCTCCACCTGCAGGAGGGCGGGGCCAATCAGCTGCAGGTCGTCGTGGTGGCAGAGTGGAGGCAGCAGCGTCAGCTCCGAACACGGCTGGTTGAGGTTCTCCTGACTGGACACATCAGCCACCAGCTGGCTCATCACCAAGCCAAAGCTCTCTGCAACACACACACACACACACACACCACACACACTTAAATTAAACATTCATCAAAATTTTTGGGAAATGTGAATTGGTCTTGTGTGGCCCGCAGGCCAGAATTTGACAACTATGGTCTTCACTCTTTGTTGTGTAATTCTAATGCAGTGCCAAGGGTTTGTCAGGACAAACACTTCACGCTGGTGAGCGTCTTGTGTATTTCCTGGAGGCCTAAACTCACCCTGTCCTGAAATACAGCAATGGGCCTGGTCCAAAAAAGTGTATAAAAACATGGAAATAAAGATAGGAGGGATTGAAGGGATTGTGTGTTGTCACCTTGGTAGCTGTGAGGAGGCAGCAGAGCCAGCAAGTCATAGACCCTCAGTCTGTAGACCACACAGAAGCTCCTGATAGAAGAGCCGTAAGACCTGAGGAGGGCAGGCAACCTGACAGACACGCAGGAGACACAGGAACACTGCATCACATCATCATCAGGACCATAGCAACACTCTGAGTAGTCACAAAGTAGATTGTGCTCATCTATCCTTCCATGTAGGAAGTGGAGAAGAAGAAGAAGAAGAAGAAGAAGACAAAGAAGATAAAGACGAAGACGAAGACGAAGAAGAACAAGAAGAAGAAGAAGAAGGAGAAGAAGGAGAAGAAGGAGAAGAACCCTGGATTGAGACACAGCCTGGATGACAAAGATCAACACATGACTGCTACTGACTTGTTGAGCAGAGTGACAGCGCAGGCCAGCGGCAGACGACTGATGACATCATCAGTGAGCAGCGCTGGACACCTCAGCAGCAGGTTCTTCATGGCTGTTAGAAAAACAAAAATCATTTGCAGCGTTTACTTTTAGTAGAGCTAAAATAAAAGCGGCATTACTGAGGGAGTTTCTTTGTGTTAGCAGTTGTGCATAACTGATAGATAAGAGTGTTCAGACAGTGTTCAGCATGTTAATTCACTGTCACACAATGAGTGTGTTCAGACTCTCATGGCAGGAACAGCAAGTTTTGTTTGTATATTTATCTATTGTTTTTAATTCATTCTGAATCAGCGCCACCTGGTGGAACTGTCCTGTATTAAAAATCCACGACACACAGGTGTGCTTGAGTCAGAGAAAGAAAAAGAGCATTAGTGCATCATCACAGCATCACTCTGCTGTTATTTGTGCGTCTCTTGCAGCAGGTAGCAGCTTCTTCAACTGGCCTTCATTCACACTTTGCTGAAGTTCAACAGGTCCCACACGTCTCTGCTGTAGATCTTCTCATCTTCTCCGCTCAGCTGTTCTCTTCAGGGGCAGCCACAGCCACTGCAGAGCACTGACTGCAGAGCACTGACTGGGTACTGACCGCAGATTACTGACCGCAGAGCACTGACTGCAGAGTACTGACTGCAGAGTACCGACTGCAGAGCACTGACTGCAGAGCACTGACTGGGTACTGACTGCAGAGCGCTGACTGCAGAGCACTGACGGCAGAGCACTGACGGCAGAGCACTGACTGGGTACTGACTGCAGAGTACTGACTGCAGAGCACTGACTGCAGAGCACTGACTGCAGAGCACTGATAGGGTACTGACTGCAGAGCACTGACTGCAGAGCACTGACTGGGTACTGACTGCAGAGTGCTGACTGCAGAGCACTGACTGCAGAGTACTGACTGCAGAGCACTGACTGCAGAGCACTGACTGGGTACTGACTGCAGAGTACTGACTGCAGAGCACTGACTGCAGAGTACTGACCGCAGAGCGCCCCGGCTCGGCCCTCCAGAGTGACCTGCCAGGTGAAGTAGTCTCCTCTGCGCAGCTCCATGTCCTGCTCTCTGAGGGAAGCAGGAAACACACATCGGCACAGCAGGAGGACGTGGGTCAAGTGATGCTCCACCACAGCTGGACCTGAACACACACAGCAGCAGGCCAGTGGGAAATTAACAAGCAACACAACAGTAACACAAACAACTTTTGCCCAGTTCAAGCAAAAGTAAAGATGACACTGCGTTGTGAGAATAGAATAGAATAGAATAGAATAGAATAGAAGGCCCTCATTAATCCCACAGTGGGGAAATTTGCATCATTACAGCAGCAACTGTATTGTGCAGAAAGATGGAAAATTATATCAATTAAAAGGGAAGAAGGCAATAAAAAATGAAAAAATCAGTCTTTATTGCACCTTTGTGAAAAATGGAATGAAAGGTTTTTGGACCGATACCTAATGTGATGAGTGCGGAGATGATGAGCCACCCGGCCCGGGTCCTCTGCAGGGACAGCCGGCTGTTCTGAGCGGCCGAGCGCAGCAGGTCTTCAGCCACGTCCAGGACCAACTTCAAACACACGGAGCAACGCTTGCTTCATCTCCACCTTCACACACATTTCCCACGGAGTGGTCGCTGTGACCCGGTGACGGCACTCACCACGCCTTTGCTGTGAGGTATCCCCAGGGGGCAGTGCTGCACCGCGGCCACCAGGGAGGCGACGGCGGCCCCGTACCCGGCCACCGCTTCGGGAGAGGACTTGCGCGCCAGCAGCTGCTGGGTGCAGTGATCCAGCAGCTGGGAGCCCTGGCAGGGGACGGCCACCACCAGGGAACGAAGGCACCAGGCAGCAGCCAGAGAGGCTGCAGGTCTGGGGTGCAGCAGAGCGGAGAGCACCGAGTCCAGCAGCCCTGACCACACACACACACACACACACACACACACACACACACACACACACACACACACACACACACACACACACACACACAGTGAACAAAGTGACATGGGTGAGTCAGTGTATTGAAGGTCCATTGTGTTATATATGGAATGACTTGGGATTTTTAGAGGTGAAAGTTCAACATGCTGCCCATAAATACATCAGGAAAAGTGTTTAATGGCAGAACGCTTCTCATACATATGAGAACTCCACAGACCAGTCAGGGTCCCAGTGCTCCCAGTTAGCTGCCATCTTGCACCAGCATATTTCTAAGGAAGCCTGGTGTGGACAATCCAGCTGCCTGACGGCAGAGTGTTTGCTATTTAGGCTGAACACTAGGGGGCGCCCTCAAATAAAGCAACCAAGAAGAAGAAGGTGGAGCAGGTGTACAGGTTTGGGTGTACAGGGCAACCGCAGTTCACTGGCAAGCTCAGGAGGGCGAGGGAGCGAGAGTGAAAGACTGTGCAATCTAAAATGTGACCACTGGATGTCGCCGTTTCTTCTTCAAAACCTCCAAATATTACAGACTGAACCTTTAACACACAGGTCCCGACAGACACTCAATGAAATAACAATATGAACACCTTTAGGTTTCCCCATTATACACACATGGTCTCTAGAACAGCACAAGCAAAGAGGTGAGTGGGAAAAGGAGCAGTAGGCAGTGAATGCCATGCTACAGTAAAGAAATGAGATGATGAGTCCAGACTACTTCCATAGGGTGCAGTGACTGAAGAATAAAGGAAGAGAGGGGAGCAGAGGCAGCACTGACTCCACCCCTCCTCCAATCAATGCATGAGAAAAATCTTTTTTTGGAAAGTGGATAAATCCACCTGTGAAAACTCTGAGGGACAAAACTCTGATTCAGATAATGAGTGCGCGTGTCACCTGTGCTGCTGTCGGCCAGCAGGGGCGCTGCAGTGGAGCCCAGTCCTTGCACCAGTCTGCCCAGCTCCAGGAGGCAGCAGACCAGCAGGTGCTGGCTGGCCGACACGTCCCAGGGTGAAGGTCTGTTCTCCGCGTTGCCGTCAGTCAGAGCCGCATCTGCAGAGAGCAGCAGGAGTCAGTGCCAGAAGACCGTCCAGACGTCTCCTCAGTGGACTCCATGGTGGACGAAGACCTTCAGCCAAAACCACCAGGCACCTCGGTCAGCGTGTCGAGGTGACGCTGTGTCGCTCCACACAGCGCTTTGGAGGAGTTTCTTCTTCATGTGTGACGTTATATAATTATTATTATTATTTACTATTATTTCCCAGTGTGATAAATGTGCAAGTCACAACCTGTCCACCAGAGGGCTCAGCAGTCGCTGGATTGTGTATTGAACAGAGTTGGGAAGCAACAAAGGACAAATTCAATGTCACTGTAGTTCAGTAGATTTTTCTCTTCTTTACTTGAGTATTTCTTTTCTGACCACTTTTTACTTTTACATCCTACATCTCTATACAAATATGTGTACTTTCTACTCTGGACTGTGTACTCTGTACAGTACTTGGAAAAAACGTTCTTGTTACTTAAGTGTTTAAAAGCCTTAAAAAAAATAGAAATTCTAGAAAAGTAATGAACCAAGTGTTGCAGTTGTTACTTTAAGTGGAGCTATTTGAACTCTGCTGTTGTGTGTGATCAAATTTCAGAGGGAGATTATTTTAGAGCTGCTCAGCTTTGAGGTTACTGTTCAGTGCGTTTTCAGTACCATGCAGAACATAACTGATTGGTTCCTGTTGTTAGTGAAAACATCCAATAATAGCTCACTGGTCATAAATATAACTATACTACATTCAGCCTACAGCTGTTAAAAAAGTGTTTTACTCTTGCAAAATTATCAACTTAGGTACCCTTTCATTAATGGCAGGGTTTTGTTTTACTTTTGTACTTAAGTCCATTTCAGAACCTGTACGTTCTGACTTTACTTGAGCACAGGAGTTGTATCAGTACTTTTTTTTTGTCCACTTTTACTCAAGTACAGAATGTGACTACTTTTACCACCTCTGGCATTTCAGGGTTGTGATAGAGAGAGAAAGAGAGAGAGAGAGAGAGAGACCAGGACACTTTCATTCTGCGCTCTTGATCTCACAACAAGAGGCACTGACCATTTAAGAAAATGTACCTACAACACAAAAATCCCATCCCAGCTCACCAACTGCTGGTTTGTGTGCAGCGACAGCGAGGCTGAGCTGCTTGGCAGCGTTGGTCTGGGCCTTCTCTCCCAGCAGGGAGCCCAGGGTGCTCCTCAAAATGAAGGAGATGCAGCGGCGAGTCACCGCAGCGTCCACCGCCGTCTGAGTGGCTTTCCCGTGACAGGCCAGCTCCATCAGCAGTGACAGGAAGGCCGGGAAGTTGGCCTCCAGCCAGGAGCCGCCCAGCGTGGAGATGAAGACCACGTAGGTCTGGAAGCACAATGGGAAGAGTGAAGTTCATCTCTTGAAGAGACAGAGGAGACAGGTGTGGTGATACAGTACGATTAAAGCCGGGGGGTGGGGGGACTAAACTCCATGACTGCGTTGCCACAGTGGCTTCTACAGTGTGCCAGAGGGGGTAGCGGAGCAGCAGCAGATGCATGGAGTGTTTTGGTGAGGAAACAATCTATCCTGGAGAAAACATGTTGCTGTCATGTCAAAGGAAAATGAAGCAAAGTTGCAGCCAAGTCAGTGTCTTTGAAGACCCACCAGGGTGTTTAGCTCTTAGGACCACCTAGAACCTTCCAGAACCACCCAGAACCATCCACTGGAAACACTGCAAACATGGAGGAGATGCAGCTGTTTGATGACTGACTGACTATTAGGGCAGTGGACCAGATTAAAAAGCTTAATAGGCCGCATATGCCCCCGGGGCCATAGTTTGCCCATGCCTGATCAAAGCTCATCTAGCAAAACATCTGGTCAGTGTTCCAGATTATGACCTCTGACCTCTAGGAGTCCCAAAGAGTCTGCACCATCTGCTTAACGGTCCCGTGTGGAAGATCTTTGAAGGAAGCCCTGACAGTAGGTTGAGATGGCAGCTAACTGGGAGCACTGGGACCCTGACAGCAGGTTGAGATGGCAGCTAACTGGGAGCACTGGGACCCTGACAGTAGGTTCAGATGGCAGCTAACTGGGAGCACTGGGTCCCTGGCAGTAGGTTGAGATGGCAGCTAACTGGGAGCACTGGGACCCTGTCAGTAGGTTCAGATGGCAGCTAACTGGGAGTACTGGGCCCCTGACAGTAGGCTGAGATGGCAGCTAACTGGGAGCACTGGGACCCTGACAGTAGGCTGAGATGGCAGCTAACTGGGAGCACTGGGTCCCTGACAGTAGGTTGAGATGGCAGCTAACTGGGAGCACTGGGACCCTGACAGTAGGTTGAGATGGCAGCTAACTGGGAGCACTGGGACCCTGTCAGTAGGTTCAGATGGCAGCTAACTGGGAGCACTGGGTCCCTGACAGTAGGTTGAGATGGCAGCTAACTGGGAGCACTGGGACCCTGTCAGTAGGTTCAGATGGCAGCTAACTGGGAGTACTGGACCCCTGACAGTAGGCTGAGATGGCAGCTAACTGGGAGCACTGGGACCCTGACAGTAGGTTCAGATGGCAGCTAACTGGGAGTACTGGGCCCCTGACAGTAGGTTCAGATGGCAGCTAACTGGGAGCACTGGGTCCCTGACAGTAGGTTCAGATGGCAGCTAACTGGGAGCACTGGGACCCTGTCAGTAGGTTCAGATGGCAGCTAACTGGGAGCACTGGGACCCTGATTGATCCAAGGAGATTCTCGTGTATATATGAGAACCGTTCTCAGGGGAGGAAAACCACATGAATTGACTGTACTGCGAAGTGTACACTTTTATTAATGTATTGATGAGCAGTGTATTAAGCTTTTACTGAGATAAAAATCATAAATCAGGCAAATCTTTCCACACTGGACCTTTAAAATGCAGATAACAAGGAAACAAAAGAACTTCTTCCTATCTTGGGTAACTGTGCTTCGCTCCAGACAGCTACCTGTGATTAGTGCAACAGACTGAACGTCTCCATGTTAGTTCTTCATCTGAAGAGTGTCCGTCACTTCTCCCCACAAACCTTTATCATCTCCACCACAATTTTCACAGCAGTAAGCAGTTCATTCCCAGGCCGTGGCAGCATTCTACCTGTGTGACTCCGATTCGGACGTCTTTTCCAACAGAACTGGTTCCCTTCAGCATGTCTCCACTGGTGCGGAGGAACCCAGCACCTCCTCGTAGGAAGCCGCCCAACAATAAGTCCATCACCTCCTCCAGGGAGGTCTGAGCTCGTCCGCCAGGCCTGGCCGCTGCTGGAGAGAGAAACACACCGAAGGATAGAATCCATGTTGGGGACGCTGCAAGGCCACTTTGTTACAGAACCAGCAGAGTACAGGTTCTTGCATGTCAGTACTCGGCCATGGCAATACAGAGTACTTTGTGAGGCCAGTAGAGTTTATGGAATTACTTTTTTTGCACTGATGTTTTGTTATTTGAACAACATTCCTCGGTGTGTTTTCATTGCAGTACAAACACACATTTAACTAAATTGTAATATAGAAGCATATACAACTGGTATCAGCGTTGTATCGGTACATATTTTACAAGCACGAGAAGAGTACTCTTCAGAGTGCTTTCAGTACAGATACTGGTATCGGTATCGGTGCACGCCAACACTTTGTGTTCACCTGCCCTGCAACGTCCAGGACAAAACCACAGAGATCTGCAGACTGAGACTGAGGACCTTCACAGCGACTGACCTGTGGGCTGTTTGGGCTCCACAGCAGCAGCCAGCAGAGTTCCCAACAGTCGGGCAACTGTCACTCTTACGTTGTAGTTGGAACCTTCCAGGGCCCTGAAGCACAAAGTGGCCACGTTCTCCAACTCAGTGGTCCACAGAAAGGAGGCTTCCCTCTGCAGCTCCAGCAAACACTGTCAGGGTCAGAGCGCAGGGGGAGAGTGAGGAACTCTCCAGAGTTGAAGGTTTGCTTCCAACATTTTGGACAGAAATAAACTCATCTCCAAGTTGGCCAGTGTGCCGTTTATCAGCCGAGAGCGTTTCAACAAATTTCTTGGTTGTTTTATTTGAGGGCGCCCCCTAGTGGTCAGCCAAATAGCAGACACTCTGCTGTCAGGCAGCTGGATTGTCCACACCGGGCTTCCTTAGAAATCTGCTGGTGCGAGATGGCAGCTAACTGGGAGCACTGGGACCCTGATTGATCAGTGGAGACTCTCATATATACACATATGAAAAGCGTTCAAAGGGGAGGAAACCACATGACTGTTATTGTAATGTAAGTGCACAGTGTTACTGATGTATTGATGGGCCTTTCATCAAGGGAAACATCATGAATGAAGCCAGATTTCACACACTGGACCTTGAAGGTCACCTAAGAGGAAAGAGAGGAGGCGATGGCTTGATGTACCTTGGCGGCAGCACAGCGGACCGCCATGGAGCGGTCCGTCAGGCAGGTTCTGGCAGCCTTGTAGACCTCCCGGTGACACGGCATGGCGCCGATGCCCAACCCTCGCAGGATTCTCTCCAGACTCGACATAATCTCATAGCGACCTTGAGACTGAGGGAAGCAAAGCAAGGCGATCAAACCAGCCAACAGTTGGGAGTTTATTTCATGATCATTTGTGACGAGAAGATGTTCGATGTGATGTTTGTAAAAAGTCAAGACACGCTATCTATAAATCAAATGTTAAAAAAACATTTCCTCTCCCCTTCTTTCAGCCCTGTCAGTGAGTGAAGGGAGAGCAGAAGAGTTGTGAAAGACTGGGACAAGGACAGAGATGGTGGAGATGAACCCCGACCACTCAGACATTTCACCATCTTCCTCACGTGAACTTTGAATAACAATGCTTTATTCTGCACTACCAAGGGACCATCAAATTATTTTTAGAGGAAGGATAACTGTCTTTGTGATGACCAGGTGCCGACAAACCTCTGCGCTCTTCATGGCCTTCAGCAAGTTGGTCAAGGTGTCTCTGAAGGAGCCAGCAAGGAACCGACCAAGCTGCTCAAACAAGGCACCGATGCAGGCCAGAGCCGCCCTGAAACACACAGGAGGGCTTTGATGATGAAGTACTGAGGCAAAGCTTTCAAAACCTTTATCTTCATCTCAAAGCATTGACTCACGCTAGCCTAGTTCCTAGCCTAGCTCCTAGCCTCGCACACTAGTGGGGACGGGAAGAAATTGATTGATTGATTGATTGATTGATTGATACTTTAATGATCTCTAAGAGAAAATGCGTATCTGTTGAAACGGTTGCCACTGATGAATAGCACCAAAGAAACCAATCTTTCCCTCTCCTCCTCCCTCTTCCGAGCTTTCCAGTGAACTACAGCGGCCCTGTGCACCCAAACCTGGACACCTGCTCCACCTTCTTCTTCTTCTTCTTCTTCTTCTTCTTGGTTGCTTTATTTGAGGACGCCCCCTAGTGTTCAGCCTAAATAGCAAAAACTATGCTGTGAGGCAGCTGGATTGTCCACACCAGGCTTCCTTAGAAATATGCTGGTGCAAGATGGCAGCTAACTGGGAGCACTGAGACCCTTAGTGGTCTATGGATAGTCTTATGAGAACTGTTCTAACCGGAGGAAAACCACATGACTTTTACTGTTCTGCAATTATACACTTTTATTAATGTATTTATGAGCAGTATTAGCAGTAGTTAAGTTTTTACCACTATAAAAAACATAAATCAAAGGAAATATTGCACATTGGGCCTTAAATTCTCAACATTCTTTTGAAAGTGAAGTGTTTTCTCCATCAAGACGGTGACTTACAGGCGGGTTGGAAGGCCGGACGGCGAGTCATCTTTACTGCGGATGATGTCGTTACATCGCTCCAAAAAGACGGTGGAAGGAACAGGGTCCCCCTGGTGGTAGACCTGGGCTAAGCAGTGTGCAAACAACCAGCGGGTGGGCGGGCCGGGGGAGCCAATTAGAATGGCCGACAGCTGGTCAATGAGACGCTGCTGATTCTGTTTGATAGTATCCTGTGGAGGGGGTGGGACGGAGGGGTCAAAGGTCACAGTCATTGGCTACTACAGTGATGCGATGCTGTTCTTACCCTCTCCATGGAAGGAAGCAACTTCTTCAGGTGGCTCAGCCATTGGAAGATGAACTGTGCTCGCTGGTGTTCGCCCAGCTGGCTGCAGGCTTCCTCATCCAGCAGGAGGCTGTGAGTTCGCTCCATCACACCAACACTTCCTCCTCCTCTTCCTCCTCAGCTCCTTAGTGCAATCCTCTCCATTGTCTTCCCTCCTTCTTCTCCTTCCAAACGGCACAAAATGGGAGAAAATGGGAAGCAGGAGAGGCAGAAGCAGGGAGGAGAAATAAGTTCATTAGAAAAAGCAAAAAGAAACGGGTTTAGTCATTGTTCAATCCTGCAGAGCTTCTGAAGGAGCGACACTGCAGTGAGACGCTGTGTCTGAATCCAAATGAGAGGCGACAGGGCACATTAGAGCAGAAGAGGACGGGGAAGAAGAGCCGCTGTGAAGCACTGGAGGAATAAATGAGCAGCTCATCAATGATTCAACAGCGCACTCAACCTCTTTTAAACAGGCACACAGCACACAAACATACAGAACAACTCTAAAAATAAGTTTTCCTGAGGAAGGGAAACCTTCCTCACTGCTAACAACCACCTCACCTCTATGGTTATTGTTGTTCTCAGTACAAGCCAATGGCACACGCAGGTCAGCCTTTATTTCCTGGTTGAACTGAGGCAAACTAGATGGAAAAAGGGGCCAACTGGTGGTGGGACAGCATCTGAGTTTGAAGTTTGGATGTTTTTTCTATCATGTTGTTGTATTAACATCATCTTTTCTTATTTCTAGTTGTTTTTTTAAATTTATTTTCTACATTTTTTTCGGCATACGTTGGTACACAATTGATGTTTCTGATGGCATGCGTTCCAATAAGCAGCTAGTCGTAACTACTTAAGGTCGTACAGGTAGAAATGATTGACCTGAAGGCTTTACTGACTGTGATCAATCTGAACTGACGTTACAAATGGAATGTTGTCTGAAAGAATTCAATTCCAGCTGCTGTTTTCATTTAAAATGCATTCAACAGACAGAGAGGAGAGTCCAACCCCGAGACTGGGAGATTGTGGGTTTCAAACCAGGCAAGTGAAACAAGACGGCAGCCACTGCCTCCCTGCTTGCCGACGGCATCTCCAAGGGCTTCGCACCATCAGAGAGAAAACCAAGTGACCCTCCTGAGAAAGAATGAAGCAACAGTGACCTGGGGAGAAGCTGCAGAGACCCAGACTCTGCCAGGCAAGCATCTGCTTTGACCAGCTGGGGTGAAAAGGAAATATGAGGAATGAAGAGAAGGAAATGGAAGTAGAGAAGGAGGAGTGGAGCCAGAGTGAGTTGCTGCCAGAATATCCAAGTCATTACTAAACTTCTGTCACACTGTTTATCTCCAGGGTTTGATATTTCACAGTCTCACTCTTCTTGGTTGGCTGCGCTAGGAGGGAGGAGAGGGACTTCCCCACACAGGGAGGACTTGTCACAGTGAACTTTAATTTTCCACTCTTGTGTGTTTCACAGTGTTCAGCAGAGAATATCTGAAAGGCTTTTAGACCTCATGATGAACCAAAAGTCTCTTCCCTGAGTGAATCTGAGAGAAAACGCAAATCCACCTCAACAGAAAGTAGCTTGGATGGAATTTCATCTGGATCAGCAGTCAGAGGGAACCAGAAAGTCTTTTTGGAAATTCAATTTCCAGTATTGCAACAGTCCCAGCCAGCCTAGAGTGCCACTTAGACCGGACGGCCGTTCATCACAATATACCAAACAAGCCAGCGTTTGGACTGTGGCTGGAAGGGAAAGTTCCTTCACCCGAGTTCATGCAGAGAAGCAAAAACTGAAATCCAAGTGGGGACCTTGTCGCTTTGAGCAATCCCACGTTGTCAATAGGCGATTCTGCCAGCCATTAAAAGTATCTAGGAGAGCATCTGTTTCATGCTGAGCTCAATCTAATCCTTTCCAACCAATGGGAGCAGTAAATGGTTGAGGAAATATTACATGAGCTCCATCATGTCTTTAATGCATGAAAAATGTCATCGTGGCAAGTTGCAGCAGAATGCGTCACAGTTACCGCAACTGCAGTTGCCAGACGTCATTAACGGAGAGCAGAACTAAAGGAGATAACGCAGAAGACTCTTGTGTCAAAGTGTGCTGTGTAATCAGAAGCAAGTCAGAGCAAAAGTGCAGCTTGTTTGCAAGCAGTGAGCAGCAGCTTTCACCTCTGACCACACCAGTCTTAATACTTCTGCTATACCCAATCAAGTGTTACAACAACAAAAGGTAAGCAGCCTTTTAGAATCATTACTCAGAGAATGATACAAGTTTATGTTGGGTGTAGACATAAATGAATAAACCCGTAACAGCATTAACATTTAGCATGAACTACTTTTGCATGAGTTTCTATCACATTCTTGAATCCTCTTTGAATGACTGGGATTTAAAATGCATGAACTGGAAGAGAAAAAAATATTTTTGTGGAAGGATGACAGACAATTGGCAACCACGGTCACTCCGTTCTACTCACAGAGTATCTAAATATGACAGATGGGCCTGAAATAATAATAACAGTCATTAAAATGTTCTCTTATTGAAATCCAGTGGTTAGGGTGACGTAGTTAAGTAACAAGATGTACTGCTCTGGGTTAGTGGTGCGTGGAGTGCAATGTACGTGGAGAACAAAAAACAAAAAAACAAACGTTTATATCGTCAAGTTAACATAAACCCCGAGCGGCGGCAGATCCTCTGGTTTTCTAACTGCGGTCAGTATCTGACAGCGTCTTCGGTCACAGCTTAGGGACTTCAGCATCGCTCCCACAGTCCAAATGGAAACTTTTCTATTGTTATTATTTATTTATTTTTAGGAGCGGGCAGTGAGATAATACATGGATGCAGAATCTGTCTTCCTTACTCAAAGGCATAAAGCATTACTCGCTGCGAACAGCACCAACAGACATAGCATGGGGTGGCTAACCAGGGTTAGCTCTCGACCAAAAGTTAGAAGACAAACAGAGAAAGAGATGGTGACAGTTTACCTTTCGGGGCCAATTAAAGTGATTCCACTCCAGCATGAGGAGGAACAGTTTTCTGCAGCCTCTAAATATCTAAACGGAGCTCAACGGTGTGAAACTGTCTGCCTGCAAGACCGGGGACGCTGGGCACCAAGACAACAAGCAGCATTAAGACGGTTTTAACTACATCCTGTTCACACTTTTCATACTAAAGTACCCTTTTCGGTATCATACCACCGGAGCGTGGCGAACTCCAACGCGTTTAGTTTCTTAAACCATATTGACCGACAATGTGTAGAATTAAAACAGCTCAGCTCAGGGTGTGGCGTCATACCATCATTCGTTTATTGTTGTTAAACGAGTAGTTCTTTGTAGAAGTTGTGATATCATCATACCACAAGAGACGTGACGACATGACAAAACATCACAAAACGTACAATGTAAACTATAAATTCAACAAAGAAAAAAAAATCCGCAATGATAACCATGCCGTTTTAAATGGCGAGAGGTTACCAGCAACATTACTGTGTTCTCACTCAACTCCCTCAATGCACGTTCATTTCAGTAGAATTTCTTTAAGCTTACTTTTATTCTTTATTTCCAGTATGGTAAAGCTGCACAATAATGTTGCCGATTTAAGACGAGTCGACAGCAAACAGACCCAGTCTATATATATATAAAAAAAGACAACAACACTTTTGCCCATTTTCATTTAGTGTGTGAGGCCCTTTTACTTTTGAGCTTCGGATCCTGAGAGGCTTTCGACTTTAGCTCGGCTTCGCAGCAGCAGGCGTGATGAGTCTTGTCAGTCAGTCCAGATAAGAGGGTCGAGAAAGTCAAGTTATCCCGGAAGTGGTTGTCGATAGTCAGGGGAAACGATCCAAAAGTTGGAGGGTATTGAGTATTGCGTCAATTCACTCCTTCATTCCTTCCTCCATTGTTTTCGCGATATTAAGCAACTCCGACATCTTCTGTGTTTTGATGGACTTGCTCTGCTGCTACATTGTTACTTTGTCGACTCGCTAACTGGGCGGGTGGACAAAGGTTTTTTCTCTTGAGTTGATGGTAGGAGGATATATTCTGGATTTAGATTGTAAACCGTACATGTGATTTACACTCCGGAACAGAAGGTGGCGGTACTGCATCATATCGCTGGATGCCAACCGCAGTAAAATACGTTGAAGAAGAAGAAGAAGAAGAAGAAGAAGCAGCAGCAGCAGAAGAAGAAGAAGAAGTGGAAGTGGGTGGGAGCTGTCGCGATGTTCGGCTGTCTGGTCGCGGGTAGGTTGGTGCAAACAGACGCGGCCCAGGTCGCCCCGGACAAGTTTGTCTTTAACCTGGCCGACTATGAGCACGTGAACCACGTCGTGGTGTTCATGCTGGGCTCGGTGCCCTTCCCCGCCGGCATGGGCGGCGCCGTGTACTTCTCCTTCCCGGACCCGGCGAGCGGCAGCCAGGTGTGGCAGCTGCTCGGCTTCATCACCAACGACAAGCCCAGTGCCATCTTCAAGATCTCCGGCCTCAAGTGCGGGGAGGGGGTGTCGCACCCCTTCGGCACCGTCATGGGAGGAAGCGCATCGTCCGTGGCTCAGGTCGGTGTGTCGGTGGAGGCCCTGGAGCAGCTGTCCCAACAGATCCCGGCTCCCAGCGCCGCCGTCTCCACCGTGGACTCCTTCCTGCAGTTCACCCAGAAGATGCTGGACAGTTTGTACAACTTCGCCTCCTCGTTTGCCGTGGCGCAGGCGCAGATGGCGCCCAACCCCACGGAGACCTTCATACCGTCCAGCTGCATCCTCAAGTGGTACGAGAACTTCCAGAGAAGGCTGGCGCAGAACCCAAACTTTTGGAAGAACTGATGAAGAAGCGAGTGTTTTCCGCGGTGCCTTCAGGGGAAATGGGAACGGAGGATGTTTTCATTCACTTGTGAAAATCCTCACTTCCTTGGGGATCACTACGGCCGACCTGAATGAAAGGAATCATTTGGCCTTCACAGTTCTGCACTGCAGCATGATTCGAATGTATGATGATCGATCCATAGCACATCGGGTTGAATAAGACATTGGATGTCAAGGTGTCCTCGAAGTGGTTCATCTGAAAGAATGAAGCGTTTCTATTTTTTCCTCTTAGTTTTACAACATGAATTGGATTACTCCACATGTAAGTATTTAATAAAGATACACATTAAAGAGTGACCAACACAAATATGGACTTTTTCTCAACAAAAAGGAGATAATGACTGAAGAAGAGCTTTAAAAGACTGAATACCTCATTTTTAATTTGATATTGAAATGGAGGAATCTGCTTAAAATATCTGATGAAAATTACGGAAGGATTTACGCCTTTGTTTTTTAGTGCCATGTATTTTAAAAAAAAAAATAAAGTTTTGAATCTGTGCAGTTTGGGCACACTTCACTCAACTGGTGAATGACTTTTAGTTTTCCCTTCTGCTCCGCTGTCTAAATCTGAAGTCAGCAACACGACGTCTTACTTGCGCTTGGCTTCTTGCACATTCATGGTCACCAGTGGCAGCAACAGAGCAGATAGAAGATGGAGTCTTGTTTTTTTTAGAGATTTTTTTTGTAGAATAATCAATGCAAGTCTTAGTACCAAGGACATAAAAAATATTTTCATTTAATTCAAGGGGATTAAAATGAAAACCTTCTTAAAAAATTATAGCAATCTTCATTCAACACAACCAAAACAGCTAGAAAATAAAAAATGGAAGAGCAGGGAGTTGCATTGCAGAATATCACTGGTACACTGAACGTGTAATAAGCAATGTAAATGTTCTGTTTCATGCTACAAATATATTTCACATTAAAACGTAGTTGAGACAATGTTCTTCGGCGCAAAGCACTTGAAATTGACACTGTAAAAAATTATGCAGCTATCCATGAGTTTTTACGGAAGCCCTAAGCAGCTGGTGTGGGGACGTGCGCGCGTACGTGCAAGCTGGCAGGCGAAGAGGAAACAGGATTTTAATCAAATATGGATTTATTTATTCAAAATAAAGAAGCAAGTTCCAAAAAAAAAAACAACAACGTAAAGGGAAACTCGGACCCGTAGAAAGAGGTCAATGAAACAGAAAAGCAACAAGAGACTAACGGACCTGTTGTCTACCAAACACCAAGAAGGCTCACATATACTCTGGCTGATCAGGCCAGCAACAGAAAAAGGGGAGAACCACACCAAAGCAAACACGAAACAATGACAATTAAATCACAAATGAGTAAATGAAATTCTGTGTTTGGTGTTGCTGGTGGTACAGATTGTTAGAACAAGCAATGTGGTGAAGAGTCAAAAGGAGGAGAGGAGAAGGAAGAGGCAGACTCCTGCTCCAAGGCATCAAATTTCAGTGGCTGCAGGTGTGTCGCTCTCTCTCTCTCTCTCTCGCTCTCTCACTCGCTCGCTCTCTCACTACACCTGCAGCAGTCCCTGACCGGCGTTGTTTGCCTCTGTGTCATTTGTGAGTTTCCAATTTTATACCTTTGTTTGTGGTCATGATGAGGCTTTCCGGTTAGTTTGATTTGTCAGATTTATGTTTCTAAGAACTGAATTCCACCATGTTGGGTGTAGCCTGATGGTTTTGTGTATATTCCATTGTCGATTGAAAACCCGTGAAACCACTCGTGAATCACCTGCTCTCCTTCATGAAGTCATGTGACCTATATCCCGATCTCTGGAGCTCTTGGTGTCTGACCACACTCCCATTTTGCCATCAGTAATCCTGGTTTCTGTGTGTTTGATGTGGTTGCCACGGTGATGGGGGGCGGTTTGGGTCACACCCGCATCGGGGAGGAGAGAGGCGAGTTCGGTAGCCGTAATTGTTGTGGACTGCTTTTGTTCTGTTCCACTGTTTTTGTTACATCCTCGCAAACGGTGTTCAAGTTCTCTTTCGCTTGTGCGAATGTAGCATTAAATACTCAAAAACCTTGTTCTGAACTCTGCTTGCTCCTCTATCAGCAGCAGCATGTCATGCAAACATATAGGACCTATTGTCTACCTCTCAAGTGACTTTAAAGTGACTGGAAAGCTGCAATAGTTCTAATAAAATTAAAAGGATGGAGCTTCAACAAAATCTACTAGGCGACCCCCTTTACTTTTAGCTGACTATAGCAATCAATATGCAGGCTGTAGCCTGCTAACTGACTGCTAGTAGCTTCACAAGGCAAGGCCTTGCAACAGCAACCAGGAGGTGAAAGAGGAGCTCTTGTTCCAGGAGAGCCTAGCATCCTCCTCCCCACCTCCTTCCAGTAGGATGGCCACTGCACTGCAGGACGAGGAGCTACCTCAAATGATGCAGCTTCCTTCCAGGCTAGCTTCCACCAGATGGACAACACGGCCTCTCCTTGACCCCTGCTTGCGGTCATCATGCTTATGATCGTGACTCCTCTTGCCAAGTGGGGCAGTCCCTGGTGGTGGAACCCTGCCACAGATTGAAACTGGGAATCTTTCTCCTTCGCCACCAAATCGATCTTCTCTCCCTCCACCTCCTCAGTCCCTGCTACCTACCCCAGAGCCTCGACAGGGACCAGCCGGTTCCCACTCTGCCATGCACTCAGCCCTCTCAGCATCTGATCTACACACAACTAAACATCTAAACACTAGATGTTTTTGCCACCGCATTTGCTGTCCTGCGTCACGTTTGAGATTGTTTTGTTTTCATTTACATACAAGCAATATCACAAACTAAATAGGCCAACTGTTAATGCTGGGTTGGCCGAAAGGCCACCAGAGAGCAGTATAGTCAATTTTCTTGCATTGGGATTTATAATGAGTGAGCCGCATGTGCTGATCACAACTCTTTCAGCCCACAACATGATCAAAAACGTATCAGTCAACATTTAGATTTTTAATTTATAGCCTCATATGTACCATAAGCATCCTTTGCAAAGGTACATTTTGACAAATTTCAAATATCCCTTACATCATTTGGGTTGATAATGTTTTAGTTTTTTGTCGTTTATCGTTTTCCTTGTTCAACTCATGACGTATGGTTAAATGTTGTCCACCAAGCAGAGACTGTGCCGGCCATTAAATCTTCCACCTGAATGATGGGAACTGTCTTTTTGCCAGAGCAGCGACACAGATAACCTATCTACATCAGATTAACAATCGCACAGACACGCAAGCAGCTGCCCATACTCGTGCGCACTCATTTCCAGTGTCTTCTCTGTTTAGAATGGCGCTGCAATTGTTGCTGATCGCGGGACTGTTGGTCGCAGCCTATTTTCTTCTTCGCGCAACTTTTCTGAAACTGCCCAAATGCAAAAGCACCATGAAGCTCCATGGGAAAACGGTCATCGTCACCGGTGAGTTTGTCTCTCTCTCTCTCTCTCACACACACACACACACACACACACAGAAGATCAGTCAATAAATAAAAATGACTTTTAGCCCTTTTGCAGGCATAGTAGTTTTGGTATAAAGTCAACAATGAGAATTAGAACTTGCAAACAGTGTCGTAGATAAGGAGGTCAAATTAATTTAAAATTGAATTTGCTTCTTTTTTCTTTTCCAAATTGTAACATCATCCTAAAAACAACACTGATTCTGTCAAGTCTGGCATTTTTTTACGACAGAAAACAACGGCAGATATTTCAACTCACTCGCCTCTGTGTTCAATGGTACAAGAGCTACTCTAAATACCTGCTGAGCAACTTGCTGCAACCAGAGGGCTTAGGGACCGTCATAAAAAATTTCAATTTTCAATTTGTGCAACCATGTTTTGCTTGGTTTTACGTTTTGTTGTTAAGTGAAAAATGCAGTTTCCTGTAGAATAACAGTCATGATTGACTGTTATTGCTGTTGGGTTATGGACTAATGGATATTTTTTATAGATTTCTGTTTGGGAAATCAGTTGCAAAACGCATGTTGAGCTCATGAGCATATGGAAAGTGGTTTTGGGTTTGTTGAAATTCCAGAGAGCTTTTTCAAAATAAAGCTGTGACTAACATAAAAAAAAAAAATGGATGGTAACTAGAAAACTAAAGACTGAAATATTTGTGTTGAATCATGGTTGTACAACTTTGAAATGTGGGTATAGTGATTTTTTATGACGGCCCCTAAAGACTCCTGTTGTGGCACAGTGGGCAGGTATTGCGGCAGGTATTTTGCATAGATCCTATAAATCTTTGCCGTTCACACCGAGATGAGTGACTTGATAAGGCTTGTGAAATATCTGGCTGTGGTTCCTCTTAGTAAAAAACAATAACAGTCTGGATGGGACTGGTGTTGGTTGTTTCTTAGGACGCCAGTACATTTTGAAGAAGGAACAAAAAACCCAGCAAATATCGAATATAAAACCAACTTTATAAAACCAACCGTTCAAAGATTAAGTGTATGTGCAACATTTATGTCTCTGCACTGGAACAAAGGTATCTGTTCACAGGTCAACGAGGACACGGAACATAATGATGCCCTTGCTGTGTTTTTGGTGGGATTAAATATTGTCAACCCTCACTCAACAGTCAGCTCAAAGCAAGACGTCGTGCCATACAGCGGTGTAGTGTAGTTTATTCTGATTCTAGTTGGTATACTCTGATTCTAGTGGCTATGATTCTAGTGGGTATACTCTGATTCTAGTGGCTATGATTCTAGTGGGTATACTCTGATCCAAATGGTTATAGTCTGATCCTAGTGGCTATACTCTAGTGGCTATACTCTGATCCTTGTGGGTATACTCTGATCCTAGTGGCTATACTCTGATCCTAGTGGCTACACTCTGATCCTAGTGGGTATACTCTGATGCTAGTGGCTATACTCTGATCCTAGTCGGTATACTCTGATCCTAGTCGGTATGCTGTAGTGGCTATACTCTGATCCTAGTGGGTATACTCTAGTGGCTATACTCTGATCCTTGTGGGTATACTCTGATCCTTGTGGCTATACTCTGATCCTAGTGAGTATACTCTGATCCTAGTGGGTATACTCTAGTGGCTATACTCTGATCCTTGTGGCTATACTCTGATCCTAGTGGCTATACTCTGATCCTAGTGGGTATACTCTGATCCTAGTGGGTATACTCTGATCCTAGTCGGTATACTCTAGTGGCTATACTCTGATCCTAGTGGGTATACTCTAGTGGCTATACTCTGATGCTAGTCGGTATACTCTGATCCTAGTGAGTATACTCTGATCCTAGTGGCTATACTCTGATCCTAGTCGGTATACTCTGATGCTAGTGGCTATACTCTGATCCTAGTCGGTATACTCTAGTGGCTATACTCTGATCCTAGTGAGTATACTCTGATGCTAGTGGCTATACCCGTACACATATGTCCGGCAACAGCTAATTCAAAACAACACAAAGTCCAGGCTCAGTGATGCATTAAGTATCCAGCATCCACATAGAAGTGAGATCATAAAAGACTGATTATGTATTGTCTAAATGTCAATGTATTGTAAGCAACACAGGATATATAACGGTAATTTACAGATGGACTTTAATGAATGGAACAAACGGCATCACAAGACAAATTCGTTAAAAAAAAGAAAGAAAAATGAATAAATAATTAACACACATAAAAAGGTAAAGTTTCAGCAATCTGGTGCAAAAAGTGATACAAAAACACAAATACATTCTCTTAAGTGCTAAAGCAATGGCTGATACTCTCAAAGACTCACCAGAACACAAAACATAATTTTCATTCCATTTTTGAATGGGAAAGTGACGTGTCAAAACAATCATACTGAAATGTATCTATCTGCATTTTTTGGTGCATGGTTGTATGGTAATTTGGGACCTTTTCTACTGGTTATACGGCATATAGCTGCGTATCACGTAGGGACACTACACCAATGATGCCATATGTCTGATATAAATCTATTCCGTTGAAAGCACACAGGAAGCACTTTGAAAAGAGGGTGAAAATCTTGCAGAAGGTGATTCCACTGATCAGACTGTCCTCTCTCCTGTGTCCTCCTTACTCAGGAGCAAACACTGGCATTGGTAAAGCCACAGCCATGAACCTGGCCAGGCGGAGAGCGAGAGTCATCATGGCCTGCAGGGACCGACAGCGAGCAGAAGCAGCCATTCAGGAAATCATCCAGGTTAAGTGCAGAAAAAAGGGGAGAAGAAAGCTTTGAGCAGATGCAACATATTTCCCCCAAACAGGCCTAATTACCACAATGTCTTTTCTATTTCTTTTTTTGCTCTCCTCCTCCTCCTCCTCCTCCTCCTCCTTCTTCTTCTCTGTCTGTGTCAACAGGAGACAGGAAACAAGCAGGTGGTCTTCATGCAGCTCGATCTGGCCAGTTTGAAGTCTGTGCGCTCCTTCGCTGAGAGCTTCCTGCAGTCCGAGTCCAGGCTGGATGTGCTGATCAACAACGCTGGTGAGCCCCACAACCCAACTTAACGAGTCAAAGTTCAATGACGCTTCTTAAGAAGTCATTTCCTATAATCACGGTTCACTCACTGTTCAGTTTTTATCAATGCAAAAAAAAAAAACAGCCACATAATATCATCATAAGAAAGCAGACGTGAAAAATGCAGACATATTGGGAGAAATGTCAATTAAATTAAGTCTTGCACTTGTAACTAATGGGGATGAAACAGAAAAAAATCCAAACCATTCTGTTCTACTGTGTCAGTTTGGGGCGTGCGTGTGCTGTTCGGTCTACATGAACATGGTGAAGGGCAAAATGACAAATGTAGGTTTTGTATTTCAGTCAGTTCAGTATTTATGCCCTGATATGCACACAAGATTCCCCTGCTCAGCAAATAGCAATTTGCTTTTAGCATATATCCTGCAACCAGTGTGTGAAACGTGTATATCATATTTATTATTATATAAACCAAATCCATCCATCCATCTTCAGTACCTGCTTCTTCCTGAGCCCAGGGTGTAGTGTCGGGACTGCTGGAGCCTCTCCCAGCTGTCCCTGGGTGAAGGCAGGGTGACACCCTGGACCAGTGGCCACTTTATGAGGGCCACGCAGAGACACACAACCATTCACACTCACACACACTTATCAACAATCTAGAGTTCCAATTCACCTCACATGGTTTTGGAGTGTGGGAGGAAGCAGGAGAACCCGAAGGTCCCAGGCCCGAAATCGAACGCACAACCTTCTTGCTGTGAGGCAAAACCCCAGGGATATGAAATTTGTAAGCGGGTCTGTTGAAAACCTTTGAGTGCCGTTGATCACCTGCTCAGCAGGCTCAACAGGTGATCATCTAAATAAAAATATCCTTTTTTACAGTCCTGGGTTAGTTGGTTACACTCACTCACTCTCCTGTGTCTTTTTGGGGCCATGATCGTCTCCAGTGTGGTTGAATTAGACACAGATTTGACTGTAAGGCCACTTTTGCCTTTTATTTTGCCTGTCCATAAGATGCATAGATGTAGTTTTTTTACTCTATAAATATTTGATTTGATTTATTTTTAATGAAAATCATTATTCTTATCTTTGCACTATATTGTGATTGTAATTCCCCCAATGTGGGATTAATAAATACATTCTATGCTGTTCTAGTCTATGCTATTCAACTAAACCTACTCTCTGTTGCAGGTGAACCACTGGTGATGCTTTCATAAAAAACATCTTCTGACATCCTCCGTGTGTAAACTGCTCCATATGGGTTTTCTGTCCTCAGGTCTAATAAATGATGGAACTACTGAGGAGGGCTTCGGTCTGATCTTTGCCGTCAACCACCTGGGTCACTTCCTGTTGACGGTGCTGCTCCTGGAGCGGCTGAAGGCGAGCGGGCCGAGCCGCGTGGTGACCGTGGCTTCCAAAGGCTACAAGTTGGGCAACATTGACTTCAACTACTTGAAGGCTCACAAGGATTTGAATGAAGGCAACAGTGACTATCAGCTGTTCAAGAAGTACAGTCACAGCAAACTGTGCAACGTCCTCTTCACATATGAGCTGGCCAAGAGGTTGCAGGGCTCCGCCGTCACCTGCTACAGCCTCCACCCCGGTCAGTCACTGACACCCTCAGTCTACTGCTCGCCCTTTCATTTCATTTGAAAATGCAACAGAAACACTTTTCAAATTTAGATGAACTTTCTTTGAAAGGTCCAGTGTGTCAAATTTGTCTTGATTTCTGCTCTTTGTATTGGTAAAGCTTGACACACTGCCCATAGATGCATAAATAAAACTGTATATACTAATGGTAGAATAAAAGTAATTTGTTTTTTCTACCATTAGAAGTACTTCTCATGTGTATAAGAATATACATAGAGCCATAAGGGTCTTGCTGCTAGTTAGCCGCCATCTTGCACCAGCTTATTTCTAAGGAAGCCGTCAGACAGCGTCAGGTGGGCTCCTTGACAATGTTACACACTGGGCCTTTAAAACGTTTCTAGTTGAATCAACAGTACACAAGAAATAACGAGGGACATTCAGTCACTGTTGGTCACATTAAAAGGATATTGTATTAAAGCCGCTTCAATGAATATTACAGATTATATTACTACAGACTATAACAGATTATTTTAAGGCTGATACCTGCTTTGGACAAATGACAGACAAATATAAGAGACAAGCATGACTGCAGCCTTCAAAGACGGATTGAAGTTTGTGTGTATTAAAAACATTTAACTTGAAATTCATGGAAGAAACAGCAGAGAGCTCAGTGGAGATGCTCCCACGGTTTTTGGACTTGAGGAATTTGAAATGCAAGAATTATTTCCAGAGTGACTTGGAACTAAACAATAGAAGAGAAAACACGCCAGACAGGTTCTTAGACAAACACCTTTCACAGATGGGACAGCAGTTCAGTGCACATCCCCACAAAGCATTGGACACTTTATTTGTTAGTGCTTTTTTTCCACAATCTCAAAGCGAGTCTTTCGGCTTCTGCCGGCACGATCACCTCGTAGGAACACACGTGCAAGCCTTGCGTGACCAAAAAGTGTTTTTGTGACAGATGCACAATCTATATTATTCTAATGCGTTCTATTGTCTTCATCATTTTGGCTTGGCAACTAATGATAACGACTCAAGATGAGAATGTTCATTGAAATTTTTCACTCTCTACTTTTTAGGGGCAATTAAAACAGAAATTGGTCGCTATTCCAGATTCTGGTGGAGGCTCGTTCTGTGGCCCATTGTCTTCCTCCTCTTTGTGGATTCTGAATCTGGAGCGCAGACCACGCTCCACTGTGCTCTGGAGCAAGGCATCGAGCAGTTCAGCGGACATTACTTCTCTGAGTGCACACCGCAGGTCAACATTGAGTCCAAGGCCAGAGACGACGCTTCAGCCAAGAAGCTGTGGGAACTCAGTGAAAGTTTCTGTGGTCTGGCCTAGACGGGCAAACCGGGCTTAATCTGATCTCAATCTGAGCTCAATCTGAGTTTAAATTGAGTTTAATCTGATTTTAATCTTTGTAACTCTACAATTTTTAGAGGTCACACATACATTCATGTAACATGAAGTAATCCGTGACCTCCATTATTATTTGATGCAACTGTATTAACCAACCAACCATTAAAACTAGTCAGAAATATAAAATAAACCTGTAAACATAAAACTCTACAACAATAAGAACTTCTGTGTGTGCACTAAAATCTTCAAAGTAATCTGGGGATATTATTTAGCAAGTTTTATTTTAAATCGATTGTAGTGTATTTGGCAATTCTGATATGTAATAGTTTCATAATATAAGTACACCAGACTAAATGTCTGGTGGCAAGTTCTGGAAGTGTAACCATGCATGTACCATGCCTTGACAAAAGGTGATCAGTTGGTGAAGATCATTTGTGCACTATTCAAATGATTTTTTGAAATCTGGATGAAAGGAAAAAGATCATACTTGAAAACTGAATGAGTGTCACAAATAAGTTTTGAGGAATTCCAGGTGGGATTTGGATATATTTTCTGTGCACATGATGCCTGTAAGGACAGGATTAATGCTGAGGCTGGTTCATTTAACATCTCCCTAATCCAAACCAGTATATCAATAATTCTACTCTATTTTTTTCAGATTTGTCTTTCCATATGAAGTTCAGTACTACTTGATTATATCTTTTTAAAACGCTTGATGAAAGAGACATTAATAAATAGTTTAACTGGGTGGCTTTAACAAAATGGAATGCGCAGTTGATTTTAATGGGCAAATGATTCTCTCTGTCTTTTAACGATTGTATTTAAAGTTCATTGTAATAAGCTCATCTATGTATGTTTTGGAATATGAATGCCAAGTTCATCTTTTTGTCCATCTGACCTCATGAAAATTGAATTGCTAGAAAGTTTAGTTGAAAAATCCTGTACCAAATTGCGACAGAATACAAACGAGTCAAGTCTCTGTTCCTTCGGTGACAAAAAGGAAAAAAAAATGTCGTCGACCAAGAGAACATTTTTGGATTCTGCTCTGTGACAATCAAAATCTTTGATAATATTCACATTGTTTATTTATTCATTTTATTTTTATCACTCCTGTTTCTATAACAAACAAACATATGTGAGCAGAGCAACACTGTCACAAAACGTTGGCATAAATAACTACTGTTTTATTATTTCACAGAGAATTATGACAAAAAAAAATTCATGTGATGAAAACATTTAAAAATGTGTGGATATTGTTGCATTCTGAACTGTAGATGTATTTACGTATATTCCGTTTTTATCAGAAACTGTGAATTTCAACATATCAGTGAAATTGAATCAAACTGAGTCAAAATGCAAGGACGGCATTTTTATATAGCAAGGCGACATTTCATCAAAAAATAGTTTGCTTTGCAATAAAAGCACCAAATTAAATTGAATTGGAAATAGAAATGCAAACAATGGGGTTTACTTTTACAGCTTGTATGATCGGGTATCATTTCAGGATTTAGGAATCCAAACATATATACTGTGAAATGACAAATACAATGAAGCAAATGAAATTGGTGTGTGGCCACTAATTTTCAGGATTGCAGACATTTTTTGACCCAATCTCAAAGGTTCCAGTGAAAATTCAATAAAAGAAATCATCATGTCAGCCTTGAACATGCAGATCAGACACTAATACAAAGGAAAAAGACACGTGTGCACTAGTATCACGTTGCTGTTGCCCCTTCTTCTTGGTGAAGCCAATTCAGTTGCAACGGTTATGGATTCCATTGACAGACTTGGAGATGCCGCTGCACTCTTGAATCCAGACCACCTTCATGTGCTGTCCTATGCTTTTGTCAAATGGGTCCAATGGCAACGGTCCGTTCTATCGGGTGAAAATAAACTTCTGTTTAAGGAACCATGACATGCACCTTCACATGCTGCCAAAAACCCGTCACCATTCGAGGTTGGTCCGCATCCTCTTGATGGTTACTAACAATCTAAATGTCCTGAACATTCAGGAGGCCTATAATGACCTCACAATGTTTCATAGTTTGTTTGCTTGTTTTTGCATCAGAGCAACTAACATCACCTCTTATTGATTCTTCTGCCAGGTGGAAAACCATGACATTTAATGTTAGTCAGGGTGATCTTAAAGACATTTTAGTCAATATATGTATATATATATATATATGTATGTATATATATATATATATATATATATATATATATATATATATATATATATATACATATCCATGAAGATATGGAATCTCTCTCTCTCTCTCTCCCTCTCCCTCTCTCTCTCTCGTCATTGCTGACTGGGTGAACCTGGGGGCAGGTCGCGCCGTCGTCACAGACAAACCAGTGTCGAGCCATGTCGAAACCCTGGAGAACCGGCCGAACCGGCCCCAAGTGTGTGACTCACGTGTCCGCCGAGCGGAACCAGTCGGACAGGTGAGTCCCAACGGGAGTATAAGAGGCGAACCCCGGGATCGCGCTCCCACGCTCTCAGGAGAAGTTGCAAAGATGATTCAGCTGCTGGTCCTGGCCGCGGTGCTGCTGGCAGGATACATTGTCCTCACACAGACCCTCTTCAAAAGGTCCAAATGTAAAGGAAACGCTGCCATGGCGGGCAAGACTGTCATTATTACTGGTGAGTGAGTGAGTCCGCGGTTTGTGTTGCGTCACTGAAGCCAACGTGTTCGTCTCCTCAGCATGTGCGTTGGCATGACGCTCAAGACAACGGAATCATTGCCTTAGTCCGACTATGACTGGACAACTGAAGCGCATGTAAACGCGTTAGTCCGACTAAAATCGGAGTTCCGATTAGGACACCGAAATAATGCGATTGGAATTCGAATTTCTCCCTCAAGTATTAAGTGTTATCAAGTGAGTTGTTGCTGTTGCTCGCACTGTTGAGACTAAATCGACGACACAAAGCCAGTTGGTCCTGACTGCGACAGCAAAAAGTCATTTTTTTGAAACAGTGATTGTGGTTCTTCTCAGGCAACCGTTGGTGTTTTCATCAATTTAAATATTGATTTGATTTGATTTGATAAAACTGAATACATCTGCAAGGCAGTCAAAATAATGAACGACGGAGGGACTACCTTTTTTTTCTTTGTATTTTTTTTATGCTAAGGCTTCATGCTAACAAAGGCAAGGCTTCTTCTGCTCAGAGGAAGAATACCTTCTCTCCCAAAAGGTGATTTCCTTAATTTGGGTAGACTTAAACTAGCTGTGGAAGAAACTAAAGTATTTTTCAGAAGTTTTTGTTCATTGAGAATAATTAAAACTTTAAACCTTTTAGGTGTGATTAACAAGCTACTTGGCAGAGTTCACCACATTGCATCACTTTATTCATCTGCCCCATGCTGCACTCCATATGCAGTCTCAATCATGTGTTTGCTCTCAATGTGAAGTGTTTTGGTATCCAAAGGGAAACCCCTGGGTGACTTTTAGCCCAGCGTTAAACTGATCCAGGTGTTGACAATGTGTCTGGTTTCAGGGGGAAACACGGGCATTGGAAAGGCCACAGCCCTTCACCTGGCCAGGAGGGGAGCCAGGGTGATCCTGGCCTGCAGGAACAGGAGCAAGGCCAAGGGCGCAGTGGCACATATACAAAAGGTAGCGTCAAGTTGGAACAAGTAGAGCCACGCATTTGAATATTGTCAGAAAGAACTCAAATCAGTAGTAGTGAAAAAAAAAAAGTATTTTATAAGTTTTAAATTTGGAACATATCATTTAAAATTCATTTGAAACCTCACTGCTGTTGAAAAGGTAAACTGGTAAACTGCTGCTTGAAATTCAGGCACTGTGATTTACAAGCAGGGTAGGACTTCTCAGTGTGAAGCCTGAACACAAAAGAGGGGGTGTGTTCAGTAAATGAGAGGACATTTTCAGTGCACTGGCTGTGTGAAAAACAGCTGGCTTAACCGTCGGCTGCTGACAATGCTCCTTGCATCACCAGTGGATATAATAATATGAACAATGAGTTCACTTCTAATGTGAGGTGTAGCAGTTCAATGAGTTATGGAAAACAAAGATGCCTACGATATCTAATTGAAGCTTCCTTGAACATTTAAAGATTTGATCATCTTCTCATGTTGCGGAAACAGGAAACCGGAAATAGTGATGTGCTGTACATGCAGTTGGACCTGGCCAGTCTGAAGTCCGTCCACTGCTTCAGCGAGACTTTCCTGAAGACTGAGTCCAGACTAGATCTCCTCATAAACAATGCTGGTAAGGCTTTGTTTCTGTCAGCATTTTTAATCCGGCACCACAACACGTTGACTACTCTACGAGCTATTTTGCTTTCACTCTTACCACAATCACACTGTGTTAAGAGACACTAGGAACTATGTCTCAACCTGTCCTGGAAGTCAAGTTCAGGAATCTGGACTTTTTTTTTTGGTAACTGGAATACACTTCACCATCTCATCCTGTAGGTCTAGCTCAGTTCTGAACATCTGGCTGACTGAGAAGCTTCATATGCAGACATTTCATTGTTTCTCCATGTAGTCAACCAGTGGGAAACGCTGATGTTTCTTTTGGTTTGTAGTGATTCTCAATTTAATGACTATTTTCCTTCTCCATCATCGCAATAACAACAGTAAAGTCTCTCGTGAGTATAATGTTGGCTGCCTGAATTTCTTGTTCATCCATCAGATGTACAAGTTTTCTGGTCGGACTTTGACAATTTCTTCCAAGATTGATTTTAGTATTAATGCGTTGTCTGGCCAGTGCCCTGCAGTCATTGTTTCTCACTGTAATTGCGAAAGATGATGATCTTCAGCAGAGAAGAATGGGAACAAATGTTTTTGTTTTTTTTTAGCATTTGCACAAAGTTCTGTTTTCTAACTCTGCTGGGTGGTCCAGGTCTAGTGGCCGACGGTCGGACGGAGGATGGTTTTGGAGTGGAGTTTGGGGTGAACCACCTGGGCCACTTCCTGCTGACGTGTCTGCTGCTGGAGCGTCTGAAAGAGTCGGGCGGAGGCCGCGTGGTCACCGTGGCTTCCATGGCCTACCGCTGGGGACACATAGACTTGGAGGTAAGCCATCAAGTCATCAGCATAGCTTAGCAGGTGGTCAACAGCCTCCCAGTTTAGAAGACGCTCAGCTGTAGCTGCCTGCTTTGAAATTTGTGCTTCATTTTACACCGGAAATATCTTGATGAGTCTTGCAATGAGAATGTGCACCTGGCCGGCGAGTCGTCAGAGGAACATTGCTGGGACTGCGTGATATTGTAGCGACTTCCTGAACATGACGGCCAACAATGGGCTTGTTTCATTTCTGTTAACGTCACTGACGACTGGGAGTCATTTTATAGTAAGAGAGGCCTGGGAAATGTTAATCTTTTTGTAATACAGAGAATACCCTTACGAAGAAACTGGCGCATAGAGCAGCTTCAGGGACATTCCCCCGTCACATGTTGAGAACTGGCTCTTCCAGTTGAGCCGTGATTTGACGTCACTGTGACTTGTTACGCAAGGGAAGTACTCAAATGTGTTCCTCAGGCCACATTCCTGCCTGACACCTCCTGGACACCTTGCATCATCACATTTTTACCTGTCACCTGTTCCTCTGTTGTAACCTCCCGACACGCACGTCAGTTTGTTGGTTTTGTTGTGTTGTGTTGTTTGACAGACGCTGTCGGTGAACAAGCACCTGGGCACTGGCAGCTTCAGCTGGCAGTTCTTCCAGGCCTACTGCAACAGCAAACTGTGCAACGTGCTCTTCACACTGGAGCTGGCCAAGAGGCTCCAAGGATCCAGCGTCACGTGCTATTGTGTGCACCCAGGTAACTCATGACGGATTCACCACATCCCACTTTGCAATCTTCAACATTTGCCAACCAAGATTCTTACACAGATTCTACTTTTGTTCCTTTGGCACATTTTCTGCACACGTTTTCATAGTGACGGAAACGAAGGCTCCGCTCTCAATTGCCCATTTCGCAACATTAAAACTGTAATTGTGTAGAAACTGATGTTAAAAGTAATTGATTTTGCAATTTAAAAAAAAAAAATCTAAAATTACTCTATGAAGGTTATTAAAACCAGACAAAAACACATATTTTGGCCTAACTTTAGTTTGTTATCACACTGCCTGTGAAATATATGCTTTATTTATCGCTTATCTATTTGAAAAAGTCAGTCATTGACAATATTTTACGGTTAAAAAAAAACATTACAAAGAGTGAAATCATTCAACACTAAAAAACTTGTAACTCATATGAATGGAGATCTTCTCAGAGTAGTGCCTTTCACTAACCCTAATTATCTGGGATTCATTTGATTTTCAAAAGTTTTTGAGACACTGAAGCTTTACTTTCCAGTTTCAGTGTTGACATGTGAATTTCAGAATGGACACAAAGTGAACTTGTTTTTAAATGGATTGTATCCAAAATCTTTCAGCGGGTTTTTTTGGCATTTGTTCAAAAGTCCACCTTGGCGTATTCTCAACCCAAATCTTTGCTCTGTGGAGTTTTATGTAAACATTTCTAAAATAATATTCAGGCTTGGTTACAGGTGCATTAGGCCAGAGTCTCTCAACTGGTGGGCCACGTGGGCTCCATTTTCAAAATGGATTTAAAAAAATATTTATAGAGAAATTTTTGGACCTTTCTTTTTACAGGACACACAATTCAATTCGATAACTCCCATAATATAATGACTAGACATGACAGAACGTCGGCTAGCATTTTCATTTTTGTAGAATAAATTTGCGCGTTGATGATGAGGAGAAATAATGTGGGCGGTCAGACTCCACCAGTTGAGAACCACTGCACTAGACGGCACACACAAGATGAGTGTCAAACGTGATTTTTTTGGTTCTGTCACAACTGAATAAAAGCCTTAAGTTAGTTTTTGCCCCCCTGCTGTTGTCTTGTTCTCTAGGCGTCGTTCGCACTGAACTTTCCCGCTACGTCAGCCTGTGGCAGAAAATCTTCATCGAGCCGATAGCCCGCTTCCTTTTCCTGGACCCCGAGACTGGAGCTCAGACCACACTGCACTGCTGCCTGCAGGAGGGACTGGAACCCCTGAGCGGTCACTACTTCTCCTGCTGTGACGTGCAGAAGGTGTGCGCTCACGCCCGCGACGAGGCTGTTGCTCAGAAGCTGTGGGAGGTCAGTGAGAAGCTTTGTGGACTGAGCAACCACTGTAAAGACTGAGCAGCCTCACTGAGTCCCACTCATCAGGCTCACAGAACCACAGTCTACTGCTTAAGGTCGCCAGGAGGTTACCAAAAAGCCTCGTTATTTGTTATTTGGGCCACAAGCAAGTTTTACTGGTAAGCTGAAATAAAGTTGGTGGTGTTTTGTCTCCAGTCTGAGACATACTAGTTTTCTAAGACTAGGTGGCAGCAAAGACTGACTTTTTGTATTCTTGTGTTCGTCAGTGTGACGGTGACTGCTAGTTATTATTATTATTATTATTATTATTATTATTATTATTATTATTATTATTATTATTATTATTATTATTATTATTATTTTTATCATATTATTAGAATGACATTTGTTTTCCATGCTTAGGAGAAAAACAAATAGCATTTGAACCGAGCCCTCTCTATAGAGAGAGAGAAAATATGAAATTCTATCAAACAAAATCTATTTTCTTCAAGAAAGACTTTTTGTGTTCTTAGTTTTCGGATTTATGCCGAGTTTGTTTTTTTGTTTTTAAAAAAACATTTCCATCATTTTTAATCTACCAGTGTTTTATCATACGGTGTTGGTACTTTTTAATAAAGGATTTTATATCAAACATTTTAGATATTTAGTTAAAGTTTTATTTTTGTTGTCAATATAGTTTTGCTTACAGTGTTTGTTCTCGGATGATATATTTTCCATAGAGAGCTGAGATGTGAACTTGTCCTTCTCTCTCTCATCACACCGTCATCATGGTTGACCACGGCAGAGAGCAGATTGGGTTGTATCGCAAAATAGTGGTTGCCACAGTTTCAACAAAGCACAACATGAACTACTTGACTTTAAAAATTTACTTGATGAGTGCAATGATACTGATGTTGAGATTGTTTATTTTTGGGACAGGTTTACCAATAGTCTTTTGTCACGACATGCTGTGCAGACACAGTTTTATTTTAATCTGTTTTATTGTCGTCAGGATAATTACCACTGTTTGTACAACTTTGGCTGTTCCCAATAAAAAAAGGATGAGGACAATTTCTCACCATGTAAAGGCAAAGTTGGTCCTTTTTTCACACAAATTCTGATCACTCCAGAGGTTTAGTTCACCAAGGAAAATGATCAAGTCAAGAACCATATTTAGTTATGATGTCCCCTCTATGATTAGCAGTGGTGAAGTGAAGGTCTCAGGGTTTGAATGTTGATATGTGTATTGCTGTAACAGTGCTACAGACCAGTGGTTTTGTCCCTTACATGTATATGAGATATGTATTTGTATATACATATAGGTAATAACATTAAATCGACTATTTTGAGATCGTTTGATTTCTTTAAATCGGAATGTTTTGGGCAAATCTTTGAAAATGTATTTATTTATTTATTTATTTATTTATTTTTAGCTACAATGAATATGGACGTTAAATGACGTATGTGACCTAGTGACTTCCTACATTAACGAGTCAGAATAAATTGTGTTTATCAGCACATCCAGTCATATTCATATATGTTTATAATCACAATATTTGGTATGGATTAATACAATACAATGCAGACCTCTATCCCAGCCGAGAGTGTGCGTCGAAACGGCAGTCGCCACGTTTTGCCGACAGCCTCTGAAAGCAGCATAAGCTACACTGTAGGAGGAGGGGGGCAGACAGGCAGACAGACAGGCAGGCAGGCAGACAGACAGGCAGACGGGCAGGCAAGCAGCGGTGAACGGAACAGTCGCACAGACAAACGCATTTTTTTTCGAAAGGAAGTGTGTGTAGCTCCGTCCTGCTTGGTGATTCTTGGTCGCTGCTCGCTGATATGAGCGCAGAGGAGGAGGCCACCATGGAGCTGAAGGGCGCCGACAACAAGGATGCTGAGCCGAGGGATGCGGCGGATTCCGCCGCCGTCGCCTTGGACGACGCCACCGAGACCGAGGCGGACCAGGACCTGGACCAGGAGGAGCAAGAGAAGCAGCCGATAACAGGAGGCGGAGACCGCAGCGACGACGCACCGTCCGCCGGCCCGGAGTCGGCGGCTAACGCCGTCGAGTCTGAGAAGAACGGCGCCGTCAAGCTGAAGATCCAGGACGATGCGGAGGAGGTGAAATTCACCGGCCTCAATAAGGAGGAGCTGCTGCGGGTGGCCGGCACCCCGGGGTGGGTCAGGGGCACCCTCACACACATACACACAAACACACAAACACACACACACTGTCCATGGCCATCAAATAGACAAAGAAGAGCAGCCATAAGCTTGTTTAGAGAATGCAGCGAGTGCAGTGCAGTGCAGTGCAGAATGTCGGTAGGCAGGGTGGGGCTCTGCACTCAGCGATAGCCTCTCATCACCACACCACCATTAACGCGATGCTTCCAAACTACACGTTCAAATGCGTTCTTGGACTACAGCCGCGTTTTGCAGACACAAATTGCGAAGCAGTTTTCTGTGCATGTCGTGAAAACACAGAGGCATCTGTATTGGCGTTATGATTCACAGCCCATCCCCCAGGTGCATGGCTGATATGATCATCAGATTTAAAATATGCTGTGGCTGAACAAATACACAGGGGATGAAATATTCCACTTGGCACAATGTCACCATGTCCTCTTATTTATGAAGAACCTGGCTCTGTTCCTTCAGCTGGGTCCGCATCCGATGGGCACTGCTGGTGGTCTTCTGGCTGGGCTGGTTGGGGATTCTGGCTGGGGCCGTGCTCATCATCGTGCATGCTCCACGCTGCCGAGACTTGCCCCCCACCAGCTGGTGGAACGACGGACCCCTCTACCAGGTCGGAAACGTCCAGGCCTTCAGCGAGAGCCGCAACCTGAAGGGTGAGAGCAAAGTATTGCTGGGGAAAATAAGCAACTGTGAGGCAGAGGGGGCAGCGAGAGGAAGTGCCTGTCACTTCTGAAAGAGAAGAAGTGAAACAGTTTGAAGTGGCACATTTTTTGGAAATGGTCAGTCAGCAAAGAGCAAAGGTCATCCCGTGCCTGGTTTCTCTTCCTCACCCTGGTTTCCATGAGCTGAACAGGCTTTACTCCAAGAATGAATGTAAATGCATGTGAATTCAAACGAAAAAATTATTTTCTCTACTTCTCGTGTGTGATTGTGAGGAATGAGGGATATAATTAATGAATGATAGTTATATAAATAAAAAGAAATTCCTTGAAAAGTCCAGTGTGTAAAATTTGGCTGGATTTAGAGTTTTTACATGGGTAAAATCTTAATATACTTCAAATAAATACATTAATAAAAGTGGACGAGGTATCCAGATTTGTGTGCACAGCGTAGATCACTGGCACACCCAGGAGAGGGAGGTTGAGGCCCAAGAGCGACGCAAACTAAAATGGAACTGCTTGAGGTCACTGTTTCTTCTCGAATGTCTCTAAATATTCCACACTGGACCTTCCAAGTTGTTGACCTGGACAGCTTTAGCGTTTAAGTCTACATATTGGAGCATTGTTCCATGGTTGAGTTGAAGCTTATGTAACACCCTCCTCAGGTGTGGAGCAGAAGGTCAACAGCCTGTCCAAGCTCAAGGTGAAAGGTCTGGTGCTCGGACCCATCCATGTTGCTCCCTCAGATGATCCCATGAATCTGAGATTTGAGGAGATTTCCCCTGACGTTGGAAACCTGGAACAGTTCAAAGGCCTCATCCAGGCTGCTCATAAGAAGGGTGAGCATGTCAAGAAATGTATCTCAATTTGCTGATGCGACGTAGCTTATTGACTGTTCCTTATTCTGTATATATATATATATGTGTGTGTGTGTGTGTGTGTGTGTGTGTGTGTATGTATATATATATATATATATATATATATGTTTTGTTTTTGTTTTTTCTAAAGGTATTTTTGTGGTTTTGGACTTAACTCCAAACTATGGAGGCACAATGGGACCCTGGTTCGCAAACATCAGTGTGACCAATGTAGCTGAGAGACTGAAGGTGGGTTGATACGACGCAAAGCTGTCTTGGAGACAGAGGTGAAAGTGACAGGAGAAATTAGCTCTTATTTCTCTGACTTAAACTATGCAAAATCTCCAGAGAAACTGTATTGGAAGAAAACATGGTCACCTCACAGCAAATGAGCCTTAAAGGTCTAGTGTGTAATATTTAGCTTGGTTTATGATTTTTATATTGGTTAACACCTAATACACTGCCCTGCTACACTGTTACACACTGGACCTTGAAGGCAGACCAGCGGTAGGGTCTGATTCTTAAAGTTTGTCAGGTTTGAGCTGTGTGTGATGGCAAAGTTGGTCTTTGTTGTCTTGACGGGCGTCGTGTCTCTTCAGTCTGCTTTGGTGTTCTGGCTGAATGAAGGCGTGGATGGTGTCCAGCTCTCAGGGGTGGAGCGGGTGGCTTCCATGGTACCGTCTCTTTGGGCTGACATCAGAGCTATTGTCCAGAATGGAGCGGCTGATCAAACCAAGAGGTTGGAAGTCATGCTGTCAAACACTGACCAAGACCGTACCTGCAAACCAGCAAACATTTCCTCTTTGATTTGGTACCAACAGTGTGAATTCATGTGTTTTTTTCTAGAGTGCTTATTGGTATTACTGAGAGCTCCTCAGCTGAAGACGTCTCCTCCCTTCTGTCCTCCACCGGTGTTGACCTGCTCATCTCCAGGGTGCTGAGCTCTGCCAGTGAGGATGGCATGAAATACGCTCAGTCTGTTCAGACCTTGTATTCCTCCCAGAGCCAGAATAAGCTGGCCTGGAGCATGGGGAGGCCAGCTGAGGGTCACCTGGCGTCACTGGTCGGTCCAGTCATGGTCAAACTGTACCAGCTGATGCTGCTCACCCTGCCTGGAACGCCCTTCATCAACTATGGAGATGAGATTGGTCTGGTGGATGAGGTGAGGACACTGGCCCTGTCAATTCTTCCGGACAATTTCACTTTTACCAGTCTGCTATGGAAGAAGCATCATTATATTTGCCTAAAAACGGGGGGAAAAAACATTATGTCAGCTAGAACTGACAGAATATTATTTTTGGTTTCAAAAAGGTTGATGTTCTTTCTATATTGTGCCGATCAAGCCTTTATTTCACTGTAAAACCTCATCGAAGCATGAAAGTCATAGTTTCATAGTTTCAGAATGCATGTAAATCTCATTATCCTCATATATATCCATTTGGAGTTAATGTACACACATCATGTTTTGCATTTACATGTCATGGACTTTTATTATTTTATTGTCTTGATTCAGGGCACCAAGTTTCCCAAGATGCTTTGGGACTCTGAAGAAGTGAATGGAACTCAACAGGTAAACCCACGTCTGGAAGAATAGAAGCACTAATAGCATTTTTACACTGAAGTCACTGTGAGTTGTTTATTTAATCAGTACTGCAACAGTAGGAGGAAAATGAGTGAAGCAGTAGTGGTGACATAAATTTCATTGCAATAACAATATAGGTGAAACATCAGCAGCATTGTAATTGATGTTTAAACCAAACAGATTACATGAAGACAGAGGGTCTTCATAATTCCAGTCAATGCAATTAGGTTTCATAGGATTCACTATGAAGCTAAGCCACCCCTCAGTATTCGTTTTGAAAGGTTTTACGTGTAAAAATTTGTAAAGCTTTTGAGATTTGAGTCGGTTGGCTGGAGATGGTGGCTGGTTTCCATGATGCGAGCCAAGGGTCTTGGCCGACTCTGTTATTGCTTCAGCATTTTTTGGCTGACTGGACATTTGACATCCTGCACATGTTTTGTGTTTATCTGAGCATCACGCTGATCGTCTCCTTCCTGCACACAGGAGGGGAGAGCCGAGAGACTGTCGACTCGGACCTTTTTCCAAACTTTGAGTGAGCTCAGAGGAAAGGAGCGCCCCCTACTGTATGGAGACTTTGTCCTTCTCTCTAACTCCTCCTCTTCAATGGCTTACCTGCGGCTTTGGGATCAGAGTGTGCGTTACATCGCTGCCTTCAACTGGGCAGAAGAAGCCACAGTGCTGGAGCTGAACCACGCTGCGGTTCCTCAGCAGGGCACGGTGGTGGTCAGCACCAACACCACTGCTTTGCCTGCAGACACCAGTGTGGAACTGACCAAACTGCAGCTGGGCTCCGGACAGGCGGTACTGGTCCAGTTCCCCTACATTGCTTAAAGATTCCATTAATGACAATGAAAGGCAGGACAGCGATCCTGGCGGTGGGTGACGTCTTTTACTGTTCTCCTCTTTGATTTTATTATTATTCTGCTCAATCAAGATAATTCCATGATCTAATCTGAGATACATGAGAAAATGATGCATAACTTGCCTTTTTAAAAGTTGGCACTCTTCAAAATTCTTTTTAAAAGTTGGCACTCTTCAAAATTCTTTTTAATGACGTTCTCACTTCATGGAGCAGGAAATGTGGATGGTTGTCCAGCCTGTCATGTTTTGAAGATGTGACCTCAGATCTCATACATGGGCAAACAGCGTCCTCTTAAAATAATAACAGAGTTCTTTGAATATGAAATTACTCAACATTTGTCCACTCAACATTGTGCACATCTTAAAAGACATTGCCAGTAAAACAAGATTGGGACCAGCAAGTCATTATTAGATATTCTAAACTGCCAATGAAATAAAAAGGAAAATAACAGCAGTAAAAGAACTACAAAAACATACAAGTATACAGAATATTTATTCATTTACTTTGGTGAAATAATCATAACCCATGTGTGTGTTGCAGTTTGCATCAGTCTAAGTTAACTTTTAAATTTCGGCCAAAGAAGAAATTTTTAAAACTGGCTAAAATTGATTGGCTCATTGCATCTCTAATCACTCGGTTTAAAATCATGAAGCAGAACAGAAAAATATCACCCATAGAGTGAAGCAGTCTTTAAATTATTTGTAACACGTTTTAGTATATGTTTCCTTTTTGTCGATGTTGAAAATACTAAGTGTGAGAAGTCCAGTCCAGTTGTTGTTATCCTTTATTGTGCTACTTGAATAAAATTTAGAATGAAGTAAAACAACATGTTTTCTTTTCCATTTTTCATTACAAGTGTTTTTGTCTCTATATGCTCCAATGTTTTTATTGGATATATGGAAATTGAACGGCAACCAACCGTCACTTTTCATTCACTTTACAGCAATGCTATTCGTCAGCTATTAGTCCACATGTATTTTAGTTGTCCACCTATTCATTCATTCATCTTCCATACCCGCTTATTCCCGAGTTCAGGGTCAAAAAATGACTCGCGTCTGGTGAATCAAGCGCATTTTTTTTCTCTCTCTCACGCCGCGCCTCCCCTGGAGTCCTCTGGCGTCCCCCAGAGGAGGCGCATTGTCTCACACTTTGACACCCGCTGAAAAGGAGGGAGGAGGAAGCGTCTCTGTTCCACACTCCAGCACAGTAGGTGGCGGTATTGCGCCCAAAAAGGTGATTGCCACCCGACTTAAAGCCAAAAGGAAGAAGAAGGAGGAGGATTGGTCCATCCACCAGTTTTGGTGCCCCTAGTGGCCTGGTGCACTTCTTCAGTTTGGCTTCGTGAAGTTGCAGCGCGTTGGCAGCTCTCGGCCACCGTAGCCATGGAGTGACGGACTGACAACAAAGAGTTTTCAAAACCTATTAACTGAAACCAGAAGAGAGAGAAGCGACTCTATTACTCTCCTCTCACTGTGCTCAGTGATTAGCGTCATAGCTGCTTAACACGTAGCCAGGCAGCTACGGGTCCACTGCTGCTTAGCTCGACCCAACTACCGCAAACTTTGTCGTTCCTCTTCAACTAGACGCCGCAGACACGTGGCTTGTCGATTCGGAGAACCGGCGTAAACAGCGGATTTTGGTTGTGTGGCTGTGGGAACATGAATCTGCCTGAAGCCAAATCCCAAGTGAAGCGTCTGCTGAGCGGCGTGGACCCGGCTCAACTTCCGCCTCTGCTGCACTGGATCCGAACTGCAGGTAACAACCGGAAGTTCCCCAAGTGCGCTGGGATGATGACGACGATGACGATGAGGGACATTCTAAAACTCTTAACGTTGCTTAATGACCGGAAACAGCGATCAACCATCAGCAAAATCCACGTGGACATCTCTAGTCACGCCCACTTCCACCTCTCCACAAATCAAAACGATATTGTTAAATCTTATTTTCTGGATACTGTCCACGTGAAGCCTTTTCCTCCTCACACGCGCTCATTATTGGGAGCTAAATGTCCGAAATCAACAATCAATCATCGCCAAATCTCTTGTGGACATCTTTTTTTCTGCAATGAGCGCCTATGGAGAGGAAAATCTTAGCGTGAACAAATGAGTGAATAAAACATGAGTTATGGTTTTGGTTTCTGGAGAGGTGAAAGTACTAATGTCCAGGTGAAATTGGTGATAGTTGATCGCTGCTTTCCCACATTAAGCTACTTTAAGCCTGACGTGTTGTCCGCTCCACCTGCAGACGACTTTGAGGAGCTGCTGTCCGACAACAGGACGGCCTTCCTGCGGACCGTGGCAGACGAGCTGCGACAGCGCCTCCCGCTGAACGCCATGCTGCCCTCAGAGAGCACGGCCTTCCGCACGGTACCAGAGAACGGGCCAGGACCGGGTCAGGGAGGTGGAAGAGCGTGACGATGACACCGGTGTGTTTTTCATGATGATGTTGCAGATGCAGCAGCGCTCTCGACCAACGGTGCATGTAGACGCCTTCCTGTACGATGAAGATCAGGTGGACTCACTGTGTGAGGAGGGAACCATGAGTCGCTGCTACTGCCTGGACTGTGGCTCCTGTAGGACCGCCCCCTTAGGTCAGATCATCATCATCATCACTGTGATGTCACAACTTCCTGCTAACAGGGGTGGGCAAACTTTTTAACTGGTGGGGCCACAGAGGGGGGGCGGGGCAGCAGAGCAGCAGCAGATGGATGCAGTGTTCTGGTGAGCCACCTCATAGAGGAAACAATCTATCTTGGGATATTATGGAGAAAACATGTTGCTGGAATGTCAATGGAAAATGAAGCAAAGCAAAGTTGCAACCAAATCAGAGTCTTTGAAGCCCCACCAGGGTGTTTGGCTCTTAAAACCACCCAGAACCACCTAGAACCATCTAGCACCACCCTAGACCACCAGGGTGTTTAGCTCTTTATTGACATGAGTCAGAAAACACTGGAAACATGGAGGAGATGCAGCTATTTAATGACTGACTGTTAATATAATTTCTTCAAGTTTGGGGGACCAGATTAAAAATCATTAATGGGCTGCTTATGGCCCCTGGGACGTAGTTAGTTTCCCCACGCCCGTGCTAACCACACCTCCTCTCCCTCCACCAACAGACTTCATCTCTCACTCGTTCTCCATCCCGGAGCTCCAGTTCCTGTTTGAGAAGGTCCTGCCGGACCTGAGCGGCCGGACGCTGGTGGACGTGGGCTCTAGACTGGGAGCCGTGCTGTACGCGGTCAGTCACTTCAGCGCAAAGAAGATGAAGTTGTGTCTGTGAAGGTTCTCAGTGTCATCTCAAAGTACAAGGGTTGAGTTAGGGAAGCAGTCCAGCGGCCCTGACTGAATCTTTCTACTTTGAGAGGAAATTGTGTTGCAACTGTATCAGCGGGTCCGGTTGGTGGGCCTTTAGCATGTTAGCATAGCGTGTTAATTCACCTGTCTGTGTGTATGTGTGTGTTCAGGGTCACGTGTTCAGTTCATCCTCTCAGCTGATTGGTCTGGAGCTCAGCGAAGAGTTTGTCACATTGCAGAACGACATGGTGCAGAAATATCAGCTGGCTGACAGAGTGAAGGTACACACGCAGCCACACACAGTGCGTTGTGTTGTTTGTCCACCAGGAGACGCTGTTAGCCGTGTGTTTCCTCCAACAGGTCCTGCACGCTGACGTTCTCCAGCAGAACCTCCTGCTGCAGAACGCCGACGTTGTCATCATGAACAATGTGTTTGAGTTCTTCATTGAACCCAAGGAACAAGTCAGGTCAGTGTCACTCAGGATGTTTGACTCAATCTTAGTGTCTGGCTAGGCTAGTCAGAATCAACCAAACTGCTCTCAGGAGACACCTGACAGAGCCTCTGTTTCCAGAGCGTGGAGGTTCATCATGGAGAACTTCAGGAAGCCAGGAGCTCTGCTGGTCACTGTCCCCAGCCTGCAGGAGAGTCTGGACGCTCTGCCGGTGAACACACACACACACACACACACACACACACACACACACACACACTTCCCTGTTTTGGGTTGCTTTGGTTGCTTTGATTTTTTTGGATTTTTCTCAATTTGTGTTCAGTGACAACATCCTGTTTTTGTCATGTAGGAGGCGCTGCAGCCAAGCTGGGTGGAGGAGCTTCCTATAGACTATGACGTTTTTATGGGTGGAGACACAGACCCTGACGCTCTCCGACAAATCCACCTGTACAGGGTCCTCTGAACTCTGGGACTGGACCAGACCTCTGGTGGAACGAAGGTCCAGGGTCCAAGGTCTGGACCGGTCCTGGACTGCATCAGTCATTATTGAATAAAAGCCAACGAAAAGCCTGGGATGTGGAACCTGTTGACCAATCAGAAACAACCCTGTCTGGTACTGTTGCAGGACCAGCTAGCATTCAGGTGCTAGCTCCAGCCGCTAAGTGGGCTTTAGCTTAGCATCAGTGGTGAGAGTGGAGAGACTGCGATGTGACTGTGATGTCATCACAATGAGAGTGTGAAGTGATGCTGCCAGAACAACAGAAACCTTGGAAACATCAGCACAGTGTGTCATGTTGTGATGCACAAAAGCAGCTGAAAAACTGCAACGTCCAAATAGCTGCGTTTCTATGACCCATAGAACTGCTCAAATCCGAAACACAGCAATAAAAAAACCTGGTGATGGAGACAGCTAAACTTGCAAAAACCTCTCAAACATGGCTAAAAAGTTTTGATGCTCTCATGAGGTGGTTTTTCCATATAGAGGAATATCGCAATTCAATTCAGGTACTTTGTAATTGTACTTTGTCGAAATGTTAGGAATATCGCTTTAATTTTGCGAAAAACTCTCATGGAAACGCAGCAAATTACTGTGAATGTGGTTTGAATGAAAATAAACGGGTGTGTTTTGAGTAGCATGTTGTCGCTAACTAAATGAAATAATTGAATAACGGAAACGAACTCTGCCGTTAGTCAGCTGACCAAACTGAGGCGGGTCGTCAGCTGTGACGCTCCCTTCGTCATCAATCGTCACCGCTTCCTTCCTTCCTCTCTGACGTCACTGCGCGGGTCTCCTCGCGGGGCGGGGCCGTCCCATTGGCGGGCACCCTTGGAGCGGCAGCGAGTCCGACCAATCGTCGACAAACGGTGATTATCAGGCCCCGCCCATCAACTCACTTGCTGCGCTGCATTCAAGGTCTCATCTGAGCTCGGGGAAGCCGAGGAGCCCAACCGCCACACTGGGGGGCGTTTGAGTTTCTTCGTCATCGTCATCGTCATCATCATCATCGTCATCATCATGCACTCCTACTTTGATCTTGGCGTGTCAAGCGCTTTGATCTGTGACACTTCAAAGCCGGTCCGGTCCGTCTTCACCCGCCTGGTGCGTGTCTTCAAACGGGTGTAAAAGGCCGCCGACTTTAGTGTCCGTGTCACATTTCACAGGTATCGATTAGCCGAAAACTGTTTCCTCAGTCCTGTCCAGGTGGTGGAAGGAAGCCCCCTGATGATGAGTGGTGACGGCTCGCGGTAGCAGCACTTGGATCAGGAAGCACTCGTCTAAGATCCTAGTTTGATCCTTCTGGAAATCTGCTTCGACTCACGGCCGTCCGTTAACTTCAACCTTCCTAATCGCAAACACACACACACACACACACACACACACACACACACACACACACACACACACACACACACACACACACACACACACACACACACACACACACGCGCGCGCGTTCTTCGAACTTGCTGAAACTCGCTTTCAACAAGTCCGTGTTTGCGGGAGCTGCAATTTCCGACCCCCTATGAGAGTCCGTGAAGTAGAAGAAAACTTGGTCAACAAGCCGCCGGTGTGATCCGCTCCGCAACCCTTCATCCCGGGACGTCTATCTCACTTTTGAGGCCGCCGATAAATCACCTCCACCGGTCCCACAACTGGGTAAGAAGGTCCGGAGCCGCTCCCTTGGCGGTCCGGCCGGCTGGCGGCGGGAGGGGAACCAGGAGCGAGAGCAGCGGGAGGCTCGGCGGCTGTCGGCGGCTCCATGTGGGCAGATTAACAGCGGTAACAAAAGAGCCGCTCCGTCCCGCGCTCCACGCGCCTCCCGCTCTTCCACCACTGGTTCCGGCTCCTCCCGGTACCAGCCCCCAGTCCTCTCAGCCCTGTTGGTTCGCTTCTCCGCTGCCGGTCCGGTCCGTGTGACTCTCTTTCCCTCCTTTTTTCTCTTGTCAAAGTGAAACGGAGCCGAGATGCCGCTCCTCCACAGGAAAGCCTTCGTTCGGCAGAGACCCCCGGCGGAACTGCGGCCGGACGAGGAGGTTTTCCTCTGCAAGATCACTCACGAGATCTTCAGAACCTACGAGTGAGTAACGGCGGTGGTCCCGGTTCGGGTAGCCACCTGCTGAGCCGCGGCAGGACGGCCCGGGACGACTTTAGAGTGACGTCGGCACCGTCTGTCAACTTCAGTCCATTAGAACAACTTTATTATTATTATTAATATTATTATTATCATTATCATTGTTGTTGTTATGGTTAAAAAGTGCAGGAAAGTTGACCCAGCAGTTGGACTGGGACGGTACCTGCCGGCAGGTGTGCCGGACAGACAGACAGACAGACATGAAGAGCTAACTCTGTTAGCCTGAACTACTTGAAGTACTTAGCAGCGATGCTAGCCGTCAGCCAGCTGTTAGCTTGGCTTAGCTCTAGCCACGAGCTGAGTGACGTAAGCATGTTGCGTGATCACACTCCGTAAAACAAACAAACAAACAAAAAAAAAAACATTTGGTAGGGTCACGCACGCACCCAGGGTGAGTCGCACGTATGCACATACCTGTGCCAGCCAGGTGTGCAGTAGAGACGATGGATGGTTGGTTGGTTGGTTTGATGCTGTGGTGCAGTGTCTCCACGATACGCAGCTAAATGCTGTATAAACACTAGAAAAGGTTCCGAATGATCATAAAAGCACTAAAAAAATGCCCAAAGATACGAATCAATATGGTTTTTAATTTGGACACAACGTTCACTTTCCTATTAAAAAACTTCATTAAAATGTTCTGATATGTTTGAGAGCATCAGCCGCTGCTTGAGTACAGCTTTAGAGTATTTCTGTGTGTTTTCACCACTTTTTGCACTGGATTACTGAAAGTGTTGTTGTTATTGTTAGTTGTTTTGGGAGGGAGGGCAGGATGAATCAGAATTTACTGTAGCGTTGGCAAACTCGTCAATAACCAGACGTCGTGACTTCTCATCATTGCTTCCGACAACCTCCAACACAGTCTTTTCTCTCTCGAGCCCCGGGTCAGAACCAGACACTCAAGATGTGTAGCAACAACCCCAAAAACTCCCACAACACCGTGCACACACACCTTTCCTGGGAGCGCCTCACCCTCTTAAAGGGACAGTAACACACCACCGGTGAACAGTGAAGCAGCAGCTGGAGCGCATCAAGAACGTTACAATATCCACTGCAGTAAACTGGACCACTCCACTGGTTTGATGTGATGTGACGCTGATGTTCGGGGGCGGGACTTCCTGTGTGCAGCGAGTTCTTCGAGAGGACCATCCTGTGCAACAGCCTGGTGTGGAGCTGCGCCCTGACGGGCCGCTCGGGCCTCACCTACCTGGAGGCGGTGGAGAGCGAGCGGCGGGCCCGCCACAGCCTGCGGACCCTCCCCGGACCCCTGCTGCTGCCGCTGCTGCACCTGGCCGCTGCCGGCCGCCACCGCCGCCTGGCCGAGCTCTGCGAGGACGTCTACGTCTACGTCAAGGACCGCTTCTTCCCTGGGGAGACGGTGGAGGTGACGGGGCGCAACGGCTCCAGGTAACCTGCAGGGGTGGGGGGTGGGGGTGGGGGGTGGAGAGAACACCTTTCAGTTTGCTGATTACAGCAACACTGGCAGGAGAAACAAACAGCGACGTCCACTGGTTACAGTGTAGACTGCAGTGCTCTTTTGCTCGCTGTCCCTCTCTGGAGCTTACCAGTGATCTACAGTGGCCTTGCGCACACACACACACACACACACACACACACACACCTGGGTACCTCATCCACCTTCTTGTTCTACGTTGGTTTATGTGAGGACGTCAGCGCTCACCCTAAATGGTGTGTGTGTGTGTGTGTGTGTGTGTGTGTGTGTGTGTGTGTGTGTGTGTGTGTGTGTGTGTGTGTGTGTGTGTGTGTGTGTCATTGCAGACTGGTGTGTGAGGTGGTCCAGGTTCACTCTCCTCACTCCAGTGCTAACGGGGCGCCACCGCCGCCCGCTAATGGCCACGCCAGAGCGCCGCAGGACGACGCCATTGTCATCAGCGACGACGACGACGCTGCTCAAGCCTTCCAGACTCCGCCTCCTCATGTCAACGGCTCGGCTGGTCAAAAGTGAGACACTCGGTTGCTCTCAGTCATGAACACGCTTACACCTGGCAACCCTGGCCCTGGCTCCCCAATTCACTCCGAAAGCCTCTGCGGTGCGCCATTAAAATCAGTGTGCGTGTCTCCTTTACCACCAGGGGGCAGCATGTGGCATGTTTCAGAAGTGTCCCAGACTCGTGAAACCAATAACTGAAGCTGCTTTGGAAAAAAATCTATTGTATTCTATTCTTTCCCATTCGGTTCTATTTTTCACATTTCACGCCTGGTGACCGAGGGAATGGGTGGAGTCAGTGGGTAGAATCATTCAGAGAAGAAGTATCTATCTATCTATCTATCCAGTCTCAGGTGTATCAGCAGATAAAAGGTTCAGGCAGGAAGTCACTGATGTGAGAACTCAGTGAATTCAGTTGGCTTTCATCATGATGTACAGTTCTGTTGGGCCATCAACCAATAAAGCAGATTTAACTTTAAATCTGACACTAGAATGAACTAAATACAGGTCTGCTTTAAATACCTGCCTTGACTTTACACACGGTGATACTGGAGACACAGTTCAGTCCAAGGCAGTTTTCTTTCTCTGTTGTTTCCTGTGAATACACGTCAAACTCACTGGGTCGTTGGCGCCGTCTTGCAAATCCTGGCGTGAGCCGGTCGAGCTGACGGCGGCAGCCACCAGGGGGCGGAAAGGCTCCCTCCTTGACTGGCTGACTGTCTGGCGCAGTGCAGTGTGGGAACTGTAGGCCATTAACGGTGATGCATGTGTGCAGGAAGAAGAAGGTTCTGAGTCCGGCTGCGTTCAAGTACACGGTGAGGATGACTAAGGACGCCGGCGGCGAGCCCTTTACTGTCAGGGCCAACCAGATCAGGTGAGCGCGCAACTCGGTCACCTGGGCGCCCCCGTCGACACGAGGTCATGTGACAGGAAGTGAGTGTGACACCGCGATGTTTGCGTCCCCAGTCGGAGGAAGTCGTCTGTGTCCAGGGAGAGACTGAAGCTGCTGTTCAAGCAGCATTGCGAACCTCTCAACGGAGCCATCGCACTAAAGGTGACACACACACACCTGCCCCACAACTCACCTGTAGACACACCTGACTCTCCTGTGTTGAGCGCCACCTGTCTGTCTGTCTGTCAGCCCTCCACAGTCTCCAAGTACCGGCTGGGTGAACAGAACTTCTCCCAGTTCTTCCCCGACGACTCGCCCCTCCTCCCCTTCAGTCCCGCCTCTAAGGGCGGGGCGCGGGGCTCCGGACAGGTGAGTCAAGTGTGTTTTTGTCGCCCCCTGGTGGGACGGGCGTCGACTGAGCCGTGCTCCTCCCTGCCTCTCCTCCAGGGCTGCTCGTCACTGCAGAGGTCGGCGGAGAAGCTGCAGCTGCAGCAGCAGCGGGAGCAGATGGCGGCGGAGGACCGCTCCCGCCTGCGGAGGGAGAAGGAGGAGGCGCAGGAGGCCAAGAGGAGGGAGCGGGAGGACCGGGAGCGGCTGAAGGAGGAGCAGCGGAGGAGGTTCGAGGACGAGAAGCAGCGGCGCCGCGAGGAGAAGGAGCGCAGGAAGCTGGAGAGAGAGAAGGTGAGTGAGTGGAGGCGGAGCAAGTTGGGCGAGCGAGTGGCGAGCGAGCGGCACCTGACGACCTCTCACCCCTCCAGGAACGAGAGAAGCTGAAGGAGGAGAAGAAGAAGTTCGCCGAGAGGATGAAGCTGTGGAACAAACCTCGAGAAGACATGGAGTGCGAAGACCTGAAGGTCAGCGGAGGTCACCTCACCTCAGAGGTCACCTGCTGCTCTGCTGGTGTGGAGCTCACCTCTCTCCTCCTCCTCCCTCTCTGCCTCCACCAGGAGCTGCCCCGCCCCCTACCCGTCAACACCCGCCTCCCCGCCCACCTCTTTGGAGACGCCCTCATGGTCCTAGAGTTCCTGTGGGCCTTTGGTGAGGTCTTTGACCTGAAGAACGAGTTCCCCGACGGCGTCTCTCTGGGTGAGAACCTCAAGCGGCCCATCAGCTTGTAGTTCATTGCTTTTATGTCCACTGTGTAGTTTGTTAAGATCATACGGCAGTCGACTTTGACACCGGACCTCTGAAGACCTAACTTGATATTGCGTACTAGTGCGATTCTCCTTGTATCCACCGGGCGGATAGAGTGGTGCAGTGTGGAGGCAGCGGGAGGTTCTGACTGGTCCTTCTGTGTCCTCAGAGGTTCTGGAGGAGGCCCTGGTGGGCTCGGACCCCGAGGGTCCTCTCTGTGAGCTGCTCTTCTTCTTCCTGTCGGCTGTCTTCCAGGCCCTGGACGAGGAGCTGGAGGAGGTGGCCAGCGAGCAGGCTGCAGGTCTCACACACACATACACACTCAAACACACAAACAGTCACACATTACACTCTCTCTCTGTCTCTCTCTCTCTCTCTCTCTCTCTCTCTCTCTCTCTCTCTCTCTCTCTCTCTCTCTCTCAATCTCTCTCTCTCTCTCAATCTCTCTCTCTCACACACACACACACACACGCACACACACTGTGGATGAACTCTGTGTGTGTGCGTGTGTGTGTGCAGACCTGGCGGTGGTGCTGGAGGAGGACAGCGACGCCCCCCAGTGGGCGCAGAGTGCTGGTGCCAGGCTGACCTGGGCCTGGCCCCAGCGGCACCAGGGCCGCGGTCTGACCCGGCTGGACCTGGACAGCTGCACGCTGTCGGAGATCCTGCGGCTGCTCATCCTGGCCGCCGGCGCCGACTCGGCCCACAAGAAGCCGGGCGGCGCCACGCCGCTCGACGACCCCTGCGTGGAGCTGCGATTGGCCGAGCCGGCGCTGCTGCAACGGCTGGCCAGCGTGGCCGTGTACGACCTGACGCCAGGTGAGAGCCCGCCCCCCCATCGCCCCAACGTCCCGGCTCATTCTGATTGGCTGATGGGTCATGATGCATCCTGTGTGTGTGTGTGTGTGTGTGTGTGTGTGTGTGTGTGTGTGTGTGTGTGTGTGTGTGTGTGTGTGTGTGTGTGTGTGTGTGTGTGTGTGTGTGTGTGTCCCATTCATGTCAATGGAGTTGCTGAAGCAGCCGGGTCACTGAAGCAGTTTCTGGCTTCCTCATCATGTGACCCCCATAGAGAAGCAGTGTAGCAGTAGAGTCATTTCCCATCATGCCCAGTGTAACTCCCAGGATGCATTAGGACGCATCAGCCAATCAGAAGGAGCCGAGACGTCGCACTGAGAATATATCTATATATATTTATAGTATAATATAAAATCTACAATAGAAAGATTCATGAGGTCAAATGTCGCCTGTCAGCCTTTTTATTGGCCTTTACTTTTGTGTTATGGTCTAATGCAGTGGTCTCCAAACATTTTTAGCAATGGGCCACATGACGGAACTGCATCATGTCGGCGGGCCACGGTTCGCTACGCTAACGTGTCGGCAAAGTTACATGGCGGGGGGAGATTATGACTGCCTTCACGCGGGCCCCAATCTATAGCCCCGTAGTTTGGGGACCCCTGGTCTAATGGATGGAGTTTTTGCTGCCGTACCTTGAGTGGCCACTAGGGTAGAATCACTGCACTGCCGTATTGCCAGTCTGATATCCAGTTCTTATGGTGTGTGTGTGTCTCTCCAGGGGAGAAGCTGAAGATCCTGCAGGTGCTGGTGGGGAAGGTGCTGACGCTGAGCTCCTGCAGGGACCTGATGGAGGACGTGGTGGAGGAGCAGAAGGCTGCACGCCAGGAGCTGAGGGAGCTCCGGGCCGAGCAGCACCGCCGCAGCCGAGAGGAGGCGGCCCACCGGTACACACACGCACACACAAAGCACAGCTGCTTCTATTAAGGTGTTTACTTTGATGTCAAGGTGGTTTCTACGTCCATTTGTTGAAAACGTAAAAAACAAACTTCAGAGTCGAGACGTTGAGAGAAAGAAAGTCTGACATCATCAAGGTTGTGATAGGCCGCTTGCTGGGTCATGTGACCAGATGTTTTCTAGGGTTTTCGGTGATGATCGCCAAGGTCACCTGACCCTCCTCTTTCTCACCCAGGGTCCGCCTTCGCAAAGAGGAGAAGCTGAGGGAGCAGGAGCAGCGCCTGAAGGAGAGGGAGGAGAAACTGAGGGAGGGACTCCTCCCCCCTGCAGGTGGAGACCATCCAGTCGACTCCTCCAGCACAGTCGGAGGTAAAGGAGCTCCTTTTTCCTCACACTCTCCTCTCCTCTCCTCGCCTCCTTCTCTCCTACTGAGTCACTGTATTTTCTGCTCCTGCAGCTGAGCTCATGACCCCTGACCCCAAGCCGCAGCCCACGCCCTGCCCCCCCAGCAGCCTGAGCCCAGAGGAGCAGCAGGAGGAGCAGGAGAAGGTGTGTGTGTGTGTGTGTGTGTGTGTGTGTGTGTGTGTGTGTGTGTGTGTGTGTGTGTGTGTGTGTGTGTGTGTGTGTGTGTGTGTGTGTGTGTGTGTGACGGAGGTGTGTGCTCTGCTGCGCCCCCTGCAGGTGCGATGGCTGCAGGAGAAGATCCAACGGGCGGCGGCCTGCGGGCGGCTGCTGCCGCTGGGCCGCGACCGTCAGTACCGCCGCTATTGGCTGCTGGCCTCGGCCGCCGCCCTCTTCGTGGAGGAGGACGGCTTCGGCCTGACGGAGGACATGCTGCGGCCCGCGGCCCAGACACAGGCCGCTCCCACCAGCACGGAGGACCAGGAGGTGAAGGCGGAGCCTGCCGAGGGAAGGTTAGTGTGGCCCTGCCCCCTGATGGTCTGGTGCAGAACTGTTGTTTTGCCGACCGCTGACCCACACTGAAAGCATTTATCTGAAGCAGAGTTCACTCTGAATCTAGGATGATGGTTGCAGGTCAACACCTGCATTTAGTTCCATACCAGCAGCAACTGGATTCATTGCTATTTGTCTTATTTACTCACAGCAACACTGGAGACACAATTTGGTACAAGAGAGTTCTGTTTCACTGTTGTTTTCTTTGAATACGTGTCAGACTAACTGGGTTTTTGCACTGCGATGGCAGTGGCAGTGGCCTTCAACAGCAGGAGGAACCTCTCTCTCACTCTTTCACTCTCTCACTCTCTCGTCTTCTGATTGGTCCACAGTGCCGGGTCGAGCCCCGCCCCCCCGCAGCGGCCCTGCGGCCCCCCGGTGGAGCGGCCCAACCGCTGGTCCTTCTATGGCTCCATGCAGGAGGTGGAGCAGCTGCTGGAGGCGCTCAACCCCCGCGGCCTCCGAGAGAGCGTCCTGAAGGAGGCGCTACAGCAGGAGCAGGAGCGGCTGCAGCGCACGCTGCACACCTGCGACCGCAGCAAGTACAGCCGCGCAGGTAACACACACACACACACACCTGATTTAATTTGCAATCTTTATTTTGAACATGAAAATAAATAATCATTATTCTATGAATACTACACAATATTAAACACATCCTGATTCCAATGTACACTAATATAATCATATTAATCAGTGTCAGCAACCTGAGGTATTAATTAAAACTAAAAAAACAAACACACAAGCAACCAAAAAACACGTATACATTAAATAATATAAATACATATCAGAACTAATATTGTCATATGAAATAATAAATATATTAATTACATACATACATATTTACATACATATACATTTTTGTGTGTGTAGACCACCCCGAGTCCTCCAGGTCAGTCCCAGAATGCACTGCTGCTGCTGAGACTCTGATGGAGGCCAGACTGAGGGACCTGCTGCTGGACATCGAGGACCGGATCCACCAGGGAACCCTGGGCACTCTGAAGGTACACACACACACACACACACACACACACACACACACGCACACACTGGTCTGTCTGTCCGTCACTCAGCTGTCAGTCCCTCCAGGTGATGGACAGACAGGTGTGGCGCTCAGCGTTGGAAGAGGGAAACTATGAGCTGCTGTCTGCTGATGGCGAGGAGGTGGAGAGAGACAGGTACACACACACACACACACGCACACACACACACACACACACACACACACACACACACACACACACACACACACACACACACACACACACAGCAGGCGTGAGCTGCATGTGGCCCCCATTCAGTTTTTTAATCCAGCCCGAAGAAATTATGTTAATAGTATGTATTGATAATAATAGTAGTTTAAGATAGTTAGTTTAAAGAGTCATTTCAATAAAGAGCTAAACACCCTGGGGTGTTCCAGGGTGGTTCTGGATGGTTCTAAGAGCTAAACACCGTGGTGGTCCAGGGTGGTTCTGGGTGGTTCTAAGAGCTAAACACCCTGGTGGGGCTTCAAAGACACTGATTAGGTTTTGCTTCATTTTCCATTGACTTTCCAGCAACATGTTTTCTCCATGATATCCCAGGGTAGATTGTTTCCTCCTATGAGGTGGCTCACCAGAACACTCCATCTATTTGCTGCTGCTCCGCTGCCCCCCTTTGGCAAACTGTGACCCACCAGTCAAACAGTTTTCCCACCCTCTGTAGTCACATGGGATGTGGGCTGCTCAGTGATTGGTGCAGCTCTCCCTCCCTCACAATTCATGAAATACACAATCCAGCAACTCCAAAACACCTCTAGTGGACAAACTGAGAGCTGCACATTCACCAAGCTATAAAATAATTGTGTGTGTGTGTGTGTGTGTGTGTGTGTGTGTGTGTGTGTGTGTGTGTGTGTGTGTGTGTGTGTGTGTGTGTGTGTGTGTGTGTGTAGGCTGCAGCAAGCGTCCAGTGGTAGCCCCGCCCCCCAGGTGGTGGGCGGAGCCGTGAGGGTCCTGGCCGATGCCCTCCACCACATCGAGCGAGGCATCGAGCGACGCTTCCTCAAGCCGCCACTGGGTGAGTGACAGGACACGCACACACCTTCTCCTGGGTGTTGGGCCCAGAGGCTGCAGTGTGAGGTGAAGTGACCCCCTGGGTGTGTGTGTGCTGCCCCCTGCAGGTGAGGAGGACCAGAGGAAGGAGCAGAAGAGCAAGAAGAGCAAGAGGAAGGATGAGGACCAGGCCAGCGACGGTAGTAACAACAACATTAAGTGTGGCCATCGCATCATGTGACCTGTGTTGTCGTGACGACTGAAAATCACACACTGTCCAACACCCTCCCATCATCACTAGATGGCAGCGACGGTGGGCGTGTCAGCAGGACGGTGCTGGAGCGCTGGAGGGAGTCGTTGCTCTCCTGCTCCTCGCTCTCCCAGGTAGGAAGCTCCGCCCACCTCCTGATGGATGAATCTGCAATGGGAAGCTTTCTTCTGAAGTGTGTGTGTGTGTGTGTGTGTGTGTGTGTGTGTGTGTGTGTGTGTGTGTGTGTGTGTGTGTGTGTGTGTGTGTGTGTGTGTGTGTGTGTGTGTGTGTGTGTGTGTGTGTGTTGTAGGTGTTTGTGCACCTGTCCAGCCTGGAGCGCTCCGTCCTCTGGTCGCGCTCCGTCCTCAACGCTCGCTGCCGCATCTGCAGGCGCAAAGGCGATGCTGACAACATGCTGCTGTGCGACGGCTGCGACCGCGGCCACCACACCCACTGCCTGAGGCCTCGCCTCAAGGTGCGTCCACCCTGTCTAGTCACTGCTGCCCCCTGCTGGCTGCCTCCTCAAACTAACCCCTGTCTGTGTGCTGTCGTCAGTCTGTCCCAGAGGGCGACTGGTTCTGTCCAGACTGTCGACCCAAGCAGAGGTCCAGCCGACGGCCGTCCCGCCAGCGCTCCTCCACCGAGGAGGAGGAGGAGGAGGAGGAGGAGGACGAGCAGGAGTCAGAGGAGGAGGAGGAGGAAGAGTCAGAGGAGGAGGAGGAGGAAGAGTCAGAGGAGGAGGAGGAAGAAGAAGAAGAAGAGGAGGAAGAGGAGGAGAAGGAGGAGAGAGCAGCGGTGATGTGAGTCAAGCAACATTCCAACATCTCCACCTCCGTCTCCTCTGGTCCGTCTTCACTTGCAGCTCCTCTCCCCCCCCCTGTCAACAGCAGCAGCAAGAAAAGCCAGGTTCCGCCCCCTCGAGCAGCCAGGAGCCAGCAGGCCACGCCTAGGAATGCCCCTGCTGCCAAAAGCTCCAGGTGAGTGGCCCATGGCTCTGCCCGCTCAATTGTCAACCACTGTTGCACTCAAACTGACCGTCCAATCAATCAATCAATCAATGCAGAGCGATGCAGGGTGAGCAACAAAGCTCTCACATGTGGCCTCCCATTCACTCTCACACTTCTATACCAATGGGTGGCGCTGCCATGCAAGGCGCTGCCAGCCCCATTGGGATTTTGGGATTTGAACCGCCAACCTTTGAGTCAGTGGACAACACACTTTACCTCCTGAGCTACAGTCGCCCTTGATGTATAGGAATAAATATTGCGTGGTAAAGTAGTGGGCTGCTGCTTCAGCTGCTGTTCAGGTAGATGTGTTTGGGAGGGTCAGAGGTCAAGGGTCATGATGGCACATGATCCTGAAGTCAAGTCCTGGTCCTGATCTTGGTGGTGAAGATGAATCGATGGCACCGCGACCATCTGGACTGCATGATGTCATCACCTGCCAGGGACACGCACAGACTGCGGCAGTATCGTGGCCAATGATTGGTCACTCAGGTAGAGAGGAAGAAACAGATAAGCTCCCTCAGCAGTGCAGGCCTACAGCAGCTTCTGTGACAGTGAGTTGATTCTCACTGCAAGCTTGACGGAAGAGGAAGGTCTTCAGTCGGCTCTTCAATAAACCCTCCAAATCAATCAACCTTCAATCCAACGAAACCTTCTCTGTCAGCAGGTCCTCAGGGAAGAAGACCACCACCCCCCCCACCATGGCCAAAGCTCCGTCCCACTGTGGGACCCGGACCAGTGCCCGTCTGAGCCAGGAAGTCCCAGCGGGCAACGTCAGGACGTCCACCAATCAGAGGGCAGCGGCAGGTCAGCGGGCCAATCACAGTGCAGGGAGAAGCCCAGTGACGGCTCGGAGCCGCTAGCCGCCAGCCGCTAACGTCCGTCTCCAACCTCCTTCCACAGACGCGGCTCCCAAACCGGTCCTGTCGTCCTCCTCAGGCTCCGCCCCCACCTCAGGCTCCGCCCCCTCCAGCCGCCGCTCCTCCGGCAGGAACCACGGCCTCCACGAGATGTCGGCCTGCGAGCAGCTGACTGTGGAGCTGGTGCGACACCCCGACAGCTGGCCCTTCATGAAGCTGGTCTCCAGGGCCCAGGTACACACACACACACACGCCCACACACACACACACACACTCACCTGGACACTGACCTTCCTGCCTGCCTCCACCTGTCGCCAGGTGCCCGACTACTATGACATCATCAAGAGGCCTATCGCCCTGAGCACCATCCGAGAGAAGGTCAACAACTGTGACTACCAGACAGCGGGTGAGGACACACACATACACACACGGCTAGCAGCTAACGGCTAGCTCAGGGGAGGGCAAACTTTTTGACTGATGAGTCACAATGGGTTCTAACCAGGAGCAGCAGCAGCAGGAGTGTTTTGGAGGAAAAATATATACTTTGCAGTTTCGTAGTTATCCCACGCCTGGTCTAGAACTACCACCAAAACCACCACAGAACCACCTAGAACCACTCCAGAACTACCCCTGGACCATCTAGTACCAGGGGTGGGCAAACCTTTTGACTGGTAGGGCCACAGTGGGTTGTAACCCCCAGGCCATAGTTTGCCCAGGGCTGATGTAGCAGGAGTGCCACTTTCCATCATGCCTACTGTAATTCCCACGATGCATCAGGAACCATTGGCCAATCAGAATGAGCTGTGATGTCACAACAACAATATAAAACTTTCTAACTTCTCCTCTTCTTCTCTCTCTTGCTCCTCCTCCTCCTCCTCCATCTCTTCCTCTCTCTCCTCCTCCTTCCTCTCCTGCTCCTCCTCCTCAGGTGAGTTTGTCTCCGACGTGGACCTGATGTTCTCCAACTGTCTGCAGTACAACCCTCGCCACACCAACGAGGCCAAGGCGGGGCTCCGCCTCCACAAATTCTTCATGTCGGAGCTGACCAAGCTTGGCCTATCGGACCACACCTCCAGCCTGCCGCCTGCCAAACGCTCTCGCCACTGAACCCCCCCCACTCCTCCCACCCCCCTTCCTCCTGGGTGACCATGTGACCTCCACCAGTTTGTTCCTGTAGTGAGTGAGACGGCAGCAGGATTCAGCCCCCTCCTGATGATCACTTGACCTTAGATTTGACGAGGCACGTAGCATTCCAGTAGCGTCCCAGTTTGACCAGTAGACCACTGCAGGTAGCTCAGGGACTCTGATTGATTGGTTCCTCCTGACGACCACCAGGTGGCAGCAGGATGGACCTCTGTGGTGTCTGGGGGGAGAAGACCCCCCCCCAACACCACCCCCTTCCATGTGAGGTGTCAGCTGGTGTCTGATCTCACCAGCTAGCCACGCCTCCACTTCCTGCACCCCTCCCCTCAACAGGAAGTGATGTGCTCCCAACCCCAGTTTAGCTTTAGGTTAGTTAGCCATGTCTTTGCAGCAGTGCAGTGGCCCCGCCCCTGAAGGAACCAGCAGCCAGTGAGAAGAGGGACTGGCCCTTTAATTCTCTCAGGCCTCAGGGGATTTGTAGTTTTCTTTTAGCTTTTTTTTGTTGACTACTGTTCCTGCTTTAGGTTTCATTGTGTTCTTTGTCTGTGGTTTTAGTACGACTGTTGCCGCTGTGTGGGTGTGTGTATGCGTGTGCGTGCGTGTCGGCTGTAGACCCTACACTGGAGCCGCTGTGTATTTATTTAGTTCTTTATGTCGTTTATTTATGACTTGATGCCCCCTGCTGTTCGAAATGATGATTGTTTCTGTTCCGACGTCTCCAAATAAAACGTTTTCTGAACGCACCACTTGTCACGCGAATGCCACTGCTGACGTCACCATTAAATAAAGCTTTGTCGTCCTTTCAGAGGACCGTTATTATCCAAAATGAGCGTCGCGGTGACGTCATCACGAGTGTGCCCTCATTAGCTGAGAAAACCATTGCGACCGCGGCTATGTGACGTCATCACGCCGCTTTCACGGGAGGTTCCTGTGCCGTTGCAGCGCGGCCGTGATTGGACCGAAACGTCTGGACCCGACGGCGTGTGATCCAGTGGAGGCTCCGCCCCCGGCGCCCGTCCTCCCCTCCCCCTCCCCGGTCGGAGGACCACATTCCCGGCTACCTTTCACCCCGGACAGCCCCCATCCGACGGCCCAGCAGCGCGGACGCAGCCCCGGGACGACATGGTAAGACCCCGACGCCGCCGCCCCCGCAGATGTGGTCCCGGATGGCCGCCGCAGAGCTACAGGGCTCCGGGGAGAGCCGAGCCTAGCCGGGTTGTCCTGGTCTGTCTGCTGCCTCGCGCGATGGTAGCGTGCCGACAGCTAGCATGTCTGCCGACCCTTAGCCTGGACCGTTAGCTTGGGCCGTTACTCGGTGGCGCCGAAGCCTGGTCCCTGCTGCCGGCCGCCGCTGCCGCCCTGTGCTCGAGTCCCGGCTGCTCACCCGGGACACCTCACGGTCGGGCTGGGTATTCTGGGCCGGGCCGGCCTGGGCTGAGTCAGCCGGGCCTCTGTCCCCAGGCCGTGTGGCCCCCGGGCGGCCATCTTATAACTGAGGTGGTCCTTCCGGACCCAACTCGGCCCGAGTGTCGGCCTGCTGGACGTCATGAACCGACCGAAACCGCGGAGGCGAGTCGAGGCCCAGGGGCCTCGGTTCCGCTCGGTTCATAAAACAGACAGACAGTGCAGAGACCAATCTGGGACCAGTCCGGGTCCAGTCCGGCCGACAGACAGTCGGACGCCTCGGAGCAGCTGCAGCCGCAGTGGGCCGCCCCTCGTGCACACAATCAATGAAGCCTCTGATCCATCAGTCACGCGGTCGCTTCGATACACTCGGCATGATTCCTGCCGAGGTGTAAAGTGACGTCACGGAGGGTCATTTCCAGCCCTGACTCAGCACAATAGTCCCAGTTCGTCCAGTAGCGGTTCCAGTTAGTCAAGCGAGGACTCGCTTCGGGTCCGACTGATTTGACAGTCTGTTGATCGATTAATCTGACTATGATCAATGGACGGCTGCGAGGTGACGTCATCGGTGACATCACGCACTCGCCTGACTTCAGGCAGAGTTTCAGGATCATTGTTTTGGGTGTGGGTGGGAGTACTTCCTGTCAGCAAGCAGCCAAACTTTATTGATCCAACTCAAACATACTGTATATAGATAGACTGACTTTATTTATCCCAATGTCATCCGCTGGGCAGAGACAAGTGATTGTTTTTTTTTGTAATTTTTTTTATTTATCTTTCTGTGCCAAGCTCAAAAAAACAACAACAAAAAACCTGTGTGGTTCCTCAGGCTTCAGGCGTGACCGTGAACGATGAGGTCATCAAGGTGTTCAACGAGATGAAGGTGAGGAAGTACCAGGAGAAGGTGAACCTCAGGAAAAAGGCAGTCCTGTTCCGCCTGAGCGACGACATGAAGAAGATCATCGTGGAGGAGGAAAAGGAGATCCTGCAGGGCGACATTGGCGAGACGGTCGAGGACCCCTACTCCTGCTTTGTGAAGATGCTGCCCCCCAAGGACTGCCGCTACGCACTCTACGACGCCACCTATGAGACCAAGGAGTCCAAGAAGGAGGACCTGGTCTTCATCTTCTGGTAGGGCCCAGCTCATCAAGGTCAGGGGGTCATCAGGGTTAGAACACTGTTGGTCAGTTGGACCCATCAGACTATTGATCAGGTGATCAGGTGGTTAGAGTCTAGTTCAGGGGTGGGCAACCCTTTGACTGGTGGGCCACAGTGAGTTCTAAGATGTGTCAGAGGCAGGTAGCGGAGCAGCAGCAGATGGATGGAGTGTTGTGGTGAGCCACCTCATAGGAGGAAACAATCTATCCTGGGATCTGGAGAACACATGAATGAACAATGAAGCAAAGCAATGTTGCAACCAAATCAGTGTCTTTGAAGCCCCACCAGGGTGTGTAGCTCTTTATTGACATGACTCTGAAAACACTGCAAATATGGAGGAGATACAGCTGTTTGATGACTGACTGACTATTAATATCATTTCTTTATGTTCAGCGAGTCGGATTAAAAACCTGAATAGGCCACTTATGGCCCCCGGGTTGTAGTTTGCCCTCACCTGCTCTAATTGGTAATTGATAAGGCTGATGTTTTGAATAAAAAAAGCATGCCAAGTTATCGTGATGATGATGTCATGACGATGTCGTCCTCAGGGCTCCAGACGGCGCTCCGCTGAAGAGCAAGATGATCTACGCCAGTTCCAAAGACGCCATCAAGAAAAAGCTTACAGGTGAGGCGGCACTATGTGACCTGTAACTGTTGTTGTTGCTGCTGCTAATGTGGCTAACATGGCTAACGTTGCTAACTTCCCCTCAGGCATCAAACACGAGTGGCAGGTGAATGGACTGGAAGACATCGAGGACCGCAGCACTCTGGCCGAGAAGCTGGGCGGGAACACCGTGGTGTCTCTGGAGGGCAAGCCCATCTGATTGGACGGCCCGCTGCCGTGCCCACACGGACCCAAGGACCCCCGATCCCCCCAACACCTGTCTGTCAGTCTGTCTGTCCTGGAGGACTTTGCATCTTTAGGTTTTTCTCTTTGTTCCGTTTTTTTGCTTTTCAACTTGAAGGAGATCTCATTAACATGATAATGATATGCAAACCCCGCCCAGTTTTGTTGCCACACGCCCACATGTGTTTACCTGGCAGGAACCGACTCCACCAAACACCACCTCTCTCTCTGTCTCTCACTGTCACACACACACACACACACACACACACACACACACACACACACACACAGCCAGAGTTTTTGCCAAAAAAGTGAAGGAAACACACACACACACACCCTCTCTCACACATGCACGTGTTTGGCTGTGAGTCTGGAAGCCCCGCCTCCTGCCACATGTTACCAGAGTGTATTTATTGTTGACAGTGTGTGAGACTATGCATCCAGAGGACGAGCTTTGTTGTGTTCACGCCGCCACTGATGTTTGTTTACCTCATTCCTGTCGGACTCGCCACCGCCGCCGTGTGGTCGCTGCCGCCGCCGCTGCCGCCTTACTTTCAGTTTGAATGTAACAATGTCACAGCCGTTAGTTTAGACCGCACCTTGAATTTTTTTGTAAAGAAAACACTACAGGAAGCAGATTTTTGTCCCCCTCCCCCGGCAGCGAGAGACGACCCACAACTACAACTACAACTACAGGACGACATCTGGAGCCTTAAAGTGGAAACATTGTTTCTGAGATCACAGGAAGCCGCACTGCAATAAAAGCCTGTGGCAGATCTGACGAGTCCCGCCTCCTCTCTGCTTCCACCAATCACTGAGCACTGCCCCACCTGCCCACACCTGACTGTTTCCAATCACTGTAGGACTCATCTGCCGCCAGCAGGTGAAGCTCATCCAAAGCTGTGTGTGTGTGTGTGTGTGTGTTTCCGGCCGAGTCCCGACTGACTTCCTGCTCGCTGACCACCACCACCTCCGGTCCTCCAGGAATGGAAGCACTGGATTCCTGACCATATAAGGTGTGAGCAGGTTCTGTAGCAGAGGCAACGGTTCCCCAGGACCAGGTTCAGCTTCTGGTCCTGATCCTGATCCTCTGGTCGGTCCAGCTGGTGCCGCCACCCTCCATACCCCGGATGAGAACCTGATCCTCTGCTTCTATTTGTGGACCTTCTCAGTCTGAGTCCACAAAAGGAAACAGCGGGCGGACGAGAGCTCAGCTGCTCTCGGCCAGCTGATGACGTCACCATCACGTGGCCGTGTTGAAGCGTTGTGTGTGTGTGTGTGTGTGGTTTCTATTCATGTGATGATGAAGCCGGCGGTTCGGTCGGGGTCAGTCTGGGTTCCAGGTGGAGGAGGAGGAGGAGCCCACGAAGCTTTGGAACAGCACACCTGAAACAAAAAAAATTATTCAATTAAATTATCTGAAATTATAACTTTTTTTTTTTTTTTTTAAATCAAAATTGATTTATTGTTTCATGTAAACCACACGCGTGAAAATGATCCCGTTTCAGTTCCACATACAGACTGACAGCCTGTATGTCTGTTAAGGTTAACAGTTCGGAGAACGGATTCATTTATCCAAAAAAAAAAAAAAAAAACGGCCAGAAAATACTCAGTCAAACCCACCAGAGAGTGTTGATCATCATGAGCCGGTTTTCTATTTTGTATGAGCGCTGACGAAGGCAAGTAACAATTAGAACGTTGTTTATGACGTCATATCCTCGAAGGCGAAATCATAAAACACCGTGTTAAGAACAAGCCACTGTGTTACCCATATTAAGCTGTCTAATACATTAGTGTTGTGTGCTAAGTTGTTAATTTGGTAAAACCAAAGCAGCCTTTTTGTCATTGCACAACATAGTGAGTGAGTATACGGCGGACTTGTTAGACAACTGTTGTTGAATTTATTTTTATGTATCATGTCCCTGATGGTGTTCCGTAGTTTTCTGTCGTCTAAATTCTTCCGGGTAGAAACAGGGACTCCCGGAAGGCGGAACACACCGACGAGCAGCGAGTCGCTGCCACAACAGAGACTTGAAGCAGCAACTCCTGTCCATTCCTGATTACTTCCTGCCCTCAGACGGGCTCTCAGCTCTCGCCCCGCCGTCTCTCTATGCTGCTGCCTCGGCTTTCGACCCTCGGCCGGCCGCTAGCCGGCTGGGGCCGGAGGTCACGCCGGGTGGGCTGCCTCCAGTCCCGCGGCCTCTCCGTCACCTGTGACCGTCGTCGAGCGGCCGGTTCCGGGGAAGGCGACGCTCAGCCCGGGGTCGCTTCCGACCTGGTACGGTACCGGGACACCGTGCTCCTCCCCCGGACCGACTTCCCCATGAAGCTGAGCGGCCAGAAGCTGCTGGAGCGAGAGTTGGAGATCCAGAAGGTGAAACACTCCCAGTAGTTAAGGAGCAAGTCACGTGACTTGAATGTGCCCTGTCTGTCATCCTCATCCTCCGTGATCAGACTCTAGTCTAGACCATAGATATATATGCTCTAGAACAGCAGGCAGTGGGCTACAGTTTAGACTGGTGGAGCCACAGGGGGGTAGCGGAGCAGCAGCAGATGGATGGAGTGTTTTGGTGACCCGCCTCATAGGAGGAAAATGTATATCATATATCAAAATACATGTAAACATGTGCTTTAATTTGTATTGAAAATGATCAAAAAGTGTCTCGTGTTTAGCTGAATTAGCTCTTTCTGAAAACACTGGAAACATAGAGCAAATACAGCTGTTTGATGACGGACTGACTGTTAATGTAATTTCTTCTGACGGAAATAAAACTGCTTAACAGTCAGGATATGGCCCCCGGGCCTTTGTGTGTGTGTGTGTGTGTGTGTGTGTGTGTGTGTGTGTGTGTGTGTGCGCGCGCGTTGTCCACCTAGACTTAGAGACTTAGACTCAGACAAACTTTATTGATCCCCTTTGGGATGACTCCCTCAGGGAAGTTAAAACTTAAAACCTGTCCTCTGTAGGGGTGTGGCTTCGCTGAGCTCTACCAATGGCAGAGGTCCAGGAAGGCCAAGAAGGAGTTCTGCCTCCACGACGGGCCGCCCTACGCCAACGGAGACCCTCACGTGGGACACGCCCTCAACAAGGTGCGCTGCCGCCGCCCTATCGTCTCACACAGAGCGCAGGCAGAGGGCGCCAACAAGCCTGGTGTTTAAAGTAGACCTGCATCCAGTTCATTCTAGTTTCATTCCAGTTCATTCTAGTTTCAAAGTGAAATCTGCTTTATTGATTGACGGCCGACCTGAACAGCAATGAAGCCGATACGTGACCTCGACTTTTCACAGTAACCTACAGCAGCAGCACATATAAAAACTAAATAGAGCAACACTGTACATGAAAATCAACTGCACCCACCAAGTTTCACATCATTGACTTCCTGCCTGAACCATTCTACCTGCTGATGCACCTGAGACCAGATAGATAGATACTAGATAGATAGATACTAGATGGATACTAGATGGATGGATCGCTCCTACCTGTCAGAATGAGTCTACCTGCAGTCATTGACTTGGTCGCCACATGTGAAGCGCCTTCAGTTGTTGGTTTCATGCTTCTGAAACACGCTGCCCCCTGGTGGTGAGAACCTGCACACTGACTTTAATGGCCGCGGTTTGCTGCGGAGCCGCCATTGCGCTGCAGACTCTCTCAGTGTGACTTGAGTTTAAGACCCTCCCTCCCTCCTGGGCCAGATCCTGAAGGACATCCGGAACCGGTTTGAGGTTCTACGGGGCCGCCAGGTCCACTACGTCCCGGGCTGGGACTGCCACGGCCTGCCCATCGAGCTCAAGGCGCTGGGCCAGGAGGGGGCGCGGGGCCTCAGCCCGCTGCAGCTCCGCCACAAAGGTGAGGAGTCGTGAGTGTGTGTCAGTGTGTTTGGAGAGTGGGGGGTCAGGAAGTAGTGCTGGCAGGGGGGCTTGGGAGCCTGGCCTCACTTCCTCTCTCTCCGCCCTGCTCAGCCCGGGTCTTCGCCCAGGAGGCCGTGGCCCGGCAGAAGGCTGCGTTCCAGCGCTGGGGGGTGATGGCCGACTGGGACTGCTGCTACCTCACCCTGGACGGCCCCTACCAGGCCGCACAGCTCAAGCTCTTCCAGGAGATGCACAGCAAGGTGGGACACTTCCTCTTTACTGTGGGGGTGGGCCCTCTGGTCTGACTCCGCCCCCATCTGGACTGACTCCGCCCCCTCTGCTGCTCTGCAGGGTTTCATCTACCAGGACTTCAAGCCCGTCTTCTGGTCTCCATCCTCCAGGTTGGTCCGGACTCCGGCACTGTGTGTGTGTGTGTGTGTGTGTGTGTGTGTGTGTGTGTGGGGAGCGCGCGCATGCATCTTCATGTGTGTGTTTGTGTGTGTGTGTGAGAGCAGAACAGCGCTGGCTGAAGCAGAGTTGGAGTACGACCCTGAGCACCTGAGCAGATCCGTCTACGCCACCTTCGCCCTGTCGACGCCGCCACCACCACTGGCTGGTCAGACACACACACACACACACACACACACACACACACACACACACACAGCTTAGTTGTGTTGTTGTGTGTAGTGCTACAACTGGAGCGTGTATGTGTGTGTGAGCAGGTGTGGACGGTGTCTCTGTGGTGGTGTGGACCACCCAGCCCTGGACAATCCCAGCCAATCAGGCTGTCTGCTTCATGCCCAAAGCCCAGTGAGTCTGACACCCATCACACACACACACACACACACACACACACACGCACAGCTTTATACACACATTTCAGTGTCAGAATACTTTATTATTTCCCAGAGGAAATGAACGTGTGTGTGCGTGTGCGTGTGCGTGTGTGTGTGTGTGCGTGTGTGTGTGTGTGTGTGTGTGTGTGTGTGTGTGTGTGTGTGTGTGTGTGTGTGTGTGTGTGTGTGTGTGTGTGCAGGTACTCTGTGGTGAGGAGGACAGACAACTCTCAGCTGCTGCTGGTGGCCTCAGAACGTGTGGCCAGCATGGTGGCGCTGCTGAGCACCGAGCTGGAACACGTGTGCACCATCACAGGTAACACACACACACACACACACACACACACACACACACACACACACACACACACACACACACACACAGTGCTGATGGCATCTCTGCAGGCTCCCAGCTGGAAGGCGGAGTCTGCAGGCATCCAACCATCCCTGACAAGGAAGTGAAGCTGCTGCCGGCCAATCATGTGACCATGGCCAAGGGGACGGGATTGGTCCACACGGCGCCGGCCCACGGCATGGACGACTACAGCGTAGCGTCGCACTTTGACCTCCCTGTGGTGGGTGGAGCCTGAAATAACATCGGCAGCAACAGCAGGAGGAGGAGGATGTGGTGGGGTTGTGACCTCTGACTGTGTGTGTGTGTGTGTGTGTGTGTGTGTGTGTGTGTGTGTGTGTGTGTGTGTGTGTGTGTGTGTGTCCTCCCCAGGAGTGCCTGGTGGACGAGGACGGCAGGTTCACGGAGGAGGCGGGGCCAGAGCTGCAGCATCTGGTGGTGATGACAGAGGGGACGGACAAAGGTGGGGGGGTCCGAGACCCACACACACACACGAAGATACATGAAGATACGCACACACATACCGACACACACACACACACACTCTCTAAGTGTGTGCTTGTGTGTGGTGCAGTAATCTCCATGCTGCAGGCAGGGGGCGCTCTGCTGAAGGAGGAGCCCTGCGTCCACAGCTACCCCTGTGACTGGAGGACCAAGCAGCCTGTGGTCATCCGGCCCAGCAGGCAGTGGTTCGTCCACACGGGGGCGCTAAGGGACAAGGCCAAGGTGAGCGAAGAGGACTGGCGCCACCTCCTGCTCTGCATCAGCACCTGCTCACGTGTGTGTGTGTGTGTGTGTGTGTGTGGTGCAGGAGGCCTTGCAGAAGGTGACCTTCCTGCCTGAGTCGGCCCGCAGCAGCCTGCTGGACCTGCTGGACCGCAGGACCTACTGGTGCATCTCCAGGCAGAGGAGCTGGGGTGTCCCCGTGCCCGTCTTCTACCACCGCACCACTGGGGCGGCGCTCATCACCAAGTCAGTGCCCACCGTCACCGCCCACCGCCCTAGCACACACACACACACACACACTCACACACACTGACTGAAGGTGTCCCTGCAGACACTCGGTGTCCCACATCTCCAAGCTCTTCAAGGAGACAGGAAGTGACTGCTGGTGGGAACTTCCTGTGGAGGAGCTGCTGCCACAGGAAGTCCTGACGAAGGTGAGAGGAGTGAGTGTGTGTGGGTGTGTGTATGTGTGTGTTGGTCTCCTGCTCTCACTGGCTCCCTCCACTGGTTCCTCAGAGCAAGGCACCTGGTTCCCCCAGCGACTATGTGAGAGGAGACGACGTCCTGGACATCTGGTTTGACAGCGGAGCCTCGTGGGCCGCCGTGCTGGAAGGTGTGTGTGTGTGTGTGTGTGTGTGTGTGTGTGTGTGTGTGTGTGTGTGTGTGTGTGTGTGTGTGTGTGTGTGTGTGTGTGTGTGTGTGTGTGTGTGTGTGTGTGCCAACTGGACATCACACACTCTCTCCAGCTACATCGCCCTCTACTATTCACTGTAATAGTCACTATGTTAGGGGCTACACCAAGTGTGGGCAAACTACGGCCCGGGGCCCATATGCGGCCTGTTAAGCTTTTTCATCCAGCCCACAGAATTTTATATGTTGATACTACGACCTTTTAATAGGTTTCATTTGTATTTGTTTGACCACATGGCTACAATCTCAAGCAGGCGTGGGCAAACTATGGCCCGGGGGGCCCGTGAAAGCTTTTTAACTCCGACCGAACTTGAAGAAATTAAATGAAATTAATAGTCGGTGATAAAACAGCTGTATTTCCTCCGTGTTTCCAGTGTTTTCAGAGTCATTTCAATAAGAGTCACTACATAGTGGCTACATGAGAACCGTCAGTAGAGGGCGCCAGTAGGTGATTTCAGCCTCAGTTCGACAGGCCTTAGAGGCCGTGTGAGTGCACCAGCGCTCCCTGCAGACCGAGTCATGGTGGTGGTGGAGGAGGCTGTTTGAATGGGATGGCTCAGCCTTCCACTGTGTGTTGTCCCCAGAGGAGACAGAGTGGGGCGCCGACGAGCCGGAGTCCCGCCTTGGCTGGCTTCCTGCGCCGCTTCGCCGCCCTCTGCTGTCAGGTTGTTTTACTGCAGCTGCTGCTGCTGAAGCAGCCACTGTGTTTTCCACACACTCTCCTGCACTGTCAGCAGTCTGTCTGTCTGGCCCCACTTCCTGTTTCCTGTCTGCTCTGGCAGGTTCCACTTCCTGTTTCCTGTCTGCTCTGGCAGGTTCCACTTCCTGTTTGGTCGTTTCCACTTCCTGTCTGCTTCTTGATTTAGCTGTCTTGGGAGGTCCTGAAGCAGCGTGAGGGGTTCAAGGAGAAGCCTTAGCTCCTCCTCCTCCTCCTCCTCCACCTTCTCCTCTTTGCATGTTACATAACAGAGCGCCTCCATGTGGTCAACGGCAGCACAGTCGGCTGCATTTTCTCTTCCAGGATTTGGGCTGTAACTGCCTGTAACCTGCCTGAAAACACCTGGCTAACACCTGGGCGGAGCTTCCTGACATCAGCGCACTAATACTTCCTGAGTCTGTTCTTCCTCCCAGCATTGGCTGACCTCTGACCTCTGACCCCCCTGCAGACTCTGACTCCACAGCTGATGTGTATGTGGAGGGGAAGGACCAGCTGGGCGGTTGGTTCCAGTCCTCGCTGCTCACCAGCGTAGCCGTCAGGAACAAGGCCCCCTACAGGTCAGTGGAGGAACTGCGGCCCAACCATCCACACTGCATGGAGTTCAGTCAGGCTGCTTCTATTGAGAGTGTGTGTGTGATGTGTGCAGGTCCCTGGTGGTCCATGGCTTCGCTGTTAGTGAGTCGGGCCTCAAGATGTCCAAGTCTGTGGGGAATGTGGTCGACCCTGATGATGTCATCAACGGCGGGAAGGTCAGAGCGGCAGCTTCCTGGTCACGTGACCTTGGTCCCGAGGCCAATGGGCTGTGTTGTGTGTCTACAGGCAGGGGGCGCCGAAGCCTTCGGTGCTGACGTGCTGCGCTGGTGGGTGGCAGAGTCCAACGTCTTCTCTGAGGTCCAGATCGGACCGGCGGCGCTGAGCTCAGCAAGGGACAACGTCAACAGGGTGAGAGTCACATGACCCTGGGAGGATGGGGGAGGGGCAGTCCCTCAATGTGTGTGGGACTTAAAAATCTCCAATCGAAAGATTTATTAATACATTTGAATTTATAAGGCGCCTTTCAAGGCGCTCCAGGTCGCCGTACAACAGTTAGAAAACAAGGATATAAAGTCACAAGATAAAAACAATACAATACAAACCAAACAATACCCCAGCAGTTAAGTGTATGGCGAGGGGCAGAGGGTTGAAGGCTGCAACCCCCATGGAGGACAGACGGAAAGAGGGGGCGGACAGGTTTGGAGGGGCAAGGTTATGGATGCTTTAAATGTATGGAGGAGGATCTTGTAATCAAGGCGGAGTTTAAATGGGAGGCAGTGGAGTAGGTGAAGAACAGGGGTTCTGGTGTTAATACGGGCAGCAGCGTACTGATCCAGTTAGAGATTGTGGAGGAGTTTGTGAGGGAGACCAAAGAGAAGGGAGTTACAATAGTCCAGATGTGAACTGCCTTTCAGGTCAAAGGTCAAATGTCATCCTGTCAGCCTTTTTATTGGCCTTTACTTTTGTATTATGGTCTAATGGGGGAAAAATGCTTTTTGAGCCAGATGGGATTTTGGCTGCAGTACCACGAGTGGCCACTGGAGAAGAATCACTGCACTGCTGTATTGCCAGTCTGATATCCAGTTCTTATTGTGTGTGTGTGTGTGTGTGTGTGTGTGTGTGTGTGTGTGTGTGTGTGTGTGTGTGTGTGTGTGTGTGTGTGTGTGTGTGTGTGTGTGTGTGTGTGTGTGTGTGTGTGCTCCAGCTGAGGAACACAGTGAGGTTCTTGCTGGGGAACCTGCAGGACTTTGATCCTGCTGTCCAGGCGGTGGAGGCGTCTCAGCTGCGCTACATCGACCAGTACCTGCTGCACCTGCTCAGGGACTTCAGCATCAAGGTCAGAGGTCACCGAGGCCCCACCCCTCAGCACCGCTGAGGACCACCACCATCACCACTCACCGCTCTCTCTCTCTCTCTGTCTGTCTCTCTCTTTCTCTCTCTCTGTCTGTCTCTCTCTGTCTCTCTCACTCCGTTTCTCTCTCTCTCTCTGTCTCTCTGTCTCTGTCTTTCTCTCTGTCTCTGTCTCTCTCTCTCTGTCTCTGTCTTTCTCTCTCTCTCTCTCTCTCTCTCTCTCTCTCTCTCTCTCTCTCTCTCTCTCCAGGTGACTGATGCCTACAGCCAGTTTGATGCGGGTCGGGTGGTCCGCCTCCTCCAGTCCTTCATCACCAGGGATTTGTCCAGTTTCTACTTCAGCATCGTCAAGGATCGGTAGGCCACGCCCCCCGTCCTCCCGTTCCCACTCAGCCACTCATCCTCACCCTCTCACCCCTCTCCCCTTGCAGGCTGTACTGTGACCCTGAGGACTCGCTGGCCCGCCGCTCCTGTCAGACGGTTCTGGAGGAGATCCTGGACGGCGTGACCCGGGCCGCCGCCCCCATCCTGCCCCACCTGGCCGAGGAGGTGTACCTGCATGCCCCGGGACACCCAGGTGGGCAGGTCACCCAACTGGCTGATTTAAAGAAAAGAAAGATTTATTGTGAACTGTGTTTCAGGTCAAAGGTCAGTCGCTTGTTCTTCATTTGATCAGGCGTTATTGCGCTCCAGTCATGGATGTATTATAAGAACTGGATAGCAGACTGGCAATGTGGGCGGGGGTGCCAAATTCTTTTTATAGTGGTCACTGGAGGTACTGCAGCAAAAAAATTCCATTGGGCCCAAAACGCATTTTTCGCCATTAGACCGCATTACAAACGTAGATGCCTATAAGACGGCTAACAGGATGACCTTTGACCCTGAAATGCGATTCATAGCAAATGTCTTTATTGTAATTTTTCACTCATGGTCTTAAAAGGCCATAAAATCACCATGGAATCACCACCCTAGAGTGAGTTACATGGTGAAGCTCCTCCAATATAGATGTAGAAATATATCAGTAGATAATTGATGTATACGAATACAGAAGGACACTCATAAGTCTATGACAGATATAAGTATAAACATGTAGACCAGGGGTGGGCAAACTACGGCCCGGCGGCCATATGCGGCCTGTTAAGCTTTTTAATTCGGCCTGCTGAAACTTGGAGAAATTATATGAACAGTCAGTCAGTCAGTCATCAAACAGCTGTGTTTCCTCCATATTTTCACTGTTTTCAGAGTCATTTCAATAAAGCGCTAAACACCCTGAACTGTCTCAGAAAACATGGATGAACTACAGCCACTGACTGATTATTAAAAGCCTATAATTTCTTCAAATTTCACCGGATTGAAAATCTTAACGGGGCTGCATATGGTCACCCGGGCCGTGGTTTGCCCACACCTGTCCTAGAGTCCGGGTCTTGGTGGTGAATATGAAGCACAGAGACCATCAGGGTAGTGCATATGCCTGGTGCTGACCTCTGACCTCTCCTCTTCCTTGTGACCCCCGCAGAGGGCGAAACGCTGTTCCGGAGCGGCTGGATCAAGAGCAGCTCGGTGTGGCGGCGGCCGGGCCTGGAGGAGGCGGTGGAGGGGGCTTCTGCCATCCGCGACTCCTTTCTGTCGTCCGTGCCGGGTCGGAATGCCGGCCAGTACGAACTGATCCTGGCCATCCAGCCGGGCCTGCTCTTCGAGCTGATGGAGGTAAAGGTCCAGCCCAAGGTTCAGGCCCAGGTTGAGCCAGAGGTCGAGGCCACCCTCACCTGAGGCTGACCCTAACCCTGCTGAGAGAATGGCCTGACCCCTCACTGCTCGCAGCCTTGGCCACCAGTCTTGTCGTAGTACTCAGGAGTGGTCCTCTTGGTCTGGACAACTTTTTAAGGGTCTGGAGACCACTTTTCAAAGGTCTCAACAACGGTCTAGAGATGGCTTTTGAAGGGGTCTCCAGACCAGGGTCTGGAGAGAAGTCTAGAGCACTCTTTTAAGGGTCTTGGTCTCGGTCTGGGACTGAACCGACTCACTCTGGGTTTCTGATGAAGAGACCGGGTCGACACTCGGCCAACAACACTGCAGTGACACAATAAAATAATAAGAGATAATATCTGTTGCCCCCCCACTCCAGTCCCTGCAGGAGGAGCAGTCGTCCTGCAGCTCTCAGCTGGTGGAGCTGATGATGTCAGCGAGGGTGGATCTGGTGGGTGAGCTGCCCAGGGACCTGCCGCCTGGCGCCCTGCTGAGCCACGGCTCCTTCCTCATCAACCTGGAGGGTGAGTGGGGGGGTCACGGGGTCACTGGATTCACTTTCTCTGTTTCTCTCCACTCCCTCACCAGCGTCTCACTCACTGCTAACTTTCTTTCTGCTGCTAAGTGCGACTTAGAGTCCAGTAAAATACGGCAGACTAGTGAAGAGTCCAGCAGGGGGCGCTGAGTCTGGGGGTCGGCCATCATCGGTTACTGACGGTGTCTTGTGTCTCCTCCCTCTCCCGCCTGTGTGGGGGGGGTCAGGTGGGGTGATCCGTGAGGACTCAGCCTACAGCGTGGCTGCCGTGCCCACCGCCGCCGCCCGCTGCCCTCGCTGCCGCCGCCACACGGCGCCCTCTGCTGGCTGCCTGTGTCGCCGCTGCCAGGACGTCCTGGCGTCCTGACCACCACCACCACCTGCTGCTCCGGCGGAGTCTCTCCTGTAAATATGTCGACAGGAGGGGGCGACGGAGGGTCGTCACCATGTGACCTTTGCCCCACGTCGACGGCGCCACCTCCTGTTTGTAAAATAAACTTGTTTGATTTTTATTCCGCCCTTTTTGTCTGGGACGAGTTTCCGGTGGGAGCGTTTACAGAGCGACACCTAGTGGGTGCTGTGTGAGCTGCTCAGCAGCATTTTAATTGGCTGACAGCGAGGGAGGTGTCAGCGTCGGTAGAAATGAGCTGCAAAGTTGCGCTGCCAGGTGGTCGCTGACTTCCTGTCAGGTGAAATGTTGCATCAGGAGGCTCACTTTGAAAACATCTGGAATACTTTTCCTTCAGTTTGTATTTAATGCTGTCGTGGAATACATTTTATTTTTTTGTTATTGAGATGTCATTATGAAGTAGGAAAACTACCAGTTAAGCTGTCCATCTTTCATAAAGAAGCTTTACTTTCCCTGGAAACTGATTTATAAGCACAACTTCTCACCAGCTGATCTCTCCATCTAATCCAACATATTTAACTTAACACTTGTTAATGACAAAGGACAACTGACTCTCAATTCCGTCATGAATTTATGAATACATTTCCAGTTTCCACTTCCAGCCAAAGAACATCGAGTAGTGTTTGGCGCTGTACCGCCACCAGGGGGAGCACTGCGGCTTCTCAGAAGCTCAGGAACTTGTGATTTATTTTTTCGAACTGCTGGAACATTAAACAGTCAGATTTTTGTTGGAGAAATTGATATAACAAAGAAAGAAAATGCTCCTGTAAATGTGTTAGAAACTGTTTGCAAACCACATATTTACCCTGAGGACAATCATTGTGGAATTAACAGGATTGCAGTGATTGGTTGGTGAGGAGTTTTGTTTAAAAAAAAGGTTTAAAAAGTTTCATTTAAGATTCTGCAAAAGAGTTGCAAAAACTGACAAGATGTAATATTGACATTCATCTGCTGTGTACATTTTGTGGTACGGACGAGGAAACAATGTATTGTTTATTTGATCATATGCATTTTCAGCAGTATTCTGCAATGACGTGCAGCATTACATCAGGGCAGTAGGAGACAGTTTGAGAGAAACACTGGAAGATGATATTTCATTTTCTTTGTACAATCAATTCTGATGCTTGGGGATCGAAGTTTCACATGCCTGAACAAAAATGGTGAGATTCTGATCTAAAATGATGTCTTTGTTTTGGAACTGCATCGCTATGCTGCTACTATTAAAGATTTAAATTAATGTCGACTGCATTTCATGAGGTGGCTGTTCACCTGTGCAGGTGAACCCTGGGCTGCATCTCAATTCATGGTCTGCATCCTTCATCCAAAAGCACGCATGTATTGAAAACTCAATTGTCCGGGTGGGGTGGGGGCGGGGGCGTTGTTTGTCTCTATGTGGCCCTGCGATGAAGTGGCCACTAGTCCAGGGTGTCACCCTGCCACCCTATGGGAGAGGCTCCAGCAGAGGGCCTTGAAAATAGATGGATGGCTGATTTGCACCACCTGTTCTACATGATAAGGCATCATTGTCTACTGACAACCAATCACAGTCATCCGTTCATCGAAGCGGTCCTGATGTGAGCACTGCAGTATTTATTAGGAAGCCCTGGTTCCCTGCTAATTACTGGATCATGCTGTAGAACCAGCGTGAGTGGAGTTGATGGTGTGAGTCGTCTCAGCCGTCGGCCAGCTTGTCCAGGGCGCTGAGCGGCGCCAGGACGCGGTTCCTGTTGGTCTCCACCACGTGTCCGTTCTGGATCATCTCATCAAGAATGATGTGGACTCGGTCCAGGTTGAACATGATCTGACAATGGCAGCACAGGTCAAAGGAAATAGTATAGAATAATAGAAAGGAAAGAAGAAGAAGAGCTGCTGACCCGGAGATCATCTGGGCTGATTTTCTTTCTAATGCAAAGACTTTAATGGTTGGAGGGGGACGGCAGCATATCGGTCATGTGTTTATTGTGCAACAAAAAAGGAAGAGTGGGAAAACAAGGTGACTTATTTTAAACTGGTGCACTGATGGAAACGCCAGAGATCGGATTAGATTGTGTTAGTTGGAGCCAAAGTGGACAGATTCAGGGTTGCGGTCCTGAGTCTCGGTGCCGTCGCTTCCTCCTCACCATTGAGATCAGGACCAGGACTTGATTTAACGACAGATCGTGTGCCATCAAGACCTCTGACCCTCCCAAACACAGACAAACATGTTCTGTTTGGACAGCAGCGCACCGCTGAACATTTAGGTCTCTTGAAATATATAATAATGTATAATCAATGTGTAACGGCACAATATTATTTATATACATCTACATTCACCATAAACGTATTCATGTCCTTCTGTAGTTCTACATTTGAATTATTTATTTATATATATCTACGTCTATATTATGGCTACTTCTATTTCTCACTCTCTTCTCTCTACATTTTTTGTATTTCCTTTTCACCCCAACGGGTCAGAGGTCAGATGACCTTTGACCTTCTTGAGTCTGGATCTCCTCCAGTGCTGTGTCTCAATTCAGGGTCTGCACCCTTGAGACCGAGTGTCCTCAGTCTGAAGGAAGTGTTCTTCGAGTACCCAGCCTAGAAGGACGGCCCAAACCCCGCCTCCCTGGTAACCACCCGGGACGGTCTAGCCTTCGGCGTATTTCATGGTTGCGTCACCGCCGTTCCCTCCTGCTGGCCAACCCCAGAAATTACGTTTTTATAGTATCAAGCTAACCATTGGTTCGCCATCTAGCGATGCCGTTGGATGATCAAATAAGTAAAATCCTACGTTAAAAACTGGATACTTTATGTGAAACTTCAATATTTAGATTTATATGTCGTGTCTTAACCAGTAGATGGCGCTAATTTCACCTGACTTCCCAGGATCCTACGATGCTTTGCAGCAGCACGCAAAGCATCATGGGATACCCAAGTACGCGAAGGATAGTAGCGGTGCATCCTTGGAACCGGCTAAAACGAGGGCGCATTCCGAGTACGCATTTTGAGCGTCCTAAGCACCCTTGGGAATTGGGACAAGCCTTCGCGCAGTGCTATGACGCAACTTCCTTTCAAAATGCGCACTTCAAGGATGCAGACCCTGAATTGAGACACAGCATGGATCTACTCCAGGTTTCTTCCCACCACAGGGGAGTTTTTCCTGGCCACTGTCGCGCCCTGCTGCTCTGGAGGATTTCACTTGGTTTTCATCCGATTGTACGAAGAAGCGCTGAGACGCTATCGGTTGTGATTTAGCACCATACAAATAAAAATTGATTGACTGATTGATTGAGTGGTAGAGCCCATGTTGCTGACCAGATGAACAATGAGCTGAAGGAAAAATCAAAGGATACATCCAGTTCACTCTGTTGGAACACACAGAGATGTTGCAGTCAGACTAAAGCACAGTGATCATCATGTGACTCAGACAGACGCCAGACTCACCACGCGACTGAAGTACTTGTCCAAAACCTCCACAAAGTTGTGAACCAGTTCGTACACCGACAGCTCGTTCTATGGAGACAAGAACGATGCAAAGTTCAGTGCAACGAGTTTGGATCATGTTTCATGTTGGAGTTGATTTGTTTGATTTTTGAGTTGAGTTTAAATGGGTCCCATGAAGACCAGATGTTTGTGTCACAATGCTTTTCACAATAATTTTAGAATGTTTTATATCAACTCACTTGCATCTGCTAGACTGCAGCGTACATTATGCTCAATACAATTGAAAGCTCCCACTAGGATACGGCATTTACAGTTTCACCCTTTCCACACTCACACTTGACCTTTGACATACAAAGGACAGATGTAAATACTACATAGAACATTAAGGATGGATTTTGAAATATTACTTGTAACCCTGTGTGACCGACCTCATTCTCTGTGACTGCGACCACGATGAACAGAGCGGCGTACTGACGGTAAATCAGCTTGAAGTCTTTGTACTCCACAAAGGAACACTGAAAACAAGACAGTTTGAAGAAACACCACACTGTTCACATATCTGCATGATAGAAAAAACAAGATGTTATTAGTAAGATTCTGTGAAAAGAGCCACAAATTCCCATCACTACTAAAAACAATCGAAAAAAAAAAAAACCCAAACAGTGCAGTAATGATGGGTCCATTACCTGCTCTCTCCTGCGGCTCAAGCAGCACCGCACCACGTCAGCCTCCAGCTGGGCCCTCCTGCTGAGCTCCACTGGCTGGTAGTACCTGGACAGTCTGGTCTGACCCTGCCGGTTCACCATCAGCACAAACTTGATCATCCCTTCCGAGCCTGTGAACATGAAGGAAGCGCTCACAGCCCCTGTCTTCATCAAGTCATTCATCTTCTATACCCGCTTATTCCTATTCAGGGTCACGGGGGTCTGCTGGAGCCTCTCCCAGCTGTCTTAAGGCGAAGGCAGGGGACACCCTGGACAAGTCGCCAGTTCATTGCAGGGCCACATAGACACAGACAACCATTCACACTCACATGCACACCTACCGACAATTTAGAGTGTTCAATTGACCTCACATGCATGTTTTTGGAGTGTGGGAGGAAGCCGGAGAACCCGGAGAGAACCCACGCAGACACGGGGAGAACATGCAAACTCCACACAGAAAGGTCCCAGGCCCGGGCCCCGGAATCGAACCCACGACCTTCTTGCTGTGAGGCGGTGGCGCTAACCGTGTCGCACTTTTGTTTTTGTTTTTTTTTTAGCTGTGACGTCAGACGCTAAAACCAAGGGCTTTGAATGGTTTGAGTTGATCCCAAAAGAACAGGTGGTGATTCCAATGAGCAATTTCAAAGGGGTAATAATTATAGTAATACTGACAGACAATCTCTACCAGGAGTAATACTCTGATCCTACTCGCAACCGCACTTTTCTTTTCCATTAATGACAAAAAAAAAAAAAAAAAAAAAAGGTGAGTCGCCACATCGAAAATGCGGGTGTTGATTTTTTACGACGGTCCCTAAACCCGCGCGGTGCTCGCTGTGATATTCAGCGAAGATGCCTTTTTTTTTTTTTTTTTTTTTTTTTTAATAATAGTTCACGCGTTAACAGCCCTGGTGTTCTTTTCTTCACTCAACAATAGCAGCGCGGATGTGCTCGGTGTTGTTTTAATGTCACTATCACAGTTTGAAGCACAAAAAAAAATCGAATATGGAATTCATTTCATTTCGTACCCGAAGAGATTTTGTTCTCTCGTCCATTGAGTTGAAGCGGGAACTCGAACGAAATAAGTTCGTCGTGTTCGATTGCAAGGCAAGAGATAATGCTAAATAAATCTCATGTGTGTCTAAATGATTTGTACTTACTCGGTAGATGTCAGCTCGTCCCTCAGTTGTAAATGACACAACTAGCACAACATCATCATCAACAACCACCACCCAGGAGCAGTTAGTGACAGTGAAACTGGTCTACACAGTATTACCGTGAGCACACAGCTGCGGGTTCACGCTGTGCACCAGAAGGTGCATTACGGTAAAGTTATATTTTAAAAAGGCAAACGTGTCCCCCCCATGCAGCCGATATAAAACTTGCCAGGGTTCTTGTTGCACCCACTAGCCTAGCCTGGCTTGGTCGGCCGGTGGATGGATGACTGCGCATGCTCAGTACCATCCATATCCGGTGTTTTTATGCAGCAAGTTTTCGGTACGTTTTTTTTGTGATATGTTTGTTGTTGTTTTTTATTTGGTTTTTTAAGAGAAAGAAAAAGACCAAGAAACACTCAAAGAAATAAACATCAACTTTTTTTTGTTTTTTAACAGAATGAGTCTCTTTCGTTTACCTTATTGTATGTTAAAAAATGTATATTCAACATTTATTAAGATTAAGAAGCTTTTATAATAATAATAATAATAATAATAATAATAATAATAATAATGCCGTGGCACAGTCCGCCACGGCACCGGTGGAGGTGCGACAAAAGAAAGCAGGAAGACCATCCTTCTGTATGAAATAATAATAATAATAATAATAATAATAATAATAATAATAATAATAATAATAATAATAATAAAGCTTTTTGAATGCCAATCTTGATCTTGAAATTTTTTAGCTTAATGCTGCTTTTTTTGTTTTGCAAAATGTTGTTTTTATCTTGGGGTGAGTGTTTGTTTTGCTGTTTTAGATTTATTTTGACAACACTGTGTTCCAAGTTGAGAGTATAAATAATACACATTCAATATTGTTGCTATTATGAACATTAGTCGTTAGTTTTAGCATAATGTCATTTGGTCGTAAAATAATATATTTTATGACCAATATTTAGGAGCCAACGGCTCTATTTAGTGAGCCGAGCCAAAAGAACCGGTTCTCTGAAAAGAGACGGAATTCCCGTCACTGGCTCTGTTCCGTGAAGCGTCGCATCCAGCAGGGAGAGAGCGAGAGAGAGAGGGAGAGGGAGAGAGAGAGAGGGAGGGAGGGAGAGAGCGCAGTAATGGCGGCCGGCTAAATCCACACTTGATATCGCTTCCCCCTCGATCAGCCGCCCCGCTCACCGCAGCCCTTCCCGGGCGAGCCTTTCTCTTCAAGCCGCGGCAGGAATCACTGTGATAAACGGACGAGGGGGTGGAGGACTAGACGAGACCGGGACTCAGCCAGGGGGGTTTGGGATTCTTCACCGGACCGTCGCTGCCTGCCGGGGACTTTCCTTTTTACTTTTGGGGAAAAAAATAGAAGGAAAAAAAACAAAACCCCACCATGGATGAGCACCCCGGCGGAGGAGGAGGGGTCGGAGCAGCGGGCACACAACGACAGCATCCACCGCAGCAGCAGCCGATCGGAGGTGGTGGTGGAATCATGGTGCCTCACCAACCCGACGAACTTCCCCGGCCGCAGCAGCAGTACACTATCCCCGGCATCCTGCACTACATCCAGCACGAGTGGGCCCGCTTCGAGATGGAGCGGGCGCACTGGGAAGTGGAGAGGGCCGAGCTCCAGGTTAGCCACCACCGTTAGCCATTAGCCCTTAGCATCTAGCATCGGTCGATTCAAGCCAAAGCCCCGCAACTAGCGGCACAAACCCCCCACACAGCCACGCCGTTGTGTGTGTGGCGTTGAAGAAAGCGATACACATTTATAAAATACATATTTTGTCATGTCTATATTCATAAGTGACTTAATTAATCGTGTTGTTAAGTAATGTTTGTATACTAGCCGGCTAAGTGTGTGAGCTAACGGGACTTGAGGGCGAGAATAGCGGAATGTGTTAGCATTAGCCGTTAGCTCCAGGGTTGTGTCAAAGCAGAGCCTCCAGCTTCCAGCTTGGTTGTTGCAGCAGCGTCCCCCTGCCTTCATTCACTAATTAAGACGCGCTGTTGTGTTGTTAATGAACTTGTTTGCCAGTGTTTGGTTGGAAGCGAATCCAGTTGACTGTCAGCTAATCTCCATTCAGCCATTTTGGTTGGTCACTCGGGTCAGACAGCTGGCTAAAGGAGCTAACGTTGCTGTCTCACTAACAACCCCTGGACCGGAGTGACCACACGTTAGTGTTTCCTCAGAACCGCTCCGTGATGTTCTGATGATGAATAGTTGCTGTGTAGAGTTGAACGTTCCCCTTGTTGTGTGTGTGCCCGGCAACTATTCAGATGACATCAACACGAATTTCATCAGTACTATTAAGGGGTATAAACAGTAGCACCGACCTTTACTTTCTTTCTCACACAATGCACTCATTCTCATTCTCAGTTGTCTCTTAGCTGACAGCAGTGCAGTGACCGCAACGTAATTGTGGCAATCGGCATCAAGCTTTTGAATCTCCACCGCAAATCTTTGTCTTCTTGAGTGTGACTAGTTTTGATTTGCAGTACCAGAGTTCTGTTTAGCTGTCAACCTTCTACCAAACATTTGTTCTTTTCACACCCATCTTGATTACTGCATCTAAGAAACAAAAGTGTGTGTGTGTGTGTGTGTGCGTGTATGCGTGTGTGTGTTTTAACATGATCCTCCTTGACAGGATTGTGTTGCTGTAGTATTCTAAACACTTTACACAACTTCAGTTTTACCTGACTGAGCTGTCTGAATGGAAAATAGACAGAAATATCAACTTCTTCCCCTGTTGCCTTTAAAAGTTTCCTGATTCATCAAGAAGTCTGTTTCTTGTTATCATTTTTGCAGCAACTGTTTTCCTGTAACCTTTAACAAACAAGCAGCCCCCTCAGAACAGAGTAGAATCCAAACATGATGTTGTTGCTCGTTTTTTCTCGGATGTTTTCACATTCTTTTTGTGGTCTGATGTTACATGTGACCAATAGATTATTGAGATATGTGGCAGCTCGTGGACTATAAATGAATTGTCATTCAGTTGTGGGGACTTTTCCTAATTTTTTTTGTGACAAGCTTGTTTACATACTTGTCTTAAACCTTTATCTTCTGAATCATGCCAGTCCATTGTTCATAGGAGTTGTGTAGAAATGCAAACATTTTTCACTGGAACATGTGGCTGGCTTTTGTCCCCTGGAATTAACGGAGGCTTTTAAACTGGCACAGGCTGCTTATTTGTCATGTTTAAAACGTGGGACAACAACGGCAACAAAACAAATTGTCATGCTCTCCTCATGATTGTGTTCACTCAGCCTGCGTTGTGTGTCCTCAGTGCTGAAGTATTGCAAATTTCCCCACGGTGGGATCAATAAAGGTCTTCATCTTCTTCGTCTTCTTCTTCATCTTCTTCGTCTTCTTCATCTTCATCTTCTTCTTCTTCGTCTTCTTCTTCTTCTTCTTGTTCTTCTTTGTCTTCTTCTTCGTCTTCTTCTTCTCCTCATTGGCGTTGCTGTCCTGCACTCCCTGCTGTCTGTGTAATGGCTCTTGTGCACACCATGTTTGCTCTGACTTGTTGCGTTATGACACTGGATGCTTTCAGCATGACTCTGTCAGACTTTCTGATAAAGAGTCGCACGCGCGCGCGCACGCACGCACACACACACACACACACACACACACACACACACACACACACACACACACACACACACACACACACACACACACACACACACACACACAGCAGCCCAGTTGTCAACTGTCCTCCCCGTTTACTTTCAAAATACCAACTTAACTAAGCATAGTTTTTTTTCTCCCTCTGAACCACAGAAGAAGACGATGACTGAGACTGAGACTGGACAATGAGACCGCCATTGTCTAAAATGCACACTAACGCACACATTCCTTTGAAATCCTCTGCTGGTGTGATTTGCTTTAATGTTCACGCCTCTCCTCTGAATCAACTTCAATACTGAACTCAATCACTGAATCAATCTGGGCAGTCTGCAGACCAAAACGCAGAAAAAAAAACAAGGTGTGAAATCATGCTGCAAGTGTCAGCAGGCTGCTATGTGTTTGCCTTTGACCAGGGTTGCACTGCCGTCTCTGAAGGCTCCTGCCATGGCAGACAAATGTGTTGGAATGCCAGGTCGGGTGGGAATTCCAGTGGAAGTTGTGCAGTTAGAATGCAGAATGGTGGCAGTGCATGTGTGCTCTGTGGTGCATCAACAACCCCTGCCGCCGCTCCACTGCTGGAGACACAAAGGCTGAAAAACAGGGTCCATCGTAATTCAGGAAGAATTCATGTATGGCCTCAATCAGCCATGGCCAAACTACGGCCGGGTGGCCACAGATGAATTTGAAAAAAATGATCTTGATAGTTGGACAGCCATCAAATGGCAGTGTTCCCTTCCTGTTTCCAGTGCTTTCAACAGTTGGGCCTCCAGCTGGATCAGATGAACCTTGTTGTCGAGAGGGAAATTTGTCGTGGACAAAAGTACTGCACGCAGCTCCCTACAATAACAAAAATACATTGGATAACAGTGGTGGATAGAATACGGTGATGTTTCAACAGCAGCAGCTGCGATTATTGGATCTTGACGTCCCTACAGTGGTGAGCAGCAGCAGCAGCAGATACTTTTTTTTCTTGATTCATGCTTAGTTTGAAAGAGTTGCACTGCAAAACATTGCCGCAGTATCAGCTGCTGACGGCTGTTGGAGGTTCAGCAAATGCCGACTCTAATCCTCAACTTGGAGTTGAATACCATGAGTTTAGGGCACTTCATTTCAAGTAGTTTAATCAACTGTGAGTGTGTACGCAGGGAGTCAACCACGTGCACCACGACTACGCAAAGTCCACGTTGATGGAGCCCCGATACTACGAGTCACCATGGCAACCATCAACAATAGGAAATGGATTATTATAAACATGATTTAATGAGACCTGCATTTCAGTGAAAACAGTTGGAGTCAGACTGCAACACAACGTCTACATTCACTTTTTCTCTTGGCACAACGCCACCTGGGTTTGGACAGTTGAGATACAGTGGCTATCAGGAGCAGGGTGTCGGTGTCTGGCGCGCCTGGGGCGTGACCCTCTGACGATGGGCTGTCGGCGGGCAATGTGCCACCGTGGGAGGTGAGATGCTGCAGAGTGGAAAGCGAGGGTGAGCTGGTAGCGAAGCGCCGGGTGACAGTGGAGGCGACGGCTCGGAGGGAATCCACTGTCATGGTGCCGCCGCTGCCGACGTGCGGCGCTTTGAAGTGGCCACAATTCCCCTGCGCACGCGTGGAAACGCTTTGACCTGCAAGAGCACCGCGGCAGCGTCAAAGTTTAGGAGGTCAGAGGTCACAGGGTTCTCCCAGACAGTCTATTCTTTGACCAGTGTTTCTCAACGGGTGGGTTGTGACCCACCAAGTTGTGGGAAGTTTTCCTTTTTTATACACGAAAAAGGGATTTCAGGATTTAAGACCGTTTGTCATTCTGTGCACACAATGAAATCTCACTTTGAGGTAATTCTGCACTGAGAAGACTCAATAAAACCAATACAACACAAACACAGGGCAATAAATTAAAAACACTCAGAAGAGTGAAGTAAAGAACACGCAGTGTTGTTTTTAATAAATGTATCTATTTAGAGATTTTTTTTTTTAAATTTAATGTAATTGTATATTTTGAAGGACACAATTCAATTGAATAATTTCAATAATGTGTTGACTGGACATTATAGAAAGTGGAATGTTTTTATTTTTATTTTTGTGGAATAAATTTGGGTGGCGAGTTCATGATAAGCCAAGAAAATCATGTGGGTCCTGAGACCCCAACAGCAGTTGAGGAGCACTGCGTGGTTGAGAAGTGGAGGAGCACTGCGGGGTGGAGGAGCACTGCGTGGTGGAGGAGCACTGCGTGGTTGAGAAGTGGAGAAGCACTGCGGGGTGGAGGAGCACTGCGGGGTGGAGGAGCACTGCGTGGTGGAGAAGCACTGCGTGGTGGAGGAGCACTGCGTGGTGGAGAAGTGGAGAAGCACTGTGGTGGAGGAGCACTGCGTGGTGGAGAAGTGGAGAAGCACTGTGGTGGAGAAGCACTGCGTGGTGGAGAAGTGGAGGAGCACTGCGTGGTGGAGAAGTGGAGGAGCACTGCGTGGTGGAGAAGCACTGCGTGGTGGAGAAGTGGAGGAGCACTGCGTGGTGGAGAAGTGGAGAAGCACTGCGTGGTGGAGAAGTGGAGAAGCACTGCGTGGTGGAGAAGTGGAGAAGCACTGCGTGGTTGAGAAGTGGAGAAGCACTGCGTGGTGGAGAAGCACTGCGTGGTTGAGAAGTGGAGAAGCACTGCGTGGTTGAGAAGTGGAGAAGCACTGCGTGGTTGAGAAGTGGAGAAGCACTGCGTGGTGGAGAAGCACTGCGTGGTGGAGAAGTGGAGAAGCACTGCGTGGTGGAGAAGTGGAGAAGCACTGCGTGGTGGAGAAGCACTGCGTGGTGGAGAAGCACTGCGTGGTGGAGAAACACTGCGTGGTGGAGAAGTGGAGAAGCACTGCGTGGTGGAGAAGTGGAGAAGCACTGCGTGGTGGAGAAACACTGCGTGGTTGAGAAGTGGAGGAGCACTGCGTGGTGGAGCACTGCGTGGTGGAGCACTGCGTGGTGGAGACCACTGCTCAGTTGTGGCTGCTGTGTTGTTGGTGAAGCAGCTCAGCGGCAGCCCGGGCTACTGGGCCCACTGGGCTTCTGGGCCCTGTGCTCGCTCTGACAGCACCGTCCCAGCTGGACGCTAAAAGTAGCCTGGCTAGAAATACTGGCCACACACACACACACACACACACACACACACAAAGAGGCAGAGAATGAAGCGCCTGTCATGCCCTCAAAAAGGGGAGATGATTCAAGCAGCTGGATGAATTTGTCTTGATAATTTAACACTGCTGTTATTTACATGACCCTGTGTGTGTGTGTGTGTGTGTGTGTGTGTGTGTGTGTGTGTGTGTGTGTGTGTGTGTGTGTGTGTGTGTGTGTGTGTGTGTGTGTGTGTGTGTGTGTGTGGTGGGGGCTCTGACCTCACTGTGGCTCCCTCAGGAGGAGCTCTTGATTCATGTTCACCAGGTGCTTTGGTCAGAGTGCAGTGGAGTCACTGTGAAGCCACTGACAGCACCGAGTGTCACTGATCCTCTTCATTCAACTGCAGGCATTTTTCCACATGAGTTCACAACCTCTCTTCTCTCTAGTGGGCCGTCGCACTGCTCTGCCATGGACGTGGGTTAGGGTTGGACTTGTTCCCTGTACTTTATATAGCTGTATGCCGTCCCCCATATTGTTATCACAGCTGCTGATCTGAGATATCAATCCATTGCTAAAGAAGAGACCAGAGTTGTATTGGCTGTATCTTAGTATATAGCGAATATATACTATATATTAGTATCGTGAATATACTAATATATAGTATAGTGGCTGTATATCAGTTTTACCTGGGGACCTCTGCTAATATGTGAATGACCTCCTCCACGCCTGTGTTTCTTTCTGTGCATTGGCACAGAAGGAGTGAAGTCTGTGCTTTACTGTATTTTACTGGTGTTATGGTGTCAATGCAGTGCGTTACGTTAGCGCTCATGGCAGCTGCAAATTAAATGTCAACGCCACAACGTGACTTCTGAACAGTGTGCAGTTTGTTGTCGGGATGCCCGGCCATCGTGAGCCATTTGAAAGATTGAAAAATGTTTCTTACCGCACGCTGCTATGCAAGTCCTCCCTCTCATTATCTTCCCAAACGCCACTCTTCTGCCGAAATGCAGCTTGCTCCGCCTCCCAATCGGTTTCCAGTACCAGACACCAGACTGTATATGCGCCTAGAACGCTGTCCAAACTGCCACTAATTATTTCCCCCACAGCCTCCATTTTCAACTGGTAGAAAAGGCACACAATGAAAACAAAATAAGAGATAAGATAAGATAAGATAAGATAAACCTTTATTCGTCCCACGACGGGGAAATTTAGGTGTTACAACAGCCAGAAGATAGGGCAAACAAGAATAAAGTGAACAGAGCATATAAAAATAACCTAAAATAGTGCAAAACAGTATAAAGTAAAAAAGTAAATAAACGAGCCTGTACAGAGAAAAACAGTGAAAAATATGCGCAGCTGAGTAATTATTGCACGTTATAAATAGATGGAGGGTTATTGCACTTAGTCCGGTTTGGGGAGGTTATTGGTGTTGATTATAGAGTCTGACCACGGCAGGAAGAAAGGACCTGCGGTATCTCTCCGTGAGGCACCGCGGGTGAAGAAGTCTGTCACTGAACGAGCTTTCCAGTGTTGTTAGGGTCCCCTGCAGGGGGTGGGACGTGTTGTCCATCAGAGAAGATAGTTTAGCTATCATCCTCCTGTCAGCCACCACCTCCACAGGGTCCAGCGGGCAGCCCAGGACAGAGCTGGCCTTCTTCACCAGCTTGTTCAGTCTCTTCCTGTCAGCAGCAGAGATGCTGCTTCCCCAGCAGACTACTCCAAAGAAGATGGCTGATGCCACCACAGAGTCAAAGAAGGACTTAAGAAGAGCCCCCTCCACTCCAAAAGACCTGAGTCTCCTGAGCAGAAAGAGTCTGCTTTGTCCCTTCTTGTAGAGTGCAGTAGAGTTGAGTGACCAGTCCAGTTTATTGTTCGAGTGGATACCCAGGTACTTGTAAGATTCCACAATCTCAATGTCCACTCCCTGGATGTTTACCGGTGTGGGGGGGGGGGGAGCTTGCGTCTTTTGAAATCCACCACCAGCTCCTTGGTCTTTCCTGCGTTGAGCTGGAGGTGGTTTCTCTGGCACCAGTCTGCAAAATCCTGGGTCAGTTCTCTGTACTCCGTGTCGTCCCCATGGGTGATGAGGCCAACAATGGCAGAGTCGTCAGAGAACTTTTGCAGATGGCACTTCGCTGAGTTGTGGGTGAAGTCTGCAGTGTAGAGAGTGAACAGGAACGGGGCCAGAACCGTTCCCTGAGGGACCCCCGTGCTGCAGATGATAGTGTCCGACTGACACCTCTGAGCCCTCACGTACTGCGGACGATCAGTGAGATAGTCCAGGATCCAGGCCGTGAGGAGGTCGTCCACTCCAGAGTGCTCCAACTTGCCCCTCAGAAGCAGCGGCTGGATGGTGTTGAAGGCGCTGGAGAAATCAAAGAACATGATCCTCACAGTAGCCCCAGCCGTGTCCAGGTGAGAGAGGGCTCTCTGAAGGAGGTAGATGACAGCGTCATCCACCCCGATGCCAGGTTGGTAGGCGAACTGCAGTGGGTCCATCGATGGTCTTACCAGGGGTCTCAAATGACCAAGAACCAGCCTCTCCAGGGTCTTCATCAGCTGCGATGTCAGCGCCACCGGCCTATAGCTGTTGAAGTCCTTTGGGTGAGGGGTCTTTGGCACTGGTACCAAGCAGGATGTCTTCCACAGCTCTGGTACCTTCCCCAGTCTCAGGCTCAAGTTGAAGATGTGCCCCACTATCCCGCACAGTTCCTCTGCACAGGATTTGAGGAGCCTTGAGCTTATGCCATCTGGACCTGCAGCCTTCCTTGCCTTGCACCTTCTCAGCTGTGTCCTCACCTGGCTAGTTGAGAGGAACAGGGGAGCACAGGGGGTCTGGATGCAGAGTGTTGTTGAACAGGGGTCAGTTGAGGTGGGGGGAGGGCCAGTCACAGTTACAGTAGGTAGTGGGGGTTGCAGCAGTGGTAACTGGACAGGGGGTGGGGTGGGTGACTGGTCAAATCTGTTAAAGAAAGTGTTCAGGTCGTTCACCCACTTTAGATCCCCCTCAGACTGGGTGGCAGGTTCCTTGTAACCAGTGATGGATTTCAGGCCCTTCCAGACTCCGCTGACGTTGTTCTGCTGCAGCTGTTCCTCCATCTTCATCTTGTATCTGTTTTTGCCCTCCCTGATCTTCCTCCTCAGCTCCCTCTGCACAGTCTTTAGCTCCTCTTTGTTGCCCGACAAAAAGGCCCTCTTCTTCTCCTTAAGCAGAGCCTTTATGTCGGGTGTAATCCAGGGTTTGTTGTTTGGGAAACACCGTACAGTCTTGGTGTGTACGATGTTATCCACACAGAAGTTAATATAGTCCGTAATGCAGTCAGTGAGGCTGTCAATGTCCTCCCCATGAGAGTCACTGAGTTCTTCCCACACCGTTGTGTCGAAACAGTCTTTCAGAGCCTCCACAGACTCCTCAGACCATCTCTTAACAGTGCGTGTGACCACTGGCTGTCTGCGGACAAGAGGTTTGTACACAGGCAGGAGACGTACCAGGTTGTGGTCAGATCTTCCCAGTGGGGGGGGGGAGGTGATGAGCTGTATGCCCCCTTGGTGTTAGCATACAGTAAATCCAGTGTTTTATTGTCCCTGGTGCAGCATGTGACATACTGGGTAAATGTGGGCAGAGTGGAGGACAGAGAGACATGGTTAAAGTCCCCAGAGATGAGAAGAAGGGCATCAGGGTGCTGTGTCTGCAGCCTGCTCACAGTGGAGTGGATGACGTCACAGGCCGCTTCAGCGGTAGCAGAGGGGGGAACATATGCAGCTATCGCGATAACATGCGAGAATTCCCTTGGCAGATAGTATGGCCTCATGCTAACCGCTAACAGCTCAATGTCCTTACTGCAGAGTTTCTTCTTAACAGTGATGTGCCCAGGGTTACACCATCTATCGTTGACAAACACTGCCAGCCCACCTCCTTTCCTTTTTCCGCTCTCCTTTGTCCTGTCCGTCCGTAGAAGATGAAATCCGTCCAGCGTGACGTTCGTGTCCGGTGTTAGCTCCGTTAGCCATGTCTCTGTAAACAGCATGATGCTACTCTCCCGAAATTCCCTCTGGTGCCGGGTCAGCGCCGCTAGCTCATCCATCTTGTTGGTCAAAGATCTTACATTCCCCATAACGATGGATGGAAGGACAGGTCTGTAGCGTCTCTTCTTAGCTCGCAGTGCTGCACCGGCACGTCGTCCCCGTTTCCTTCTCTTCAGTTCGCGGGGAAGATCAGGCCTTGCACCAGTTAGCATCGACATGCCACGGGATGCTAACAGCTGGTCCCGGGTGTAAACAATGCGGCCATGGTTACACATGGGATCCCCGAGCACGCTCGTAACCAGAACGAGTAGAAACACCAGTGCTATCGTAGCCAGTTTGGTGTCCATGGTCCTTATACTTAACAAAATAAGACCAGACGAACAAATAAATAAGAAAATAAGTAGAAAGAAGAATAAATACTAAAAAAGATAGCTGCTGCAACAGTCGCCACTCGAGCAGCGTCCTGCTCCTTAACCAATCACTGCCATTTGGGTAAGTTTGCATAGTTAAAGCAGCATATGCTAAGTGGAAGAAATAAAGTGTGTGTGTGTGTGTGTGTGTGTGTGTGTGTGTGTGTGTGTGTGTGTGTGTGTGTGTGTGTGTGTGTGTGTGTGTGTGTGTGTGTGTGTGTGTGTGTGTGTGTGTGTGTGTGTGTGTTAATAATATATATATATATATATATATATATGGATGGATATGTATGGATATGTAAAATGATTTACATATCTAAATAAATGTTTAAAAATGTTTTTTATTGTTCCTGCATTGAAATGTTGCAGAAGTGTTGATTAAATGTTATTCGCATAGCCCAAGTTCTCACAAGCATCGTGCTTCACATGACACTGCATTGCATACAGATACAGTGCCCACAGGCCTCGACCCAGGAGCAGGGTCAGTGGGGATTCCTCTCTATAGGATGGGCAACTTGCAATAGATGTCACAACTATAGAGCACAGCATCATCACAGTCACCAACAGTCTATAGAATGGGAAGTGCTGCGATTGAAACGGGATCATGAAGAGCCGGTGGATTCGGTTCATACGATCTGTTGCCACACTGTGGTGTGGCTGCATTCTCGCTGTCTCGTGGTCGCTGTCAGTTGAACGGCAGGGTTTTCTCTTTGCTTCTGCTTTGGGTGAATTGTTGGGTCTGATGTCTCAGCAGACTGCTTCTTTAAAGTGACTGGCAGTCGCTGAGTCATGTTGTTGTTGTTGCCTGTCATCCAAATGTAATTTTTTTCAATGACAGCCTAGCATGCTTACTAACATGACCAATGTTCTTAGAGTAACTCCTCTTTCATCAACGCTGGCTCGAACTTCATGCAAGGTAATAAACCCGACTCCTTCATTTCTTAGGAAATCCATTTATTGACCTTCTTTAAACCTTGGTCAGCTGTCTTAAGGTCAGGTGGCTTCGACAAATCGTAGTAATGTATCCCAGGGACACACAGCCATTCACACATACACGTGTGTCTACAAGTCTACAACTTGGTATTGGCAGTTGTTGGAATTTGAAGGCCCATGAAGGTGCATCAAGGGTTGGAGTTGGGTTGGGGTTGGGTTTGGGGTTTGGGTTTGGGGTGGGTTGGAGTTAGGGTTGGGGTTAGCACCAAGCTGAAAATATCCCAGCCTACAAATGAAAAAGCACCGCAACTCAGCGTCATTCTGCGTGTACAGTACGTCTGCCAGCTACTGACAGCAATGTCAGTTGTGCTGTAGACAGACTGGCTGTCTGAATTGTCCAACAAGTCACCCCCTTGGTCTCCTCGTCACCATGACGACCTTCAGTTGGAAGTAGTTCTGAGCCACTGTTTGACTCCGCCACCCGCACCCCCCGCTGTTGCCACGGCCACCCTGGCAGAGAGCACTCGGTGTGTGTGTGTGTGTGCGTATAAATACCTCTTGGCCGTCATCAGTGTAGGGTTTCAGGTGCAGCTGCTTGGTGGTGGGCAGACAGATGAGCAGTAAGACAGGTGTGGACAGCCAAACAGGAAGCATATGCAGGTTGTTGGGGGTTGGTGGGAGTGGCCTAAAGGCCTAGAAGTGTCTGTCAGTTACTCGACAGAGTTTAGTTTTATGTGCTCCTCCTCCTCCTCCTCATGGTTGGTGACAACGTTGCCCATCAAGGTGTTGACTGATTCTCAGACTAACGTTGGGTTTTGGAGTTGGTATGAAATTCATGATACAAACAATGTCTCTGCTTCACAGTATGACATTGGCTGCATTTCCATGACCCGTAGAATTATGCGAAAGCTATATATGGCAATGAAACATGATGATGGAAGCAGCTCCACTTGGAAAAACCTCTCAAACACGGCTGAAAGGTCTTGACATTGCACATTTACAAGACACCTTGTACCTCCATCCTCCTGAAGGTGGCGTCTCGCCAGATGAGATTTGACCAGAATTACAGCCGATGCGCTTCACACCATTCAATGGAAGCGCCCGCAAATCGCAATTGAACTCAATTTCTTTTTTAGAAATCTCAGTTTTATTTATCAGCAAACTGTCATGGAAACGCAGCTAATGACACAATTATAACAGATGTTGGTTTGGTTGATATCCTGCTGAGGACAGGCGTTGACAGTTGGCAGGTTGAGGGCAGGCAACCAACCAAGGCGATGATGATGACGACTGAATTTGCCCTGGTCAACTTTCTTTCAAATGACTACACTGAGCTTGACTTGAGGTGTGTCAGTTTTGACATTTACAGTAATAAGGGGGTACCAGGAAGTGGTTGGTACTTCATTGACAGAGTCTGATGGTCTCGGCAGTGCCGTCCTCCCATCGTTGTTTAAAGTTAAAGTCCCAGTGATTGTCACATCCCGAAGGATGCAAAATCAGTCCTCCGCATTTGACCCATCGACTGACAAAGTTGTCGCCGTTGTTTTCTAGAAAAAGAAAACAACGACCATCGTCCCCTGAGGGAGGGAGAGCGCTGGGCAGCAGCAGTGCCGTGGCTGATCCAACCCAATTCCAACCCTGAATACTGAGTGCCAAGCAGGGAGACAATGGAGACCGTTTTTACAGTCTTTGGTCTGACTCGGCCGGGGATCGAACCCACAACCTTGCAGTCTCAGGGCGGACACTCCACCACTAGACCACTGAGCTGGCTGGGGGGCCTAGTCATGGTAGCTCCATGGTGATGAGGCCGATTGCTAGGCCTGTCACGATAACAAACTTTGCTGGACGATAATTGTGCTACAAATTATTGTCGATAAACGATATTCTTGACACCATTTTTTTAAAAAAAAATCATATAATGATAATATATGACATAATGCAAGTGCACCATGTCAAAAGCAATAAACTTTCATTTCTCAAGATTAAGAGGTTGCAAATAAGATGAACGAACATAGTAAAAATAAAAGACAAAAAAACTATAAAAATAAAATGGACTCACATTCTGTTTTTATCAAAAATAGCACTTAAAAACCACGATAACAACTAAAAAGGGGGAAAAAAGAAAGAAGGACTTTGATGCTGTCTGTAAGCGCGCACCATTTTGCGCTGTTTTTTTTTTTTTTTTTTTTTTATATTATATAATATTATTATAATATTTGCTTTGCTTACTAAATGCTTCAGTCAGCGTTGCCTGTCGGGACGATGGCTCCGCGGAACCTCGGGCGGTACTTTTTTTTTTTAACAGTTGTGAAAACTGGAGGGGATGATTGTGCTTTGAGGTGCGCGTGCATGTTCGTCGTATTCCCCTTCTTCACCACCACTACTTTCGAACAAATGCGACATATCGGCTCGCCCGTGTTCATGGGCTCACCTCGTTCGTTTCGTTTGAAGCCGAAATGTTCCCATACTGGCACTGTTCATCACTCATAGGGTTTGCACGCTTTTCCTTCACTTCGCTCACTTGCAGCACTGTGTCCGCGTGTGTCTGTGTCTGCGCCAGCACCCGCCTCGCCCATCCCGTGACAAAGAGACTTAATGACTGACAGGAGAGTTCACTCGCTCCGTTCATTCCGCTATAGAGCCAAAGCGAACAGGTGTGGAGACAAATGCACAGAGTGAGACCTTTTCTCTCATCCAGCGTGTTTGGTAGCGAGAGAGGAGAAAAACAAACGCACGTGTCAATTTATCGAGGCCGGCAAAATTACCGACCTGGTTTTTATTTACCGAGCGATTCATTGAATTATCGATTATCGCGACAGGCCTACCGATTGCTGTTCTTCTTTTCCTGCCCCCGACTTGTCACACACTGACTGTATCGCTAACAGCCAACGCAGACGGAGTCAAAGCACAACAAGTCAGCCATCTGTGTAAAAACCACTTTGTCTGGAACCAAGAAGCGGCAGATGTAAAACGAGGCGAATGTGAAATTCAATCGGTGTTTGACATTTCGACAAGGTTCCCTAAGATGTGATGAAGATGTTATGCCAAATAATGTCTATGTGTGCAGCAGGCACGTGAATAGTCCCATTTCCATTTTATTGGCGCGTTCTGAATGAGCCAGGCGCACTCACTCGACGGCTCATCACGACGTCTGTGACCCATGAGCTGAAACTCTCATTCCATCCAAGTCAGTCAACACTCTCTTGTCTCGAGAGTTCATTTGTTGTGATGTCACAAACCAACGCAAAGAAGCTTGAGAGACCTCTTTGGGGAACCTTTAGGCACGGTTGAGGATTTCGTGAACTGCACTGTTTGGAATGTGTGAACAGTTGGAAGGAAAGAGGATTGAGTGAGCGGTGTTGTTTGTGTTGCAGGCCAGGATAGCCTTCCTTCAAGGAGAGAGGAAAGGTCAGGAGAACCTGAAGAACGACCTTGTGAGAAGAATCAAGATGTTAGAATACGCTTTAAAACAGGAACGGTAAGAAGCCTTTCCTCTGACGTCACCCATTCACATTCACGTCTTGCAGTCAACATTCAGTAATGATAACCGTCGGTCCCGGCAAAGAATGAAGCGTGCGTCTGATTTTAGGTAGTTGACTGATGTTTATCATAATAATAGTGATCATTCCTGACGACGTCGTTGTTTGTTTAGCGGAAACATTTTATTTGTATGTTGACGAGAACTTTCTCCCCCCCCCCCCCTCAGAGCAAAGTATCATAAGTTAAAATACGGAACGGAGTTGAATCAAGGAGAGATGAAGATGCCAAGCTTTGAATCAGGTTGGTTGTTTCCCAGCCCATCTTCACTTTGCTCTTATTGTCATTAACTATGTTCTGTAGCTTTGTATTTTTCCTTTTCTTTTTAAACAAAAGCAGTCAATAAAATCCGTCGTCCCGTCCCTTCGTCATCGCTGCTTTTATGCCGATCAGACTTTGTGGGACGTAATGAGCGAAATATCAAAACCTTTGTCTTTGTCATTCTGTCCAGCTGAGCCTGAACTCCGCTGCTTTCGCTACCATATTTGCGCAGACATGTCGTCGTGTTATTTTGGAGGAAAACCTTTTGATTTTTTTTTTTTAATACATTTTTTTTTTTTTTTTTTTTTTTTTTGCTTTTGGTCTTTGTGTCCCTCAGATACCAAAGACTCAGACGTCTCTGCTGTCCCCGCCAACAGTCAGCTGACCTGGAAACAGGGCAGGCAACTTCTCAGACAGTAAGGAAGCCGCCGGCTTGGCCTCCTTTGGCCTTTGCAGAGAGAGAGCGGCTGCTCTGACGAGGCCTCTGTTCCCTGCGCAGGTACCTTCAGGAGGTGGGGTACACAGACACCATCCTGGACGTTCGCACGCAGAGGGTTCGCTCTCTGCTCGGCCTGTCGGCCTCCGAGCAGAACGGCTCGGTGGAGAACAAGAACCTGCAGCATCTGATAAACGGAACGGAACGTCGCAAAGACGGCAAGAGGTGCGCGCAGGCGCTCGCACAAACTCTCGGCCTCGAAGACGCTTTGCCTTTCAATGTGTGCGTTCGACGAGCTTCGCTTAGTTCTTTATTTTGCACAGGAGCCCGGGCGACGTACTCGAGACGTTTAACTTCCTGGAGAACGCTGAAGATAGTGATGAAGACGAGGATGAAGAGGGGGACCTGATGGACGACATCAGCGCCGACAAACATCACCGGAACAAGAAACACAAGACAAAGGTTTTTCCGAGCGCTTGCACTTTCTCTCAAACTCGTCGCAGTTCGTCTGAGTCGTCCTCAGCCGCCGTTTATTTTTGTAATAATATGACAGGAATTTATTTTCAAAAATGTTTTTATTTTTAATTTTTTTTGAATTGAGTTATTTAGATATTTTATTAATGCTTCACATGAAATTCAATAGTTACAGCAGCAGTTGCTGCTACCTGTTGGTTGGTAACGCAACGTTCACATTCATTTGCCATCAATTCTATTGCCTCTTTAAATATATGTTTTGCTCCTCACACATGAAGCCCTGTGCTGGGTTAACTACGCATTAGTTTTAACTTTCCAAACAGTTAGCTAACCCTCCTCCCTGATGACGAGGGGCGGGGCAAATTTCAGATTCTTAGATTGATCGCGATTCGGACGCCCAATTTTGCTGCAAAAATGTGAAAAAGTGCGTAGATTAAAGATGCATCGATGATGGTTTTTATAATGGAATCGTAGCCCCTGAATGGTAATCGTAATGGAATGGTGAGGTGTCCAAAGCTTCCCACCCCTACTGATGACCATTCCTTCATCCCTTTTCTTCACCGTCGGTCAGGTTGGGAACGAGGGTTTGGCCTCCGAGGACGACGCCGACACGGAGGAGGCCCTGAAGGAGTTTGACTTCTTGGTGACAGCGGAGGACGGAGAAGGAGCAGGCGAGGCCCGCAGCTCTGGAGATGGCACAGAGTGGGGTGAGGGGCTCAGGCTGCGTTCATGCTCGGTCTCCTACTAGCGAGTAAACACCAGCGATGGCAATTCCGCCTCTTTTCGGTCAACAGCTCACTAAAAAGAGTCGCTGGCTCTTTTGGCCCCCAAGCGGCTCCAGGAATTTTTTTTGTTGCTTATATTATTTTATGAGCAAAATGATGATGTGCTAAAATGAATGACTAGTGTTCATGATATCGACGTGTGTGTGTGTGTGTGTGTGTGTGTGTGTGTGTGTGTGTGTGTGTGTGTGTGTGTGTGTGTGTGTGTGTGTGTGTGTGTGTGTGTGTGTGTGTGTGTGTGTGTGTGTGTGTGTGTGTGTGTGTGTGTGTGTGTGTGTGTTATATATGGTACTAAAACTGCTTCTAAATCGCCGCCTCCTCCAACTTCGACTGACTGGATGTGGATCATTGACCCGTTTTCCGGTTCAGATCCCGTAAAAAAAACAAACCCAAAAAAAGGCCTCCCAGTCAGGAGCTGGCTCGCTGGGTTCACTTCAAAGAGGACCCATCACTATTCAAAACCGAGTGGAGCAAGGAGGCAGCGAGCGGCAATTTCAATTTACAGTAGACGAAGATATCGACCGACCAGATGACAGAGAGCTCTTTTCAGAGTTTCAAACCGGGGCGTCTTGTTGAAATAAAATCTTTTTTTTTCTCTCCAGCTGAACCACTGCCCTTTCCTCCAGGTGGTGGGAAGTCCTTCCTGATGGGCGGCTCGGACGACGTGTTGGAGAGCGTGTTGGGTTTAGGCGACCTGGCCGACCTCACGGTCACCAACGACGAGACGGACTACAGCTACGACGTAAAGACCGGCGCGCCCTCCTCCAGCCTCTGCCCGGCTTAATCCGCCTTTTGATGGACTCGAACCATTTCTCTCTCTCTCTCTCTCTCTCCCTCTCTCCCTCCCTCCCTCTCTCCCTCGACCCTCTCTCTCTCTCTCCCAGCTGGCGTCCAATAAGGAGTCGTCGTTCAGGAAGACGTGGAATCCCAAGTACACGCTGCGGAGCCACTTCGATGGCGTGCGCGCGCTGGCCTTCCACCCCGTGGAGCCGTGTCTGGTCACCGTGTCCGAGGACCACACGCTCAAACTGTGGAACCTCACCAAGACCGTCCCTGCCAAAAAGTATGCAAACTAAGGCCGAGACAACTCTTCAAAGCCATCTTTAAACTTGTGCGAGAAAAGATTTGCGATGTACTTTGGCCCGATTGGAACCAAACACTTTTTAGCGTCACGATTATTTAACACAATCTCTGTTTTACCGCTGTGTCAGATTTGAAGATTTTTCAAAGAACAAACCGGCGACCTCAAGTGTTGCATTTTAGATTGCAGTGCTCTTTCACTTGAATGTGACACAATAGACCTTTAACACAGTGAAGAGGAACTTTTGGTGACGTGCTACCGTGAATATAAAAGGATACCAAGATCATACAGAAGAAAGTCTTCTCTGATTTACTGAAGACCCAACACTGTCAAGTGTCTTCTACTGTCGCATGGTTTTCCCACACTTGAAAGGGGAAGGACTCCACAAAAGCACAGGAATTCACTCAATCCTTTTTTATTCAACGGTCAAATAAGGATGGTGCTGGCGAAAAAAACGGTAGCCCTTCTCATTTGAGTCCAGTGTCCCACGCGTCTCAGTTTGGTTTGTGGCTGCTCCTGCTGTCTTCGGCTTTGCCTCGCTCTCTATTGCTGTGTCTCAATTCAGGGTCTGCATCCTTGAAGTGCGCATTTTGAAAGGAAGTTGCGTCATAGCACTGCGCGAAGGCTCCTCCCAATTCCCAAGGGTGCTTAGAACGCTCAAAATGCGCACTCGGAAATACGCACTCGTTTTAGCCGATTCCAAGGATGCACCGCTACTATCCTTCGCGTACTTGGGATCCTGGCAAGTCAGCTGAAATTAGCGGCATGTACTGGCAAAGACACTTCGTATAAATTTAAGTATAAAGTTTCACATAAAATATTCAGTTTTAACATCGGGTTTTTACTTATTTGATCATCCAACGGCATCGTTAGATGGCGAACCAATGGTTAGCTTGATACTATAAAAACGTCACTTCCGGGGTTGGCCAGCAGGAGGGAACGGCGGTGACGAAACAAGGAAATACGCCGAAGGCTAGACCGTCCCGGGTGGTGACCGGGGAGGCGGGGTTTGGTCCGTCCTTCTAGGCTGGGAACTCTAAGAATGCTTCCTTGAGACGGAGGACACTCGGTCTCAAGGGTGCAGAACCTGAATTGAGACACAGCATAAGACTGGCGAGGTCGCTTCTTTTGGCGTGCGTGTTTCCAATCGGTTTGATTGCGATCACCTGGTCAGGCGCAACTCGGGGCGACGGTAACGCATGCGCGAAGAAACGCGCGCTCCTGCGCACCTGCCGTCACTTCGGGTGGAGAAGCGCAGCTTTCGCCGCACCCCCCCAGCTGACTGCCGCAACACTGCTGGTTGCTGCGACAAACACTGTCTACTGACAGACAGTACCGGAAACAAGTCAGGTCTGACCAACAGTGGGAGGAGCGAAACCAACACAAAGGGACACATAAGAGCGCTTGTTTTCCAATTTTTATTTTTGTTGGTGAAATAAAACTTCAGAGGGCTTGGGTTGGGTTGTGTTGTGTTGTGTTGTGTTGTGTTGTTATTTGTTAGGTTGTTGGGTTGTGTTTGGCTCCAACGGCCCGCACAGCTTCCCTGACTCTGTTTCCTCTGAGAGTGCAATCCAGCACAGTGTTGCGATGAACCTTGTTGTGTTTTTGTGCTTTTCAGAAGTGCCTCTTTTGACGTGGAACCCGTCTACACGTTCAGAGCTCACGCGTACGTACACCGTAACACTCGGAGGCCCGGCTGCTTTGATGCGACGGCAGTCTGTCGACGGTTTGTGACGTCTTTCGCCTTCCCTTTACAGTGGCCCTGTGCTGTCGTTGGCGATGACCTCCAGCGGCGAACAGTGTTTCAGTGGCGGAATCGATTCCACGATCCAGTGGTGGAACATCCCCAGCTCTAACGTGGACCCGTACGACACCTACGGTATGTGACGCCCCTCGTTTCCGTATATGCCGACGGGACGAGCTGAGGACAGGGTTGAAAAGGAGTCTCTATGGATTGTGATGTTTTGCAGATGACACTGTCATCTGCAATGACAGGAGGGAGGACAATCTTGAGGCGGGGCTTGCAGCTAGGCAGAGTATTTGTGTGAATGAGAGGGGGGGGACCAGTGTGGTACGGTGAGGTTAGCAGGAAATGCTTGTTGTTGATGTGTGATGAAAGCAAGAATGTAGAAGAGCTACCGGCAAGAGTCAAAGGTTTAAAAGCAGTTTTAACCCCCCCCCCCCCCCCCCCCCGGAGACCGCGTTTGACCCGAGAGGGTACGGAGCGGTTTCTACGTGGCTCCGCGGACGCACTGCAGGTGCTTTTGCTGTGAGTCGGGGGGGGGGTGGTAAGAAGCTGATGACGAGCGACTCGGACAGTAGCGCGGACACCTGAGGTGGAGGACTTGTCTCCTCCAAGAGGCTCCTCCCATTGACATGATTGGAGACTCCAGTACTGCTCACGGTGGTCCGGAGCCTCGTCAGCTCGAGCCGTCAGCGCAGCAGGCAGCAGGTGGCGCTGAGGACATTGAGCCGAATTGACAGGCCGCTGCTTTTATAGGAGGGGGCGGGGCGAACATGACGGATGGTGACATCAGCTGCCTCCAGATACGTCGGCTGCGTCCATCCCAGCCACGAGGAAAATTGAATTGTAATAGCTGGCGTTCAACCCGTAGGGGGCAGCTGTTTCACCCTTGTGCAACAAAATATGCTGAATTAAAAGTGCTTTGACTTTATAGTCAAGAGTTGGACGATAATCAGTCAGCAACACTACTGCATATTGTGATGCATTGATTTTCAGTGGGAAAAAGTGCTTTATTTACTCTTTCATGTATGTGTCGTTTATTTTTTTTTTTAAAAAAGGAAAACTTACCACCCCGTTTTCTTTCTTCTCCCCCCCGCCCCACACACACTCGTGGGTTCAGACCCCAGCGTGCTGGCGGGCTCGTGGACCGGCCACGCCGACGCCGTGTGGGGATTGGCTTACAGCGGCATCAAGAACCGCCTGCTGTCCTGCTCGGCCGACGGAACGGTCAAACTGTGGAACCCCACGGAAAAGAACCCCTGCATCAGCACTTTCAACACAAACATGGGTGAGTGCGGAGGGAACCGCGCAGCCGCTGCCGCCGCCTAGTGGCCATGGTGAGGAGGTGCAGCGTCTCAAAGCCAACGTGCGCTCGCTTTCCCGCAGAACACGGCGTCCCCACGTCGGTGGACTTCAACGGTTGCGACCCCGCCCACATGGTGGCGTCGTTCCACAGCGGCGACGTGGTGATATACGACCTGGAGACGTCCCAGAATGCACTGGTGCTGAAGGGTCAGGGAGAAGACGGTGAGTCGCACACACTCGCTTGAGACACAGGTTCTAGGGAAATGTTTTACATTCAATCCAGATGATTTTCTATTTGCCTGGAACAGAACAGAACAGATTGCCTTTAATGGGGACGTTTGCGTAGTTACAGCAACAACATAGTGCAAAGAGAAGAAAAACTATTTTAAAGAGAAATTTAAAAACATTCACAGAGCAAGAAAGTGATTTCTCACCTCAATTCCTCCTCCTCCTCCTCTTCCTCCTCCTCCCAGCTCCGCAAGGGTCCAATCATATCAATAAGGTGGTCAGTCACCCCACGCTGCCCGTCACCATCACCGCTCACGAAGACCGACACATCAAATTCTTTGACAACAAGTCAGGTGTGTGCGTCGCCTCAGTTTCCTTCCTCCTTCCATCCCTCCAGGATTTCACACGACTGTTTTTTTGGGGGGGATCTTTGTGGCCAAAGAAGCCAGATGTCGCCGGAGCTTTTCCCCAAGAAGTTGCAATGGATGTCGCAGTGTCCTTTAAGGTTTTGTCATTTTGAGAGCAAATGAAACTTGTGATAGGTTCTTGCTGTTTTCCGTTTTTGTAATTAAAATTGAGTGTGGCGTTCAATGTTGAGTGTGAAACATTTAGAGATTTTGGAGAAGAAACGGCGCCACCAAGTGCTTACATTTTACATTGCCGGGTCTTTCATTCTCCCATCCCCTCCTGAGCTTGCCAGTGAACTATTATTACTATCACTATACTATTAGTTTAACTTCTTCAAGTCGCCGGGCTGGATTAAAAAGCTTAATGGGCCGCCCCTCCCTGCCTACAGGAAAAGTGATCCACGCCATGGTGGCCCACCTGGATGCAGTGACCAGTCTGGCTGTGGATCCCAACGGCATCTACCTGATGTCTGGAAGTAAGTCTTCTCCAAACTGGACCACAAACTACACTGCACAACTGTATGGCACACAGTCATGGATAACAGCAATGTATGATATATATATATGTATATGTATATGTATATATAAATATATATATATATATATATATATACTTAATTTGCGATTAAACACAAGTTAACTCAGGACACTAATGTGATTAATCCCGATTAAATGTTTTATCGACTGACATCCCTGATATTGTCTTATTTTTTAATTATGTTAATGTAATATTATTTTTATTTCCATTATTTTAAACCCTACTTTTATCTCTTTATTAGATAGTTTAGCACAATGCAGGCCTTTTATGTCACTTACTCTCATTCTTTTGTTCGGACAAATGGAAAACGAGGAAAGATGTTTGACCTGGCTTGACGGTTTCGACTGTGACACCAGTCTTTTTCAGAAGCGATGTTTTACCACACTAGTTTCCTTGTCAAGTTGCCTATCGATTGATCAATTGATCGATCGAGAACTGATCGAGAACTTTGCTCACCCCCGCCCGCGCCTCCTACAGGTCACGACTGTTCGCTGCGTCTGTGGAACCTGGACAGTAAGACGTGCGTCCAGGAGATCACGGCCCACAGGAAGAAGAGCGAGGAGGCCATCTACGACGTGGCCTTCCACCCCTCCAAGGCCTACATCGCCTCCGCCGGTGCAGATGCCCTCGCCAGGGTCTACGTGTAGCCCGCCGGCAGGAGACGCACACAGATGGACGGATGGACTGACAGTTGGAAAGACGGGCAGATGGACAGAAAGAGGCTGGTCTCTTCACACATTTGACAGTATTCAGGTCTGTTTGGGTTTCTGAACACAGAAAATAATTCATGGAACACGCACACACACTCGCACACGCACACGCACACACACGCACACACACACACTCACTCACTCACGGTCTAAGAGCAGTGTGTGTGTGTGTGTGTGTGTCCTAACTGCCTGAAGAGAAGCTGACAAACACTGTAGAAGTGTTGGGGGTCCCTGCAGGGCCTTCAAGCCCGACCCCCCCCCCCCTCCTGGAGCCACACAGACAGAGGAACTCCAAGCAGGAACTGTACTCCTCCACAGCGCCACCTACACCACCACCACTGGTCCAGGGCGCAGCTGGCCCCCAGGTGGCTTCAGGGTGAACGCGCCCCTTCACTTTTGAGAAGGTTTCCTCGCAGGAAGAACCAGTGGAAAAGCAAAAAGTTCTCAGTTGGACTCCGGATCTCTTACAAACATAATAATGATGATAATAATTAATACCCACAGTGCTTTGCAGGAGCAGCAACACCTGTCCTGTGAGGAACTGGTGGGGATCTTTGACCCAGTTTTTACCCCTTCACATCCAGTGGATGGCCAGTGCTGCCCTCCAGTGGTGGGGAAACAATGACATCACTGTCACAGTTTCTGCAGTGCCACTGGATAAAAACCAGGAGGATGTTTCCAATCCTGTGTCAGAAGAAGAGAAGAGAATCATTTGCTTTAACAAAAGAATCAGGTTTTGCCGTTTTAAGCCTCCCTGCTTTTTTTTTGTTGTATTTAATTTTTTAAAATTGAGCTTAAGCTTCAAGAAAGAAGAAAAAAAAAATCCCTTTTTTTTTGATGTGCCTAATTTCTTTTTTTCTTTTTTTTTTACTGTGTTTTTAGAGGATGTAAATCAAGACTTTAATTTAACTCCCTGTTCAAACTGAGCATTCGTTTTGTTTCCATGGCGTGGCGTTTAAAACAGACTTCCTGTTTTGTGTGACAGACTTGCGAGCTGATTGGACACTCGTCTCTTGAAGGGAATTGGGGATTGGTTAGTACACCCCCCCCCACCCCCCCTTAGCCCCCCACCACCATCAACACCACCAACACCACCACCTCAGCCCCTGGAGGGCCAATCAGAGTGCTGTGTTTAGACAACGGAAGCAACGAGCAAAGAAAGGGTTTAGCGTGACTGCAGTCACACGTGGACAGTTTGTGTGAAATACATTTAGTTTTTGAAAAGATGTTTTATTTTTTATTTTTTAATACATGAAGAGGACCGTGCCCCCCCCACCCCCCCAAAGAGACACACACACTTCCTGTCCACTGTCTCACGGTGGCTCTCCAAATTACAGTTAAATAAATAAAAAAGGCAGAGGAAAAAGTTTTGAGTTTTTAATTAAAAGGAAGGAAGAAGATTTTTAAGGGGGAAAAAAAGTGCTATTTGTGTCCCTAATGAACAAGAGGAAAACACTACTGAATAATACACAACATTAATCTGAAACGCTACTCGGGAGGATCAGGAAACGTCTAAACTCTTTAGTTGCTGTCACAGTGTGGTTCCATCTCTCCGCTGCTGCCAGAAGAGAAGCTCTGACTTTGATACACAGTGAACTTTCACAAAGCGGCTGCTGCAGACATCAAAACTCATGAAAAAAAAAAAAACACCAAGTCAATATCAGTCAGTGATACGCCAACAGAAATTCACTCGCCAAACTAAAAGACTTTCCTTTAATTTGACAAATTGATCAAGAAACTTTTTGGGAAAACATAATCATTATTATTAGAATTGTTGCCCTAAAATGTGTGCAGTTACGTGCTTGCGTAGACAATAATGATGACTTTCACAGCACAACAAAGCAGATTTAAATTTATATAAAGTAAAGAAGGCTTTAAAAGTTAAAAAAACAAACAAAAAAAAAACAACCCCAACATAGTTAACATTTAATGTGATGCTTTGAACATAAAATGAAGCTGTGAAATAAATAATTTTTGAATTTGATCTTTTTAAAAAAAATTATACAGATATCAAAAACTTCTTTACCTGAAGTTAATCTTGAAGTAGAATCGTCAACCTTGACGACAAACTAAGGTGGCTGAAGGACATTGAATGTGTCGCAGCGACCAGGTTCACCAAGTTTACTTTGTTACTCTTCTATAGTTTCTGTGACATTTTTTAAATTTTATTTTTTTACACCAGCATTAATAAAATGAACGTCCAGTATTTAAACACCAGGCTAAATAGCCATTTGCTTACTCCGTCCCCTAACTCTCTCTCTCTGTCACACACACACACACACACACACACACACACGACAGTCCTCATCATTTTCACAGCAGTACCCCTGAATGCACCACAAGCCTTTGCTGAACAAAAGAGGACTGGTGGAAAAAAGAGAATTTCTCCTCCGTTCCTTCCTTCCTTCACATCCTCCTCCACTTGTGGAGTGTACACACTGCCCCTTCTCGAGGCTGATTGGTTGTTTCGCCATCATTTCCGAGGTCAGCCAATCGGAGGCCTCCTGAGCAACTGGCTGCCCTGTTTATTTTCATGGTTGTGGTTTGTTTCCATTTTAATTTAAGTTTTGTTTTGAAAGTGAATGGATACACGCGCACCCCTCCGACTGATCACAACAATTTTTTCAGCTGCCCTGCAACTTCCTGTGTAACTAAGGACCTTTTCTTTTGTTTGTTTGTATAATGCATGGTTAATACAATTAAAAGTATTTTTTCTAGTCTTCCAGACAATGGATTAAAACAAAAAAAACGTTCTAATCAGTTTGCAGGTTTTGATGACTTTTGTAATTTTTTTGTTGATTTACACACTATGAAAACAGCAGGTTTTAAAGATTGTACCACATAGCAGAATACAAGTGTATATAAAATGTCTATAATAACTATTAAATGGTGTACCTGTACAGACACTGCTGCTCCACTGTTTCATCATTGTTGTGACTGGTTTCCGTCAGAATATGTCAAATGGTTTTCACTGCATTTTTTCCCAGATTGAAAGATATATTTTTTGGCAAATAACACGTGGAGCCTTCACCTCCTGTTGGCTCTTTTGCCATTTCACCATGAGCATTTCTTTTCCTAAGTAATAAACCCTCAAATCACGCATAAAACCATTTTGGTTCTAATTGCTGTGCTTCGTAATGAATCAAACTAAGATTCAGCAGGTCATAAGTAAACAGTGATGATTTTTTTTTTTAACAAGTTATTGTTGTGAGCACAGTGGACCTGCAGCCTATACTAGTGCAGGGGTGGGCAAGCTTTGACTGGTGTGGTTAGGTCTAGGGAAAGAAGGAGAATGCCCGTGCACTCTCCTTCCACCCAGTAGACCTCCCGTATCCCAGGCCCCAACTGTTGGACGCCGGCTCGTTGGCGGCGTTGACCATAATTGACCACCGTCCGCTCCGTGTGTTCCAAAAGTTGAATTTTTTTTTTTTTATTATAATTTAACAAAAAAAAAAACAAACCTAAAAATAGGTTTTATTTAATTACTAAATGAGGTATGCCTGAAGAAAAATATGCAACCTTTCGAACTGTGAATTGTTCTTCAGATGAAAAAATTAAAGGCACACGAAAAAGAGCTCCAAAAAAATGTCGCGAAGTCCTCAAGAGCTGGAGGAGAAATGATGTAGAGGTCTGAACTCGGGCTCTATTTCTACCCTAACCCACTCTGATCACTTCTTTAACTGACGCTTTTAACAACGTTTTTTTTTTTTTTTTTAAAGCGTTCTTAAAACCTTTTAATGAACTATGTACATGTATGTTTAAGTTTTTTTTTTTTTTAACTATAATGAATTTATATTATCCGATTTTTAAATAAATTTAAAAGAATGTCTGCAATTTTTTTTGTAAGGGTTTAAAAAAAAAAAGAAAAAGTTTTTCAGGGTTATGTAAAGGGTGTAAGGGTAATAACCATGATCATAGATTCTATGATCGTCAACAAAGAGCCATATCTCTGTGATGTAGTATGTCAGCCACTTTAAACTTGGTATACATGTGTACGAGGGTAGTACCCACCTGTGACGTGACGCGCGTGATGACGTCACTTCTGGTTTGGCGTTATGGGCATTTCAAGTTTTATTTTTCTTAAATCTCCGGAATGGAGGGTCGTACAGACACGGGAGTTGGACCATCATCATCATCAAGTGAGGACCTTCAACTGGATGTTGGGGGTGTCCTTCATGCCAGGTGGGAGTCTAGCAAGGGCCTTCTCCATCCACGGCATGCTGTTCTCCTTGTATTTCTCCAAGTTCCTGGAGTAACACAGGGACCGCCTCTCAACCTCCACGCACAACCTGCAGGGTCACGCTGGCAACGAGGGATATCGAGAAGGGGTCGAAACCAGCACGGTGGACCTGCACGTAGTCCCAGAAGTTCCACCAAATCCTCTTGCCTCCTCTTGTGTCCTGGAACTTGATGGCAGGGAAAAAGTGGATGTTGGAGGCCACGAACTAGGCCTGGGCGATATGGCAATTTTTTTTTTTATCACGATACGTTTTCTTATATTGCTCGATGTCGATAATAATCACGATATGATTTTTTTTTTTTTAAATCAATAATAGTTTTAAGATTAGTATTCTCTTTGGACCCCAAAGAAACCAGAAGGATTATTTTTATATATTTATTGTTAGAATGTATGACAATACAAAACATTCAACAACAACCCGACAGAACCAAGACATTTGTATTATTTTTTACATCTTAGATGTACTGAAATAAAATAACTTCAATGTTGAGGATTATGTGCCTTGTTTTTAACATCTCTCACACATTTTAGAGGTAGTGTACTGAACTGATTAAATAAAATAAAAACAGGTACAGACAGTACAGCACGTCACTGCTCTGGTTATGTTTCTGTACCACGTCGATTTTTTTTCTTGTACGGGGAAGCTGCGTTAAAGGCTGACTGTATTGTTGTTTGACGAGCAACTGTTTGCTTAGCACTGTCGCTAGCTAGGCTACTGCTACTGCTAGCGGGAGTATCATGCAGCACACTCCCAGCAGTGCGTTGTTTTTAGCATTACCTGCGGGGAGGCTGGCATGAAAACGTAAACTCTGGCTTTCATACCATTCTTTATCGTGGTACTTCTTGAGATGTTGAAAGAGGTTCGTGGTGTTTCCCCTTTTGCTTGGGACTGCTCTCCGACGTAATTTGCACTTAGCGTCAGCCTGTACTTTGTCGGACCTGAGGTAGCCGAACCAATTCCAAATCACCGAACTGGCATTGCCTTTCTTCGCCACCATTTCATCCTGCTGGACGTTTTCAGATTCCTCCTCGCCCTCGGTGTCAGGGGTACAGTTCTCAGGCACATTTTGGACAGTTTCTTCACTTCCCTCGACTTCTGATTGCTCCTCGCTGCTCATTTCTACATGTTCCTAGAACAAGATTTAGCGGACGGCTGTGTGTGTCTCCCATCTGAGTTGTTGTGAGCGAGATGAGGCGGGCCGTTGTTTCTCTGCTGGGATTGGTTGGGTTATCGAAATAACAGCTCATGCGTTTATCATCGCTATCGTGGAGTTTTTAATCGCGATTATCATCGTAATCGATTTATCGCCCAGGCCTACTCCTACCCTGACCCTTTTGGACAGAAATATCATCACTAACTACAGGTATCGCCTTCATCCTGCTCACATGATCTCTCCTCGTCCAATCAACAGTTTCTTTGTCCAAAACAGATTTGACACAAATACCATTGACAGAATTAAATGGTGGTGGCGGTTTCTCCTCCTCCTACTTTAAACAGTAGCACCAAAAACTGTCTGTGGTCACGCAAAAGGGACGTAGCAGCTGCTGAACGGCGGACTGCTCCTTTAAACACTCTCTCTGACCCTCTCAATTTGAAAAGCAAGAAATCTTTATGAACAAACAGCAGAGAACAGGAAAAACAACCTTTCCCCACTTCCTGCTCTCCAAGCCCCGCCCTCCCTCTGTTCCGTCCTGCCTTGGAGGGGGAGGGGCTGGTACTGGAGTTAATATAACGCTCTAAAGGCCGCTCACTGATTGGTCACATGTTGTTGAATCCCATCGTGCCTTTCATGTTGCCGCCAGCTCCCTGCTGGAACTGACGCATCATCGATTGAAGTCCGGCCATTCCACCTTAAAAAACCAAGCGAGAGAAAGAAAACAAAAGGCATTCTCAATGGTGGACGGACGAACCAGCCTGTAGCCACTGAGCGTGCTCACCACGGCTCCTCCTCTTTTTTTTTTTTTTTTTTTTTTTAATTGTGGCTCTCATTATGTGCTGCTGGGACTCACCCATGTGGTGGAGAACCCTCGGGTCCATCATCTTTGCCATCTGCTGGTTCAGTTTGGCCATTTGGGATGGGTTGACGTTCTTTGACATGTCGCCCCCTGGTGGGCAGTACACACACACACACACACACACACACACACACACACACACACACACACACACACACACACACACACACACACACACACACACACACACACACACACACACACACGAGATAAATAAACATGTAAAAAAAAAATAACATTGGGGTTATTAATATTATCAAAAGTGTCAACAACATCCAATAATATTATGTCTCACTGGTCAGAATGGTCAGCCTGCATGTGATGTCATATGGTCAGGTGGGTTGGTGTAGCCGATGGTTTTGTTGAGGTTTTTGGTTTTGTGTTATTTGTTTAAATGGCCATTTTGTTTTCCTTTTGCAAACTTATTTTTGTTCACTGTGTATAATTTCACCTTGTTTACCACATTATTCATATAAATATATATATATATATAAATGCAAACCTGTCTCTGGTCGCTTGTCTCCACTCCCTCTTTGAGCAAACTCTAGCATCTTCTGAGTCTGAGTCGTTTTGATTAAATACAAGTGCTACATTACACTGGGGAACAATTTGAAAAAAAAAAAGGTTCTGTTAAGTCAGATTAAAACTAAAATTGGCACGCTGATTTGCTGATGCACAGTTTTACCTCCAAGATAAGCAAAAATTCCACTGATTAGCTGTGGTAAGGACTTGCCAGCTGATTACGATTGGACTCATCCACAGCTACGTGGTGGCAACTTGTTTGCGCAGTCACAATTGAGACAGTGTGGTGGTGAGAGGTGTGTGCAGCTTCCCTATAGCACAGTATTTCCTTTGTTCCAGATCATGTCTGCTCCTCCTACTTCTAAACTACCCTAACTACCCAAACTACCCAAACTACCCTAACTACCCTTCCAAGTCAGAGGGAAAACATCAGTGCAGTTGTCAAGCATATCCTGAATATTTTTAAGCAAAACTCGGTGATCAAGACAACCTAACTGCGCGAGCAATGTGTCGAGAGTTTACGGATGTGGACCAAAGGAACACGTGAATAGTTGTCATTTTGGTACCCCCGTGGTTTGACGAGAGCGAAAAGCTGATTGCACAGACTGTTACTTTTGTTCAGCGAAAAAAATAAATAAATCGGGATTTGAGAAGAAAAATAACAGTAAAATAGAATCATCCTAATCTACTGTCAGCTATAAGACCCAATGCCTCATTCAGCCGACACTCTTAACTACTTGCACACAAACAAAAACATAATAGTGTTAAATAAACATGGCAGTCATGCCCATTTCTTTCATATTTCACTGTATGTCCGTCTTTGAAAGTTTTTTTCAAAGCACATCATCTGTTAAGTACCGCATTTTTCATATTTTTTAAGAAAACGGGGGCCTATAGTTCAAAAACTTGACGTGATAGAGAAAAACTGAGATCGGTTTTGGATTCCCCACCCAAGAATGAGTTAAAAACAGCTGTCAGACCTAACTCAACAGAAATTGTGTTCCCAAGTTGTTATTTGTTACAATTTTTCACTATTTGATAAATTATCAACCAATTTACTGTTTAATTTGTATAATAATAATAAAAAAAAGAAATCCAGTACAGTATCTGTACTCAAGTACAGAATGTGAAACCCCGCACCCCAAACACACACAGAAACACACACACCTTTGAAGAGCCCCTTGATGCCACCCATCTTCTTGACCATCTGGGCAAACTTGGTGTACTGGGTGAGCAGCTCCTGGACGTCCCTGGTGGTGACCGCCGACCCCCGGGCCACCCTCTGGATCCGGTTTTGCTGCTTGCTGAACAGCTTGGCTCCGTCTTTGCTGTCCAGCTCTGAGAAAGGAAAGCGCAAAACAACCAATCAGAGATCAGGACGCAGCCAATGAATGAGCCGCTGCTGAGGCGGCGAGACGTGATGATGTCACTCTCACCCTGGTCGTTCATGCTGTCCATGATGGTCATCAACTTCTTCAGCCTGGCCATGGACTCCTGCTCGTTGCCTTTGCTCATGAAGTCGGTCCCGAAGCCTGGGATCATCCCCTGAACGCATCACGGGGGGAGGGTTCAGCAGTCGGCAACGCTTGTGGGGGAGGAGGGGGGGTGGAGGGGTGTTGTTACCATGATCTGTCCGAAGGGGCCCATCTTCATGATGTTTTGGAACTGCTCGTACATGTCTCTGAGCGTGAATTGGCCTGCGGGTCAGAGGTCAGAGGTCAGCGAACGGTCACGATTGGGGTGGAGGAACGTGGTCGCCTCTCTCACCGTGCTTCAGTTTGTCGATCAGCTCCTCGTTGTCGTCCAGCTTGAGTTCGTTGACGCGGTCGATCAGGCCCTCGATGTCTCCCATTCCTGAAGGAGGAGCAGAGCAGCGGGAGAGGAGAGTCAGCCCGCCGTGACCTCTGACCCCCCGTTGTTGTAGTTGTTGCGTGTGTGTGTTGTGACCTGTGTGACCTCACCCAGCAGCTTGCTGATGAACGGCTGAGTCTTGAAGGGCTCAAAGTCGTCGATGTGCTCGCCGGTCCCGATGAAGATGATGGGGCTCCTGGTGGCGGCCACGCTGCAGAGGGAGAGGAAGAAACCGCTCTGCTGACGGCCACACGCCACAGAAGAAGAAACCCAAGATCCCAGGACGCGAAACCGCTGGCTTCTTACGCGCTCAGCGCCCCGCCTCCTTTGGCGTGTCCGTCCAGTTTGGTGACGATCACCGAGGCCACGTCCACCTTGTCCTTGAAGGCCTTGGCCTGGGCCTCGCAGGCCTGCCCGATGGAGGCGTCCATCACGTACACAATGTTGTCGGGTTGCTGGGGGACAAACGGGAGGGAAGGAGGAGAAGGAGAAACGATCTCAGCAGGGAGGGGGTGGAGCCGGATTTGCCGGAGGTCCACTGTGGCACTCACCACAGCGTTGGAGACCTGCAGCATCTCCTCGAACAGCGAGTCCTCCTGCTTGTGACGGCCGCTGGTGTCCACGATGACGATCTCAAAGTTCTCCAACTTGAACTTCTCCACGCCTTCCGCCGCGATCACCACGGGGTCCATCTCTGTGTAGCTGCACATCGCGCACGCGGGTCAGCGCTCGGCTGCCCAGAAGGAGGCGCGGCCCAGCGGAGGGGAGGGAGGGCGACTCACCTGCCATAGAAGGGAATTCGGGCCTTGGTGGCGTTTTGTTTCAGCTGGTCGAAGGCACCTAGGGGAAGAGAGAGAAGGTGATACAGGGGGTGGACGTGGCCAGGGGTCAGGGGGCACGTGACAGGGGTCAGAGGTCATGTGAACGAGGCGCGTACCGGCTCTGAAGGTGTCGGCACAGATCAGGCAGGTCTTCCATCCTTTCCTCTGGTAGAAATAAGCCAGCTGCAAGGAGGGCCAGGAGGAGGTCAGTGGGTCAGACAGACAGACAGCAGGGGGCACTACAACACAGTGCACGTGTACAAAGAGGGAGGCGGAGCCGGAGGACTGAGACGTCACCTTGGAGCAGGTTGTGGTTTTGCCGCTGCCTTGCAGACCCACAAACATGATGACGTTGTTCTTTCCCTTGGTGGGAGTCCAGGCCTTCACACCGGGGTCCACCAGCTGCAGCACAACAACAACACCCATCAGCACCAGCAGCACCTCACTGCGATACTCCTCTCCAAAAAGCCAACGATCTGACCTTGACCAGCTCCTTGAAGACGGCGTGCTGGATCATCCTCCGCTTGTTCAGACCTGAAGCCATCTCCTCCAGGTCGATGGCTGACCTGCATAGACACCACACACACACACACACACACACACACACACACACACACACACACACACACACACACTTGAGCTCCTACTGCTCCACGTCCGTTCAGACGGGAAGCCCAGATTCGAACTCAAAAACACTCACTTGACATTTTCTCTCAGCTGTTTGACCAGTTTGATGTTGACGTCGGCCTCCAGCAGAGCGGCACAGACCTCCTTCAGCATGGCGTTCAACACCTGGACGGGTAAACAAGACAGGTGAGTGGTCTGCTTGCAGGATGCCTCCTGGGGTCACGTGACTACCCTAACTACCCAACTGCCCTAACTACCATTCCAAGTCAGAGG